>NC_080706.1:35705000-36030000 GCF_943734765.1 Anopheles ziemanni | reverse complement strand
CCAAAAATTTCCCGAAAAGAGATTACTTCCGCCGCCATGCCATGCCGTTTCCCGGGGGCCGATTGGGAGAAGCGTCTTCAAGCGCGCGCGGACGAGGACGGGCCTGCCGCGGAAAGAATTCCATCCCGAATTACACATCCTTGCCAGCGGTGGTGGTGGTGTTGGTGGCACTATCGGATGGGCCAGATCAGCGAGAAACGTGCCGTCAGCCCAGAAGGATTTTTCGGTTCGCCCGAAAAGGGAAAACCCGAAGCGATTCGGATTGGATTGCACAGTTTATTTGATTTATGGAAATTAAACAATAATAAATCACCTCATCTAGTGATTGTGAAAGTTTGGCCTCCGGTCGCCCTTCCGTTTTTCCCCCTCCCCTCACCGTAGGTTGCCGGTCGGAGATGCCGACGTTTGGCATTCCCTCCCGGCTTTTCCCCGACTGTGTGCCCCGTCCGTGTGGTGCCGCCGCTTTTCCGGCGGTGGTTTGGCCCGCTACTCGGACGGAAGGGGGACCGACAATGGGAAGCTCGGACCGGAACCGACAAAGCGGTAGGGGGAGGCCAGGATTCCATTTTTGTTTAGATATTTGTTTGTGCATAGTCGTAAGTTAAACATGAAAATTGCTTTTCATCCGCATCGAAGGGTGACAGGCCGAAGTGAAACAAGAAAGCAAAGAAGAGAAAAAGAAAGGGAAACCTCGGAGTGGTCGACGGCGCGAGCAGGATCAAGAAAACGAGGAGGCAGCAAAAAAAGGAAACTCGAACAGCAAACACACATGATCCAGCCTGGCAAGTAGAAAGGACATCGTTCCCACCCAGAAGAAAGTGGAATAAGGCATGAATTTGGAATGACCCAGTGTGTGTATATTCCTGCCATCGAACGATAGCACGGCGAGGGTCCGTTTGGGGAGAGATTAGTTCCGGGATCGCCGGGACATGAATAGGAAATGTTTATTTTCCTCCGGCCTGTTTCCTGCGGTGCCACCGCGCTCGCATGGCAGGAAAGAGTTAAGCCGAAATAGGACAGGCTATTAGAGTGTGATCCGGGCTGCCAAACGGAGCGGAGACCGTTCGGAACGGGGGTTTTCCTACGGAGCAATACATTTATGAATGAATCCCCGTGCGGACCCGCATTCAGTTTATCATTTTTATGACACCACCGACCGATATTGACATGTTCATCAAAGTTTGACCCAACGGACTCTTGCCGGCATAATGTAAGGGATGTGGTTCTTGTTACGAAACTTTCAGCAACTTTAGACAAGAACAATGCCTAGCGCGGCTATAACTTCTATCTTTCGATTCATAAAGTAAATGTTTTAAACTTCATTTGCAAAACCAAAGTTTAGATCTCATTACATTGATGCCCCAAAAAGTGTGAGTTTAATTTTTGTTGAGTACATTCCGTATGATTTTCTACATATTATGGAAATACAGCACAAACAATTCTAAAGATTTTTAATGAAAGCTTAGTGCAAAAGATAAATTATTTGAACCATAGTAAGAACAATCGTAAAACATTGCATTACGGTGAAATACTTAATTTTTTGCTTCGTGAAGAACAAGCTCGCAAGTTTCTCAAAATAACGCGATAGAAAAGTTACATTTGCGCTTCTGTTTTAGGCAAAGAAAAAAGTTCATCAAATGTAAACTTGTCAAAGAAGTAAAATGACTAGTACCTAGTAAATGGGTGACAACTGTGAGACAAAGTACATATTCTATTGTATTGTATTCTATTATAAATACTTAATATGGTGTAAATTTGTTATCCTAAATGGAAAGATTATACCATATTATCAAAAGCCCTTTCGCGTTTCATGTAAGCTTCGTTTGTGGTTGTGCTATTATAGAAGGCTTCAACTTGTTCGGTTATCCCACTTCTTTAGGTTATACCCATTTTAATCTTTGTGTACTTGTTGTACTTGTTGTACTTGAGGATTGTTGGTTTTCACAAATTTTAATGAAAAATATACAACTGTCTTAAGCACGATGATTTAATTCTTAACACTTCCAGGGAAATAATCGAGAATGCTTGAGATTTCATCTGATATGCGTCAAATACATCGCGTATCTACATATTAAATCATTTTTACATTTATGTTTTAAATATTGACATAAATCATAAGCTATTACCATTATTTATCAACTCTAGTGTTCAATAATTGTAAAAGTTGTGTAAGAGTAACTAGCAAAACTCTTTTTAAAGGGGTTTTCCTCAAAAGTTCCATGTCGACCACCAAGGATTGGTCAAAAGGAATACACACCTGTGCCCTGTGGTGTGAACAGTGTCTCAACATCCTGCTCAACTTCATCCCTGTCGTTACTGGGGTCTTTTCCAAGCACGTGCAACCCCTTCACGGAGTGTCAAACGGTCGAGCGTCTGTAGTGTGCGACACATTTTACCTGTCAAATTTTCCACGCCCGCTCGACATTCGTGTTAGTTCCTTCGTTGAAGTACACAAAAACCAACGACCAGGTTGGTCGGCCGGTACGGAAAGTCTATGAGGAGGATCAAACACCCCTTAGGGGAACTGTGCAGTGCCGCTCAAGTAGCTTTGATTACGCTAATCAAACACACGAAGGAACATATGCGAGATTTTCGAGAGTGAAATGGGTCCACGGGAAGGACTTGCGCTTTCGTTAGGGGGAAAAAAGGGGGAAAGCCTCCGGGAGCCAGCAGAGGCCTGGCACAATTGAACAATTAAACATTCGCACCATCGGCGTACGAGGACCGGGTTTACCGAAAATCCGGCTCCGGAAAGCGCTACCTTTCTGCCGGCTCACGAAAATGTGAGTGCGGTTAGTGCGTTCCCGTCCGTTTTTGGTTCGTTCGTTTGTGCGTTGGGTTTGTGTGTCCTTTCGGGAGAAGGATGAGGAAGGTAAACAACAAATTTGCCTGCCAGCAAACCAAAGGTTCCCTAGCCCTTAACCCTTGCTGCTACCGGTTCGGTGTACAGTTTCCCAGTCTATTAATTTCCCAAAACCCCCACCGGAAAACCCCAGGGATTCTCTGGAGCTGCGCATTTCCGGCACGATCGTGTGCTGCACACACCGAGAAAAGGGGTTTAGATGACGCTCGCCGGGTGGGCCTCGTGGGCCCCGGAAAAACACTTACCAGTTATTAACTTGCAATATCGTCAGTCCCGTGTCTTGTGCTAGCTGCTTTTTCTGGTCCTCCGATGGGTAGGGATGCTGCGAAAAAATAGGGGGAAAAATGGGAAAGAAAAACAAATCAGTTTCAAAGCTAGAAGTGTGTGAGCACACACAGGCAGAGGTAATATGTGTGTGTGGGTTGCTTTACCAACGACCAACAATTCAAGTGCCACTTTTCGGCCACGCCGGTATTTATTGAACCCACATCGGTTCGGGGAAAAAGGCGAAAAGTGCTCCGGTAAGCTGGTGCCAAAATTAGCCCCCGATGGGACGACGGAAAGGAGATCGCTTTTTCGATTGTTTGTTAATTAAAATCTGAGGGCCTGTTTGGGCGTGTGTTAGACACGAGCCGTCGGCTGGATCCGGCTGTTGGTTTGGAAAGGAAGGTTTTCGTAGGAAGGTGCTCAAGCGAGCGCTTGAGTAGGATGTGGTTTCGGGTCGGTTTCGTATTGAAGATCATTTGAATTACAATTGTTTCATCACTTTCGATAGTGCTATTGCAGAAATTACCACTTTAATTCCTTTTTAAATGCTTTGCAAGACCTTTGGCTTAGCAAATTTACTCTGCCAATCGTCCATGTTTAAAGAATAATCGAAATGTAGAAAGTTTTTCGAAATGAAGTGATGGCTGCTGGGGGCATTATTGTACCGACGTTGTTAAATCGTGTTTGAATGGTTCGATAAACCTATTTCGCATGTTTCGTCTGGCGCAATGTTTACAACGACACAACATTTTATTTTAAATATAACGTAGTGTAATGCTAATTGTAAGGAAGAAGAAAAAACTAAGGTTGAACACTGTATATTTTAGACCATCGAAAATATTATAGTTAACAGAGAATGTTTTAAAAATGTTTCAAAATCTCTGTTTAACAATCTGTTCACAATAAGTTAATATTGTGCGGATAGAATGAAATGTTTTAGTTTGCTTACATTTTGTATTGAGTAATTTATGTTTCCTAAAATGTTTTTATAGAAGCTTTTATAGAAGGTAATCAAAGTTTATTAAACTGTTTCCGTCGAGAATTGTTATTCAACTATCGTATTCAAAGACGATGCTGTAGGGTATTTTATACATTTTGTACATGCCAAAAACATTTATGGTAAACTAAAAAAGATATAATGGGAACATTTTCAAAACTATCTAAAACCAAACAAATCAAATCATGTTGATTTACCAAGAAGCTTTTTGCTAATTCTAAGATCAAAAATTAAAGTAGGAGTAATTTTCGAATCAAACGATTCATGTTTATCGGTCATTTGACTCTTTTGGCTTGAATTATAGATTGCTGAAATAATGTGTGACGTTTTATTTCAATGTAGCCCATTCTAAAATGTTCCGATTTCTAATCTATAACATTTTGAAACGAGTAATTTAGCGAGAGTAACATTTATTTAAAAGCCTAATAAAATTAATTAATCCTCAGTTCTAACTGAACAAAAATTGTTGAGGTTTTGTTACAAACGAAAAGTATTTTCTTTTTTATTGGAAATGAAAAAAAAGTCCAACAATGGCGTGAAAGTTCAACCAATCGTTTCGATGGTGATGGTTCAATTAATAAATTTCCTTCGCTTTTTCTTTCAAACAGTGACATAATTTGGCGGACAGATTTTTCGTGCAATGTAAGTGTCGAACAAGCGCACCCCCAAATACACGGAGGTAGGACAAAAAAAAACAGCACAACAACCCCACGCTTTTGAGGTCGTTGAAACCAAAGATCCCGCCGGTGGAAGCGCCAACCTGACCCTCGTAACAACGACCGGGCCCCAAAAGCCAGCCCCGCGCCACCAGCGGTGCTGCATTGAAATGTAAAACAAAACCCCAGAAAAAGGCGTACATCCAGTAACGTGCCGGCAGTCGTCACCCACCCAACGGCCCCTCCGCCGAATCTTGCCCCGCTGGCCCCCCCCCGGTCGGATGCATCGAGATGGTTCGCACGAAGTCAAATTTTGTGATTTTATTATTTGGTTTGCCGGCGTGCAGTTTGGTGCATACAAGCTTACAAGCAGATCCGGGAAGGGAACCTCCCGGGCCAGGTGGGAGGCAGTGTGCGAGGGGGGGGGGGGGGGGGGGGGTTCCCGAGGGACTGTCGCCCGCTGGAGGGGAACACCAGCGGAAAAATTATCTTATCCTTCCACGTGAATGTCAATACGGACTGACAAATATTTTTAGACATTTATATTTATGTAATGCAAATTATTGCCCATGTATATGCATATAAAATACGAAAAATGCTCTTAAATCAGCCCTTGCTCCGCACCTCCCCCGGGGCCGGGCGTCCGATGCGGCGGGCCCAAGATGGTGCCTCCGGATCCTTCGAATGCACCACCGTGCGATGATCGTCGCGTAGAACGCGTACTGCGAACGTTCGAAAAAGCTACGCGTCCGCCTCGGGAGGATGGTCATTGATATTCCACGGCGGAATGCATAAAACCCGCCCGGCCCGGGCCCCGGTGGACGGTTCCAAACGAGACGTGCTTCTTCTTCTTCTTCTTCATGTTCCTGCACCGTTTGCTCGGTTGCCTGTTTTTGCAACCGGATCAGGAGCAAAACGGTGCCCGTCCCCCCCACCTGTCCCCACTCCCGTTGATCCGTTGAGCTGGGATGGCTTTGGGACGCCGGTTTTGCATTTTTTTTCGCTTCGCTTTGTGCTTTTTGGTCCGCGAGATCGTTTAACCGTTCGCGAACGCAAGAAACCTTCGAGGCCATCCAAGGTTGAGGAACCGATGGGGCCTCACGAGGCAAGTCCTAAGAGAGTACCGTATTACTACGCTATTAGGTGGCGCGCTTTTCGATGGGGGGGAGGGCGAGGAGGGGAAGGAGGAGAGGGAGTGGATGAGCAGAGGGGTGATTGTGTACTTGCCAGTTGTACGCAACACGCCACGAGTGCAGCTTCTTAATGCAATGTGCAGAGTCCTGCGGTAGGGAAATGCGTTCCAATATGCACCACGTACGCATTTTCATTCCTTTAAACAATTTTGAAGTTAATTTTAAAAATATTCTATTCCAAGTTGATTGAAAGAAAACATCATTCGGAGTGAAACTATTTAAACAAACTAAAGAACTGCACTATTGATTGTTTTTTTTACGTTTGAAACCAGTTTGATCTTCTTAGGAAATTTGATAATAAAAACTGTAAAATTAAGGAAATTTATTTATGGATTAAAAAAGATCAGGTTTTGGAAACAGAGCACATCATAATTCCTTTATTGTAGGTTGAAAAAAAAAAACATTTCACTATTTCCCGGAATAAACTGTGCACATTTTTTTCATCGTGGTGCATAATGCAACGATTGCCCTCAAAGAACACAATCGCATCGGCTGAAACACCGGTTTCGTGCATAAGTGTGTGGATTTTACTTCAATTTTTGTCGTTTTACGCTTGCTCCGTTGTCTCCGCTGTCGCACGGGGATGGATATCAAGCAGAGGAGGGAAGGGGAGGAATGCATTTAACCATGAGCCTGCCAGGCTAAGGACAATTGCAACGTAAAATGCGCAAGGATGGATCAACGTTTGCATCGAACCTTCCAGCCATGTTCCAACCCTGGTGCAAGGTGTAGAGGGACGGCAAGCGAGTGATCGATCGAATCGATTGTACTTCCGTGAGTCATTGTCGTGTTCTTCACGTTGCATCTGTCCTTGTTCCCTATCTTTCTCTCTCTCTCTCTCTCTCTCTGAGGCCATTTTCCATGTCCAACATCGAGATCGATCCCGATCGTCGTCGACGCTGATGGATTAATGTCAAATGTTTCAATTTAATGTAAAGTAGTAAAAATTAGGTCCCCAAAGGGAAGGCGATGGAATATACGTGGCAAAAAAGAATGAAAATACCATCCCACTTCCCATAGCCCGTTCCCCTGTTTGGGGGGAGGGGGAAAAAACCATAAAAAGTAAAACAAAACACCGGTTCGAGCGCCAAAACCGATCGATCGTTCCGGCAATGAAAATGCAATAAAATGATCAGCTGCAGAGGAGACGCCCGGGCTCGAACCGGGACGGGGAAGCGGGCCGGTGTGGAGACAAGGCACTAAAAAAACAACATGGAGTCCACCCCGTTTTGGATAATGTTTATGAGCATGACGACGATCATGATGCCGATGACGACGACGATGATGAGCTCGGAAGCATGTGGTCTACCTTTTTTTCCCCTTGTGCTTCACTTTTCCAAAGGTGGTTCTTTCTCCTTCTCGCCCCCTTTCCCCGGGGATTTCTCCCTCGATCGCCCATTTGCAATTGATCGTTCGACGTGTGATAGCCATCAAAAACAGTTGGAAGAAACACGAAAAACAAGGCTAATCGTGCGCCAATGGTATCGATCATCCGGAGTCCGCGTTGGAGCATTTCGGATGACATCTATCGGATGTATGTGCGCTCTCGCCCCATCGGTTTATAATAATTTTTTTTTACACTTCTCGCCAGCAAAACGGAACACGCGCCCCCACGGAACACACACACACACACACACACACATGGTTGAGTGGGGGGATGGATAAAATTTATTACACTTTTACGACTCTTAAGTTATGAGCCAAATGATTTATTTAACAATCCGACGGGTCCGGGGGGTATGTGGTGTTCTCGGGAGCAGGAAAAACAACCAAAACATCAGCAAGGAAGGGTGTGTGAGGTGCGAGGAAAAACAACGAGGGGAAGGGGGCAAGAATTAGAGCAAAAAAGAAAAGCGCTTCGCATACCAACGATTTAATTAGCGAACAGGGCTCTACTTTACCAAACCGGACAGAAACAAAACGTCCCGTCAAGGTCCTATTATGGGGCAGCAAAGTGTGAACAAATGTTAGATGATCGTTCGGTTGGAATATATTTGCATTATTGCATTAAACTGAAGAGAGGCACACCCGTGCGCAAGTGACCCCGCCGGCGCATTCCGGGCTGCTCGGGAGGCGTAGAACATTCCGGGTTTAAGTTGTTCCTGTTTATTTCGCTTCGGTTTTCATGTCTTCAACCGTGAGAAAGATGCTACCGGTTGCTTTTCGTTACCGATCTTTTGGGGTGGTGGTGGTTCAGTTTCTAATCTAATTTTTCTCTTATTACTCATTTATCGAAAACCGAAAACTTTCGGTGCGTGCTTCTAGAAATCCACTCTTTATCGCTCTTTCGTTCGTTCGCCCTTTTTTTTGTCCCTCGGCACTCGGATTGATCGATTGCTTTTCCGATAGAGTGGTTGAGCGTGTTAGAACTTTCGCTCCCTCCTTACTCACCCACCCACCCTCAAGTCCCCCAACCGTCGTTGCATTAGGAAAATTACATGACTCAAGTATCGGTGTCGTTCGCCCGAAAGGAACACACTTTTCCGTCCCCCGTTTCTTTGCCACGCATCATTTGAGGGCAAACATCAGCCGCCGGCGGCGAAAAAGGGCCCGGTTTTTCCCTCCGTGCATATCCCTTTCCGAACCCGGGGGAAAATGGGGCAAACTCTCTCCCTCTGACTCTCTCTCTCTCTCTCTATCCGTCCTTTGTTGGTTTCGATTCGCCATTCGCCAGCAGACGCGCAGACGAGTTTGTCACGGGTCAATTCCGAGTACATTTATAACTGTCACCATCACCACCGATCGAGCGGCGCTGGGTGGCTGCGAACTGAAACGCATCAAGGAAATTGAAACGCATCGCTTGAACGACAGGAATGATCCCGATTGGCGCGCCAAGAGGGTGGTGTCCGTTATGGTGATGTTCTTCCGGACGCGAGCATCCTTCGAGCGGCGCATCCAGCCAATCGAAGATAGTAACTAAAAATAAATCCAGCCTGGACTGTTTTTTTGTGTGTGCTCTCCTGCACGGTTCTTCGAAGACCATCCGACAAAAACCGAGGGTCGTCCGTTGAGAAGTCTGATTGTTCGGGGTTAAGACTCCCTCCCTGCATACACATACATCTCGGCGGTCCGGTACAAGTGGCGTAATGAGTGCTTGTGCGCCTCCGTGATAAGGAAGCTGGTAACATTAATCTTCTTCACAGTTGGTTCCGAGATGTAATGCACAGATTATCCACGCGAGTCCGTGTTTTTATCAGCTTTGGTTCGGAAAATGGAACGATTGCTTCGATTAGGTTAAGCTCGGGGTGTAATGCAATACGGTGAGTGGAAGGAAATTAAACGTCAGCCCAACACAACTACACCAAACTAGTTTACAGGACACTTCCTTTTAAGAAGAGATAATATGCGATACCTTTTTTTTACTTCAGCTAATGCTAGCTCTTTACCATTTTCCTAGAACTTAACTAGTAAATGTTTCTTTAATTCCAACGGCATGTTCAACAGTAACTTAAAAGCTTAAAGACTATATTTGTTATATATTGTTTTCGTCTTTTGGAACCAATCGATTACAAACATTTGCACAATTTTTGTTGACGTAAATTTTCCATATTAGTTCTTCGATTAAATACTAACATTGAGAGACTTGAAAATTAAGACAATGTTATTGAATTATTAAATATAAAAAAAATCTTTCATCCTGATTGAGGTATTGTGCTGAAATACGTTTGAAAATCGTTGTTGTGTAATAAAAAATAGCTTGAATAATTAAACTTCATGTACTTCCTTTCAACAGCCACATTGAACAAAATTGACTCATATCTTACCCATTTTGTCGTTGGAAATAACTATTTTAAAAATGTTTTATGACGGATCTAAGGACTGGAAAAAACATGACAAAGCAATTAATTACACGATATTAGCTTGTGAAAAAATTACAATACCCAAACTCATTGAATTAAACTTAAAATTGGATCAAATCAGAAAAAAGCAGTAAGAAATTCCACAATTCAAACCGATTACAATAGACGTCAAAGCAATGAACAATAGCCACATTCCAGGCCACTAGCAAGATGTTTCCGAAGCGGTTAACTGGCGTGTCGTGTTTCTAAATTAAAATGATATCACATCGCACGGGCACGTCACTGTTCGCTCGGAAGAGAGGCAGCCCCGCGACCACAGAGACCAACCCGGTATCAATAACGATGATGGCTCAAGATGGCCGTTATCGGGATGCTTTAATTTCGAGCCTAATGGGCAGCCGAGCACAATGGCACCTATCGTGACCTCTGCGGGAAATTGCAATAAAGAAGGAGAAAAAAAGGGCCCTTCGTAATAGGCAATGATCTAGATTGAACCGTCGTGGAGCGGACAATGCAAGGGGGAAAGAAAAGAAGTCAAGACGGCCCCAAAAGTGGGTATGGGGGAGGGTGATGGTGGTGATGATGGTCCGCCTCCCGACGGGCGTGTGTGTGCACGAACCCTTAATCCCACCTCGCAGAAGCAGCTCGCTAAAACTTACCGTTAGGTGTTGGAACAGCCACGCCCGCAGAATGTTCGTGGCCACCTTCGGGAAGATCCCCCGCTTCTTTTGGTTTTTCTTGCCGCTCGTGTCGTCGTCCTCCTCGCCGGTGCCCTCGCCGCTGCCGATGCTGGTATTGCTGGCATCACCTGCGGGAAGGAGAGCGAAAAAGTGTGTGTAAGTAAAGAAAAGAAAAAAAACAAGGTTAAACAGACGTCAAGTAGTTGAGAAAATGTGAAGAGGTGGTGGTAAGATAAGCTTGGGGGAGGAAGATAACCAGGTTCATGGGTGGGGAGAAAAAAACGCTCAAATCATTGTTAAAAGTGAATGAAACTGTTTTATTTTATAGCTCCCCATCCTCCAGCCGGCCCTCGCACGTTGGCGTGCCGTGTGGAAAATCGGTGGAAAATCGACCACCGAAACGGGCAGTGAGTGTTTAGCATGCATCATCCGTCCCCGGGTGCGAAGAGGTGCGCCAAACGCCCCATGGGAAATGGGCAATCGTTTAGTGCAAAAGCGAATGGTACGCGAATAAAATGAAAAATAAAACGAGACAATAAAATAAAAACATAAAAAACCCGCCCGGGAAACGGGAGCCAGTTGAAACCGGGGACCGGTTAGTAGTTTCCCGAGCTGGGCAGTGATATAAAGATTATGAACTATGAAACTTATGCTCGGGCTGTGTACGCCCCTTGAGTTCCGCGGGCGGAATGGGAAACGATTTTTTAATACGCCGCACCATCTTATGGTGAGAATTTGACTGTTGTCTTCTTCCTCGCCATGTTGGTACGACGAGTTGGAAGAAAATGCGAAGAAGTAGGAAAACCACCGCCAGAAGGCTCCCCCGGTCGGATCGAATCGCTTCAGATGGTTTCACACTTGGCGAACATGTTGCACAAGAGTGTCGAGACTTCAAGGAGTCGAGCGAGGGAAGACAACAACTAAACCCCCGATCCGACACATCACTGTTCCGATGGGAATACAGATGTGTGATGTGACCATATTTGTACCGAAAGCTGTAAAAACTGGAGGTTTGGAGTGTGGTGTATGTGTGTGTTTTTATTAATTTCATTTTCGTTTCCTTGCTTTTTTGTTTCACTTGAGTTTATTTTAGGCGATGACTTTAAAAGCGCAGCATCACCATTAGCCGGGCTAGGACTCCCACTCGCAGCGATCCTCGGCGGTCGAATTTTTGGAAAAAGTGTTTCAATTCGCAAGGGTTTCTTCTCCTCTATTTCTTATTTTTGTTCATTCCTGTGTGTTTCACGTTCCGTTCACGAGAGAAGAAAAAAAAAAGAAACGCGGCGTTATCGGTCATGGGAATGGGGGGCTAATGGGAAACCGATCGGTGGGAACCATCGATTCCGAAGTGTTGAGTACGAGCAGGAGTGGTAGTAGTTCGGAGTAGTTAGCAGCACCAAAGCGGGGAAATCGAACGGGTCAAATTTTCGAACCGCTCGTCTGTGTTTCCAAATTGGGCGCCAAAATACAGTCAGTCGCTCTCCGAAAAAAAAAGATGGAGGTTCCTTGTGGTTTGTCCACCGTATCCTCCCGGGCTCTGCACCACCGTGCACGGCCGGTGTTGGTGTTATTAATGTGACGTTTGCTTTTGATAAGCTGCAAGGTTGAACGAAACGAACCGAACCGAAGTCGATCGAATTTCAAGTGCATCGTTCTCGCCGTTCGCCATATGCCGGCCATATGCGGCTCGATTTGTAAATCAGCTTAAATTTATCTTTTTAAATTTATTCCTGGCCGTGGGGAGAAGAATTAGTTGCACGCATTCGAATGCTCGACCCCGAATCCGAGTCCTGCTTGCGCCAATGCGCTGTTGTAATGCTCATCGATTCCCGTTCATTTTCTCCCAAGGAAAAAAAAAGGAACCCATCATCGTCGAATGTGTCGATTGCATTTCGATTCGGAATTGGTCCCCCGGGTGGGCGAGAGGGGACGGTGGGCGAGGAGGGCCGATTAGATTATGCCACGCAAACCCCCTTTCGAGAGGCGACCCACGGCACAGGCGGACATATTTTTGATTTGGAAGAAATATGCAAATAAGGCGCCAAATCAAAATGAAAATAACCAAAAAAGTTGGTTCGCGTTCGCGTCCAATTTGAAATTATTTTCCCTTAAAAGCTCCCAACCACAACGGGGAGTCGGGAAAAAGAGAGAGAAAAAAAAAGAAAGGAAACAAGGAATCTAATTCTCTAATTCGCTGTAAAAGGTTCGAACGCGGTTGCGGAAGATCGATCGGTGGGCTTTCGGTTTTGTGACTTTTGTTCGGGCAGCCCAAATCACCCTCGGCCGAAGCGGGGTTTTCTTTCGGTTTTTAATTTCTGACGGCCACACCATGCCACCACCAACCCCCACCCCCCCTCTGGCCGATCGGTGTCCGAGAAGCAAATGAGGTGAGCATACACACCCCGCCGTATCTCGCCGCTTATTATTCGGTCCTGTT
Source organism: Anopheles ziemanni (assembly GCF_943734765.1). Classification (NCBI taxonomy): domain Eukaryota; kingdom Metazoa; phylum Arthropoda; class Insecta; order Diptera; family Culicidae; genus Anopheles; species Anopheles ziemanni. The sequence continues at coordinate 36,017,107 of NC_080706.1, read as the reverse complement.
TTCTTGTTGCTCGGTGTAGTTCTTTTTTTTCAATTTAAAAATTCTCCTTCTTTGTTAAATTCGATGAGGTTGAAGTAACAAAACATTTTTTGGAAGGCGAGGGGGCAGGGAGGGAGAAAAAAAACACTTAATAAAGAAGGAAACCTATGCTAAGAACCTGACTGAATTTAGACGCAGCATTATGCTTCGCTCATCTCATCGACCAAAGGCGCGCAAGATAGGCCCGGGTCTCCCGGTCCCGCTCCACTCCATGACCATCCCCACACCTACCCTCCTCCCGGTCGGTTCGCCACGGTTCGTTTCATTTATTCAAATTTAAATGCGATTCAATCATCTCATCACGGGTCCGTGCGGTCACGGTTGGGTGCTTTTTTGATTTCTCATCCTATTTTTGTGAATTGTTTCGTCAAAAAACTGCCCGTCGGTGTGTTGTCTGTTTTTAGCTGGCATATTTTTTTTTTCTACTTGTCCACCTCTCCTTGGTATTCCTTTCGACTTCTTTTCCAAGCGCTCCGAAAGCAGCCGTCCCGTGGGTAGCCCGGTTTTTTTTTCGTCGTCGACGGTTCGTTCGTTCGTTCGATCGTCGTCTTTTTCGTCGTCTTTGGGCGGCTAAAGCTGGCGCGCGGTTTTCGGTTTTTCGTCTCACGGTTTCAAACCGCCACCGGGATCCGAAATCGGGGTGTTCTTGCGGTTGCCATCGGTGCGCACCTACACGTTTGACGGAGTGTCTCCCAGAGATAGAGAGAAGCCCGGTGGACCCGGTTTTGGGGTTGGATTTTTTTTTTGTTTGAAGGTGGAAAAGGCCATCGGGGGTCCCAGGAAGGATCGCGGGATCCAAACAATCGGACTCGATCGCGGGAGGAAGAAACGCCGGAAAGGCAAAACCTGTACGCCAACCGCTTAAGCGTTCGTCTGTCTGTCAAATATATTAAATACATTTGAGAGGGACCCGCTACCCGCACCACTGGGTCCCCGTGTGTGTGTGTGTGTGTCTCTCTCGGCCCATCCAGGCATCCTTTTCCAGTGGCCCCGATCGTCACAAATTGATGATATCTCCACGTCCCGAGCAGCATCGGCAGAAGCAGAAGCAACGGCAAATGTTAGGATCGAATCATGAAGCGGGTTCCAGCGTCGAAGTCCACACTCTCGGATGCCGGGGATTGTTTGTGGGCAACCTTCTTCGCCGCGTGAAGAACCGCGGCTTAATCCAGCGCCGCCGTAGTCCCCACGCACCCCTTGGGACAGAGTTCGGAAGATCCCGTGCGCCGCAGAAGGGAAAACCGAAACCTGCCTCAAAAAATCGATCCCCGAAGAATGTCTCCCCCCGACGCTCCGGACGCCGCTTCCCACTTAGGGAGGGGGCACTTCGCCCTGGACAAAATGATTTGTAATATTCATCCCCCCACCCTCTACCCTTATGTGCCGAGGCACAGTACAATGGAATGCACACCGGTTTCCCGCGGAGCTGGTGCTCGGTGTGTCCCTTTTGGCATCCCGTGCGCCTTCCCGGGGACCCCAACGGGCCGGGAGGGTTCTGCCGCTCGAGATTCTGAGATCCGAGAACTTTTCCCCTCCCTCCGATTGCCCTTCCGTGCACCGGGCACCGGGAAAGTGTTCAAACAAATATGTATTCAAATCAAGCGATGGATCAAAGTTGATCTCCATTTCGGAGAGTACGGCCGGGATTGGAAAAAAAGGAAGACAAAACCTTCGCCTGTCCTTCCCGGAGGGAATAAATCGCCAAGAAGCACCAGATCGAGGAAGATCACCAGCAGCAGGAAGGAAAATAAAAAGAAAAAATGAGCAAGAAAAAGAATAACACACGCATATCAAAACACACAAACTGCGCTGGGATAGAAGCTGGAGAGGGCAACGAGACGAGACAACTAAAGCGGGCAACTCTGGTCGGTTGCTGGAACAGGTTGGATTGTACGTGTGCGAGTGTGTGTGTCGATCGAGGATCACCAGTGAGGAGCCCACTGGGAATCGATCGATCGGGGGAAGGTGAACCCCGGGAAAAAAGGAAAACTTAAAAAATGGAAATAAATGTCTCGGTTAATCTTCCAGTTCGGTTTACTTTTTTCTTCTCCTTCTTCCTCGTCTTCTTTGGTGTCGGTCCGGCGCGCATACGTACGATAAACGATAACCAATGAATCTCTCTCATCAGCGTCAGTTTCATTCCATATCTCTGAATTGGTTTTTATTTCTTTCACCCTTGTTTGTTTCTTCTTTTTAATTTTGTTTTGTTTTTTTTTCACTTTTGCTTCCCGTGTTGTTCTATTTTGTGTCCCACTCGTTACCAAATGTTGTTTTCTCCCCTTGTGGTGCAGTCCATTTTGAATATTTAATTCTTTTCCTTAACGTTGATAATATTCACTCATTTCGGTTTACTTTTACTCGTGTTCCCTCCCGACAGTTCTAACGGAGGACAAGAACCAATTTTCATTTGTACATTTGATAATTTCCCAACCTTCACTTATCGGGTCCCATTTGTAAACGTCGGCTGGTGTGTCCGCTTCTTGCCCGATCTGCTGCCCGAGTTGTGATCGAATTTCGATTATCGAACGCAGCCGGGCGGTTTGTGCATGAGAAACATTTAAAAAATGGAAATGAGCAAAACTACATGCGGTCGCGAAAAATAATTCAGGTGTGTTATTTTTCTGTCCCGATAACGTCTGGTATTTACATGGGAATCGATTTTTTTTCTTCTTCTCTCCATTACACGTCCCACTGAATGCAAATTTGTGCTCGGCAAAAGTAATCCCCAATTTTGGCCGACGATACGATTGACCCTACGGCCGAATTATTATTATTATTATTATCATCCTGCTCATCATCCGTGTAATGGTTTTATTTATATCACCAGCCACATCGTCACACAATGCAAAAACCCGCTGTTACAACGTCGTCAGCGCTGGTACGTCGATGTAAATCGGTGAAGGCGCAAAAAACTCCCCCATCCGAACGTCGGCGACATTTCCTGACTTTGAAATCCTGTCAGTCACAGGCCAAGCTGCTGTGCCGGCTGTCGGCCGGAACTGCTGCTCGGGGAGGGATTATTACCGAAAACGTTGTCCCCGTCTGCGGGTGTGACCGGTGTGTTCTTCCCTACCGGTTCCCGTCAGGATGGGTTGTGTAATTTTTTTCTTCTGGTCGCACCAGACAAACACCAGTCCTTCCAGTTGGTGCGCCAATTGTTGGAGATGCCTTCCGCTAGCCGTGCGTTTAAACGCACCCTTTTCGGTTCGCCAGCGTTCTTTAAGTGCGGCTCAGGGCTTTTCCATTTCCGGCTCCCAGGGACCGAAGCCGGAAAATGGTGAGGGCTGACCAAAATGGGCGCAAGGCGGGTAGTAAAATAAAAGGAAAACCTGTCCAACCGTTTGGCAATCGTTTTTCGGCTCGATCGGATCTCGCTCGTGTGTCCGAGTGGTTACCGGAGCACAATATTATCGGGCGTGTAAAAATGAAAACGATGGTAAGACCGTACACCGGTACGGATAATTCCTCAACTACCCCGGGTCCCACGACCCGGTAACATGTCAATTTCAGGCGCTCGTGCAAATGACGGATGCAGACGACGAGTGCGTCGTACGGTCGTTCGTCATTCGTCGCTCGTCGTCGTTGAAGGGGGAAAAATGGCGTGTACAGCGGGAAAAAAGGGAGAAAATCCGGTACACCGGGACTCGGTGAAGGTGGATGGCCTTCATTTTACGTCCGACGGGAAAAACACAAAAGCCGGGTGGGTAAAGAACCGTCGGAGCGCACACGTGCCCGGACACGGTTTACGGAAGAGGCGGGTTTTGTGCCTGCAAGCTATATGACAGATATGCACATGTTTGCCCAACCGATGGGCCCTCGAGTGGCTCGAGGCAGGATCAGGCGATTCGATGACGATAAGTACACACACACACACACATCCACATCCACTCAAACATACTATCATTATTGTCAACGGCACCATCAGGAGTCGTCGCTGGGAATAGGACCTCACGTGAACGGGGAACATTTGCATTTGGAGCTGGGTGACACAGCGTCGTCACTTACCTGGACTACCGAGGAAGACTGAAGAGTACAGGACACGCCGGGACTGATCGACCCGGGCATCCGACGGTGATGACCATTCTCGCCTCGAACACCATCGACCTGCGGGAAGAGAAGAGGAAACATAGACGTTCAGCATTAGAGGCCACACGACACAGAGACATATCGGTACATCGGGGTCTTGGACCGAACCTACACCACACGGAACCGGCTCATGAGTTACGAATTTTCACGACCGAACGCGCCACCTGGAGAGTGTTTTCTCCGATGAAAATCGAGACGAGAGCCGTTTTAAAGTTGGCCACCAGGGTAAAGTACAACCTGTGCCCTCATATACCGGGAGATATTTGTAAGAGATTAAAGAGTTGACTTGTTTCGATCCGATAGAGGATTACTTGTTCGTTGTTTGGAGGACAACAGCTGAAATGTTCATGTTTTTATTTTAAAAAATGCTAGGAAAAACCATCTGATGAACTCTTAAACATCTGAATTTATTTTCAAACAATTATTATTATAGTATGATAAATATTAATTTAAATTCAACCGAGAGAGCAGAGAAGTACACATAACTTGAACTTAAAAAGAGCAATATTTTAACTATGAATTTTCGATCGCAAAGCAAAATTATTTGCCAATAATTCCTCATTGAAACTCATCTACTAGTTTGCTTTTAGTGTTGGCATGTGTTAAAGACACAAATGAACAATATCGGAAAATAATATCGATACTGAGTTTAATGGCATTTGTTGCACAATTGAAAACAAAAAACATTATCCTTCTTTTCCAAAATAAAAATTCAATATGCTCGAATATTACTAGAGTTTTTTCCTCACGTTGTTTTTGATGGAAATTAAAATGTTTTGATGCGTTGGTAAATATATTTCAATATAAATAAACTCGAATGGAAAGCCCCTTTCTTCAAAAATAATCAGAAAAAGGTAAAAGTTTTCCCATTTCCGAAAAAAAACACGATACAACATCTTCCGACCCGCGGACAGATGGAAGCGGATCATCGCCATTCGTATCGCCGTCCGGTATTTAGAGCACAACAAGCTCCTTAACACCTGGCTAGAATCGATTACTCATTCCTCGATTTATCACGCCTGCCCTCGCCTGCTCTGGACCGGACACCGTGTGCGGCTCTCAAGGGTGACTCGGCATGGCTTAAAACACCTCTCTTCCGTCCCTGCCGGGTCGCCGGAACTCCGTAGGCAAATGGTTGAATCGAAGAGGCACTCGGAAAAAGGCCCTTGCCCATTACCCATCGTTAGCGGAATCGGTCGTTTTCGTCCTTTGTTTGTTTCGGTTCGGTGGAAGGTGGTTTTTGGCGGTTAAATTGGGAGTCGCGCGATCGTGCCGAGGTTCCGAGGCTTGGAGATCGCCGATCGGATGCACGGAGGATTTTTCGCGGACGCCAACCGGCCGTCGGTAGAATGGGTGTGCACACCGATCTGAAAAAAGCCGATCGAACCGCGGTCCGCCGGAGCGCGACTTGAGATCAGAAAGGAAAAGCCGCCTCAGGTTGCAGAACAAAACACAAGAATAAACCCACAAAAAAGACAACCTTCGGGGGTGATTACAAAACGGTCAGTATTTTTCGATCACAAAGCACGATTCTTTTGGGGCCGACCGGCACAACAACAAACGGGTGTGGCCGGTGGAAAAACACAGCGATGGACGGAGGAGGAAAAACGCATAAACGCCAAAAAATAATGAACCAAGAAAACTGTTTGAACCCGCGCGGACCGTTTCGGCTGTCCGACTGTCTTCGGAACCGATTCGGATACTTGTGTACCTTTCCGGATACTTGTGGCCAATGTGTGTGTGTGCCTGCCTTCTTTTCCGCCAAGTTTATGGCCGCGATTTGGGCCTTGCCTTTACGCTTCTTTCACTTTCATGTTCACCCACCGACGGCGCGTTGCACTTCTGCAAGCGTGGCCTTCTGGTGGCTAAACGTGGCTGGTTTATTTTCCACCGGCCACCCCACGTTCCCCGGCGGCCTCCCCCAGTATTTAATGTTCCCCGTATGTTGTTGCTTTTCCGAGCGTTTTTCCGTGGAAACCGTTTGAAATGTGTCGTTTTAGTACGATACATAGGAAACCGGGAGCTGAGCACCGAATCGAACGCACCGCCAGAAAACCGTGGGTCAAAAGAAAACTTCCCCGCCCGGCTTCGTTTTTCCGAGCACCGTAGTGCCCGCCGCCGGGCGCTGGGAAAGTTTTTTGACAAATTCCGCGAAACGCCCCGAAGAACGTTTTGACGTGTTGATACGTCTGTTGACGTATCGGGAAACGGCCCGGGGGAAAAGTGCCGCGTCCGGGAAAATAGTGCTCGGCTTTTTTAAAAATAGTTCAACGCCGCGTACGCGTTAAATGCGTTTCCCGTCCTCGAATCCGCTTCGGCGGTCGGCGTTTTGGGCGGCTTTTCCTACGTCACGTGGGGCGACGATCGTCATTAGTGTTTGAATATGGAAACCTTCATGTGTGTGTGTGTATATGTTTTTTTTAAACTCTACTTCTTTTACAACACAACAAACGCACGCACGGACGCACGGTTCAATCACGAATTTCCCCGGGCGCCCACCGGAACCACGTGTCACGATGGGGGCACAGGAAATGGTCGCTTGTGTTTTTAAGTAATATTTTCCCAAAGTGTCTATCTTGGGATCGGTCGAGAACCGAGATGTTCGGTTTTCATTTTTTGTTTTCGATTCATCTCGTGCTTGTGTTCCTGTGAAGTCATGTTTGATTTTCTTCACCCTTTTTCCCGTCCCGATTGTTAGATCTCGGAATCCGGGTTTTTCCAGCCCGCCAAAAGCTAAACGCTAATGCTGGTGGCGATCATGGGCAAACATTATTGTTTAATTTGTTGGCAATAAACAAATCCATTTCTCACTCAATCCATCCATCCATCCCGGGTGCGGTTTTCTGGTGGAAAAGCCCGATTCACCTTTCCATCGTTTTGATGGACGGAAAGCGTGCGGGGGGGTTTGTGTTTCAGTTTTGATCGTTGCTTCGCGCTGAGAGCGTGCCAAGTGTGGACGAAATGGTTCGGAAATGATACAATTAAAGAAGAAGCAAACAGTAAAACATACTGCTACAGTTGTGAAAACCCGGAAGCAACCCGTTTCCGACGGCTGGCTCTCGAGCGGGGATGTTTTTGGGTGTAGTTTTAATTTTCCTTCAACGGAAGCTATCTACTCGGCATCGGTGCCATTTATCTTTCTCGGTGGCACATTTTTAATCGCTTAAATTGGCAATTTTCCATCACCGCCCCAAATAATGCGCCGACGAGTTTGTTTTATGGCGCTATCGGGGACGATCACCGTAGCGCGTGATGGTAATTGGGAAGAGCATTGGGAGTGTCATCCCCGTCGGGCGGGAAGAATGGAAACTCTTCGAGCATGTGTCGGCATGTGGTGGCAGGAAAATTCAATGAATCGCAGCGCATTTTCCAGGGGGACTTTCGCGACGCGAAAGATTGCGGTTCGAACGCGATATGGTAATTCGTTAAACTTGTGGCCCCTTCTGCGATTATTTTCGCCAGTTTGCACTTTCTTTTTTTTGCAAACCTCCACAACCGAGGGGAAAACCTATGCTTCACCTGCGAGTATGTGAGGAAAAAATTCGTTGCGAAGAAAAATGTGAACAAATTTGTGGGCCCTCGCGCGAAGACGAAAAAATAACGAGGAAAATAATACATCCTATCAACACTCGAGCGGTGCGTGTGTGTTGTTTTTCCATACGCCACCCTCTGGGACTAGTGGCGTACCGGGTCTTCGCAGTTCCCCAAAGAAATTGATGTAATTTTTATGGAAAATGTTTGGTACCTGCCAGCCCGCATGCGGGACGACGGGTAGGCAGGCAGGGGACAGGGTTTGCTCGAAGAATTTAATCAAATTCCTTTCGCCTGAACGCGCGACGGGTTTCGCGGCTGGTTTCGGGAAAATTCGAAGCTCGGTAGGGAAAACTTTACGCCGACGACAGCGCGAAGGCGATGGCGTTGCGAAGTTTGCGTGGCAGCCCGTCTAGGAAAGCTCGAGAAATCTAAACACGCCACATTCCCCAGAGCGTCCACCGAAAAAACATATATACATACACTCCCGGTGGTGGTGAAATGTTGTAAAATTGTTAATCAGCTTGCGATTTGCGTTATCTGATGCGTAACGTTGCCCCGCTTGGAGTTCCGGAGGAAACTCTGGCGCATTTACCTTAGTACCTTCTTCGAGCGGTGAAAAATCGTGCCTTCGCGGCTGGCGTGGAAAACGAGCACCAAATTAACCCTCCAATCGGTGGGTGGGTGTGTGTGTGTCGGGGAAAGGTGGTATATTTTTCGCAGCACCAACGAAGGAAATTCTTCACCTTTTACCGACCGTTGTTCTAGCGAGTTCGTTTTCCGTACGGAAGGGAACAGGGAACTGAGAGGTGGTGGAAAAAGCAGCCGTCGTCTGTATAACGGGCCTATATGACTCCCCCTGTCGGCCTCATGACGACTCCAACCGCTAGGCGAACGATTCATTTAAGCTTTTGTTTCTGGTCGGTGTTATTACGGCATCTTTTTCGGGGGTTTTCTTTCGCTTTTGCAAGGGGTTTCTCGGGTTGAAGGTTTCCAACGAGGACCATGTGTCCACCCCCGCACAAAAAAAACAGTCACATACACGCACACACACCGGTACCGACGGGTAAAACAAATGATTTTCCCATCCACTGCGTGTTTTACGTATATAAAGGCAAGCAAAGGGGGCAAAAAATGGGCCGTGGGGAGAACCGAACCGAACGGGAACCATTTTGGGGTGTTTTTCGGAGCAAAATGGGGAACCACTTGGCTAGAGCCGGGCAGAGCAACAATACACACACTCAAAAATAAGGCAACCAACCAATAATGGCACAGTTCACGGTAGGGTTTTTGGCAGGTAAGCGATGTAAGCCCGGGCCCGGAACGGTGGGGCGGAAAAAGTGAGCCGAAAACAAAAACCTAACAAAGGCAAAGGAAGAAAAAAACCCACGAGCGGGAATGAAGGAAAACAAAACTAAAGCGACGGCTAGACACAGCGGTATTCGCACGAATATTCCCGCCGTCCCGCGGGAATCGCGCTGGACGACGGGAAACTCCATATGAAAAAAACGGATTTCGTTCCCGCTATGTTTAAAAAACGCGAAACTACGACCCGGCGGGAACGGACGCATTTGCTTAATTGAAACGTTTCATGAAAAGTTTCATTCGCTTGCTACAACAACGTCGGTATGGGCAACGTATATGGATGCGGCCGATGTTGTTGGAGAGAAACCAAAATGCTAGTAGTCTTCGACGCAAAATTTTGGAGGAGGAACTCAACAACACCATTCATAAACTTTATATTTGATAATGACTCACAATTCCACTTTTACCTGCCGCCAATTTAGATCACGTAAACAAACTAAAACGTAAACAAAGCTTCACTTTGACAGATCGGGCGAATAAGCTCGTTCCCGCTGGATATTCTGTCGAATCTGGGCTACTTTTTCCCGTTCCCGCCACCTGGAATTCCAGGCGTGTTTAAACGGCGGTTAACATGGACCCGCGAAGCGAACGCGGGAAGGAAAATTAGACGAAAGCCAAAGGCCCCGGGAATGTGAAGAAATAAGCCCAGAATCGAATAGCAATAAGAGCAACACTAATAGCATGCAGTAACGAAAAGGCAAAGGCATGGAGCATGGAACTTGGGGTCGAGGCGGAAGAGCGCGGCCTCGCGAAGGAATAAAGAGGCCAAAATTATCAGGACCACAACCCGACGGGCAGAAATGCTAATTTTTGAACAGCCAGCTCTGAACACCGCAGGGCCACTCGCACTCTGGAGGAGTCGCTGAAACCCCGAACGAATAAAGCACCATCGCGCGCCAGGATATTGCGCGCCCGGTACGAGAGCCGGGGAACTTAGAATTTCGGACGCCATTTAGCCCCCGGGTAGTCCGAGGCCAGGGAAACAACAAGCTCCAAACACTTGCAGCGGAGTCGGTTGCCATCCATCCCACCCATCCATCCAATCGTAGCAGGCGACGACGTCGAGCCGCCGCTATCGGGCAGCTTGCTGCGATGGTTTCGCTTTGGTAGCGATATACATATGCATGTGGACAACCGTCGGCGTAAGCTGAACGATCTTGGCGGGGATCACATCGAACTCACGGACTTGGTACGACGGAATACTTGACGTTTGAAGACTTCTTGCCAGAAGCGGTTGGGTTGAGAAATCAATCTGATAAAAGTTAGATACCCTGCCCTCGTCCATTTGTGGAAGAAAAGTACTCCAAAGCCACTGCCTGAATTGGCTATTGGTTGGAGACAAAAAAAGATCTGGGAAAACAGGAGACCCATCCGGAAACGGTTGTTCATTCCCAACGCCCTTTGGATTGACACCTCCTGCCCTCGGGGGAGCTCAGGGTAACCGATAAAGACACCGATTGACCATCCGTCAACTCGGATGCGCGCGACAAGATATGATCCACTCCGGGAAAGGCGAAAAGTAAACTGTACTCGAGCGACAAACAACAACGCAATAAACAAACAAACTTCAACACTTACTCCATCGGTTTGTTGTTCGATTCCGCGCGCTGGTCAACCGTTTTCCCCCCATTTTTTGTGATGAAAAGAGCGATTAAGGAAGGAACGGCTACAACCATTTCCCGCTAGTCAATCTTAGAAGAGTTATCAAAGTTAAACATGACAAAAAAATAATAAACAACCTCCACTGCGAATGGGTCAGCTGAAGAAGATCCTAGAAATACTGTCACAAAATTGATTACCCTTTGTGAGTCTGAAAGTGTGTGTGTGTGTTCAGCCGTGGAGTGGAATGGGGATCTGGGCCTTTTTTTTGTCCCCGATCCCAACGGATTTTGACATTTCGAGGTGTTTACCGTTGGTCATGGAAACAATGCGTTCGGTTGTTGGACCTTTGGAGCTTACGGGTTTTTGGAGAAGATTTGCCTTTATCTGCTGATTGATAATTTTCCTGTCCACTCGGCGGAATTGCTTTGTCCGTGCGTCGGATAACGTCATGCACCTTGCAGCGTGAGATCCACGCGTTGGTTTGTTATCTGAAAAGTTAAAGTTCACAAACACCAAAACCACCCAAAAAAAAAGGCTCAAACCATTAGGTTAACGACAAACGCTGAGAAAGGTCGCCGTCAGGTTGGCTGCCCTTTCCAAATCGGATCGGCCAGCCAGCCAGCCAGTTTGCTAAACGTTCCGCGATCCGTCCGAGGGTGATTTTGATTGAAACCTTTTTCTGCAGATGGCCAGATAACGAGACAAGCACCTCCGCCAGGTGACGGCGATGACGTTTGGGCCTGGAGGTTCCTAACGAAAACAAAACCCAAAAAAATCCAAGGGAAAACCCTCACCTCCACGGCTTCAAGCCTTTCGAGTCAGCGGGCCCCGCTGAGGGCATTAATCATTTTTGAGCATTTGTTTTTTCGCCTCCACCCATAACGACGGGGCCTAGACACGAGCCAAAAACAAATGCGATGCGCAGGAATCCCGTCCGTTCCATCTGCAGAAAAACTTTGGATTAACTATTAAACCCAACGTTGGGGGGCACACGGTGGACTTTTGTTTCGGTAGTTTATTTCGCTTTCCGTAGCTGTTTTTTTTCTACTCCCAAACTTCTTTTTCTTCTAAACGTTTCCCAAACGAGAGTTTTGCACCCGAGAAAACACCTTTCCGCTGGCATCATTTTCGTTCGTTCGGACGGGGTTACGGACCGAAAACCATTCATTTTCAAACATTACGACTCCAGTGGACGGGACGTTTTACGAGAAGAAAAATCCTTTTTCTTGCGCGTTTTGCAAGTGAAGAATAATAAGAGGACGATTTTTGTGGCGTTTTGTGTGTGTGTATGTGTCTTTTCTCGTTTCTCTTACCCTGAGGGTGAATTCTTTTCTGTTTCGGGGTCGTAAGGGATCTTCCACCGATCGGACACCTGGGCTCTCGGCACAGACACAAGTGGACCTGCATATTAGATTGAGGAATTTACACATCCCGGCAAGCTCCACCGCAACCAGGGGCTTTGGATCCCGAGTGGAAAACGGCATCCCTACACCCTTTGCTGCATCTTCCTCGGGTTGGGATCTCCAAAAAACCCGACGAAGCCGTTCGCCTCGGAACGGGACCGGTGACCGAAATTTGTTGGCATATAAACTATGTGATAATGGCCAGGGGTTTTGGTTCGGGTTCTAATGCCCATATTGGACCGGCACACACACACACACACGCACAGACAGGCTTCCAGCAGCCCCCACCGGACACAGTTGTGGATTTTCCGGACGGATTTTCTTCTCAATTTTGCACCGTTTTCTCAATCTTTCGGAGGTCGGCGAGCTGCGACAAAAGTTCATTACAGTGAAATGTCCGCTTCGAAGCGGGCCTTGCGGTAAGGATTCGTATCCCCGACATTTGAAACTTGCGGGCGGGTGGGGAGAACCCCCCCTTAACGCCAACGGAAGGGCTCAAGAATGGCTCTTATTTTCTGCCTTTTATTTTCGTTAGCGGTTTTCGGATGTATATTTCACAATCAGTCCCGTTCCATCGTACGCCTCTAACGAGAAAGCCTTCGACTTCGACGGTGCAGCACTTTAACAATTTCCAGAACATCCTCGTCGACATTCCTCGGGTTGAGAAAAAAAACAAATAAAAAAGAAAGAGGGAAAACACTCCCGCGCCCGGCGTGAAAACTTCTCCACCCGATCGTCCAAGAAAACGCGAAGAGTCGGCCAACATCGGGCGACGTGTAAAGCAATAATAATTTTCGTACCGTGTAAAATTCCGTAATTAATTCGGATGACAAGTGACGTTGAATGGTACCGGTGGTGGACCCGCGGGGGTCTTGCGGGAGACGGTTCGCGGACCAGCGGGGGGATTCTGCAGTCACTTAAATTAATATTGACACCGAGCGAAAAGTCGACGAGTGTTTGCGGGCCCATCGTTCCGTCTTCCATCGCGATCGCATTATATCGCCAATATGTGTCGTGCCACGACGCCCGACGTTAATGTTGACGACCAGGGGGAAAGGGGTTTGGGCTGGGCGGGACCCGGGCGCGCACAAAAGCGTGGCATGGAACATGGTCCACCCTAAAAATAGCTGCACCGTGGTTGCATCGCGCTTGTATCGCGTTGGAGAAGAAAACGAAAAGTCGACGGAAAAGATGCAGTGAAAAATTAACAATCTACGGTGGTACGGTGGCAAGGAAACGAAGAACCCGTGGGGTGCGGGTAAAAGGCGCAATCATTTAAACATAATGAAAACGAAAAACCGCCCTGGCGCGCGCGCGCCTGCGAGAAGAAAAGAAAACGAACGGACTAAACCACGTGGAGAAACCGTGTTCGAGTGTTATCCATATTTGCATTGGCGGTATTAATTGTCGTTCTGTAAGTTCCAGCGTCCGACGACGCCGGGGACGACGGGTGACACGAGTGCGCGCGCGTGATGTCGCCTGGAGGGCCGCTGTTTACATCGCTTGATCGAAATGTTTCGGCCTACGCGCGGAACATCGGCGATCGCGAAAGGGGGCGTAAGAATTTGTTTCCGGTCGCCTCGAAGGAAAGTGCGGGACGTCGTCGTCCCTGCGTGCGTTTACAACAACATTTTTGCTTGTGCACATGTGTCAGCTTTCGCTGTCCAGCCTCCGAAGACTTTCCAGCCCGTGGAAGAAAGCACGAACGGGGGAAAAAAAAATCTCCGTCGGAATTTTGTGTTCACCGTGAGGATTATTTCTCGGTTTGTTTCCTGTTTTTTTTTGTTTTGCACGGCAAGTCATCCTGTACCTTTCTAAAATAAAAGAACAAAATCGAAATGGCACACGGGGGAAAAATAATTCTTCCCTCGCCTCCCCTTCTCCTCATCCGGGAGAGTTCCCGGGGCGCGGGCGTGTCGCAAAGTCGTCAATTAATTCAACTGTGACGGTGTTAATGGAATGGATTGCTTTGTTTTTTTTTTTGTAGTTTTTTTGGCTCCAGACGTTTAAGAAAAAAAAGCAACTACACCGAAATCCAGTTACCCAAATCGGGGCAAACGTTCGACCGGGCCGTACACGTACCCACAAGTGGCCCGTTACCGTGGGCCACGGAAATGGTTCCCCAGTGTGTCCTTTTTCTCTCACTCCGCCCTTGCCTTCGCTTTTGCAATCTCCGCGTGTTCGGGTTTTATTTCTTTTTGGTTGTTGTTGGTTCGGGCTCAAATCAAATCTAGAGCCGTAGGCCTTCCCCGTCGTTTTTGTAAAACAGGACTATCCTTACGTGTATTGAAAATTACTTATATGTGTCCTTAGCCTTCCTCGTTTGCTACTCCATCTTTTTGGCGTTTATTTTGCGAAACTGTCATTACATTAAGGGAAGTTACGGAGAATGATGGTTGGCCGCTTAGCTTCCACGGTATCGATATTTGCTCGATTGTCGGCCGCAGGGGACCTCCGAGGCGGGTTCATTATTTCATCAAATAAATAAAAAGGTGTAGAAATCAATTGAAACGTATCATTATTATCAAGTCGCAGTTTCAGAGGGGCGACTGGAAAACATCCGGTTCATCCCGGAGGGGGGGGAGGTTTCGGGAGGGAAATCTTGGGCGCCGGTATTTTTGTGCCTTTTCAATGGGCCATTGTCTTCGCGCTTATCGTTGCCGGGAGATAGAGGGATGTGGAGCTGTTTATTTTAGACATGCTTCCTAAAGCGCATGTTTGCTATCGCATGTAAAGGTGTCTTTTCATCTCGAAACGGCAGCGCACCGGTCGGGTTTGCTGTCGCGCCAAAGACTTTATCTCTGCCCCGAGATCTGGACCATGGTTGGGAAGGAAATCACAAGAAGAAGTTAAAGTTGTCATCGGGCAGAGAAACAAAAAATAAACTGCATGTATAAATAACGCAACCTAACCAAACAGCGACGCTCTCTGGCGTCCTCCGGTGGACAAGTGGCGACAGCTCGAATCGACAGAATCGATCAATATGAGTCGCCCAAGACTGGCGCGTATCTTCACCGAGCATCGCTTTTCTGATGGGCCCCGTTTGGACGGCGCTAATTAGCATCGCTGGAAACCTGATGCCTGATTTATGGGAGGCATTTATGGGGGGAATATTAGGGGATTACCGATGTTTCAGGTCGCGACAAATCGAACCGGTGCCATTAAATGCCCCGCGCTCTAGACGCCCCTCGCGGGCGGCCATTATGGCATTTTCGGTGGAAAGGAAGTGGCTCAAAGTTAAAGCTCCCAATAATGACGTGAGGAGCAGCAGAAAAAGCGAGCATATCGAATTTCTTTCTCCACCGACCAGGGGACATCTTTTTTTCCATTCTATTTCTGCGTGTCCTCCTGTTACCTTTCTTCTTTCCCTCCCCCACACCCTCACGCAACGTGGTCAATCACAGACGCAAAACGGTAATAACGGCTGATGGCGATTGCGCAAAAAGGATTTAGCGTAACGAAATTTACTGCCAATTGCTTTTCGATCCTTGCCTGCTTGGGAAATGCAAGAAAGAAAAAAAAAACGTAAAAGGATCCACCGTTTGTGGAAAGCGAACAAGGGAAAGCGCTTGCGGGAACGGAAAATATGGACCTGCAATCACAGGACCAGAAGAATGGGAAATGATGATTTAAAAACCAATTTTCTCCACCCCCTCCGTCCACTTGGAGATGCTGGAGAAAAGCATAGTCCGGCCCACGATCCGGACGTCCTTTTTTCCTTTACGTTGGTAAAGAAATTGGAGTTTTTCAGAAAGGCAGAGAGGGTCGCGATTGTGATGATAAAAGCGAAGGAAGCATACACACATACACATGTGCAGGGTACAGAGGTTTAGAAAGTGCCGGAATGTGCCAACGGTCCGGATGGTCCGGAGAAATGTTATTACAGATTATACGGATGAGATTTTCCTCGGCTCGCCATAATAATGCCTTACGCAAACGCAAATTCCTCGAATATGATCTGTTCACGGGGTGAAAAGAAGGTGGAGGGAGCGCGGGGGGAGCCAGAGGATGGTCGCAACAATAGGAAAAATGGTCCGTCCCATCCTCCATCGTTTGCGCGTTGGGCGAAATGGCACAAAATGGCCAACTTGTTTGAAGCACACTTCTGCCTCGTAGTCGTCCCATTGGAACAGGCAACACATTTTCCCAACCCGAACGAGGAAAACAAACTCGGTGACTGCTGGTAGATGACGGTTTGTTTGTTCGTCCCCTTGCTGTACCGCTATGTGTCCTTTTAGTCTCGTGTCGGCAGTATTTTTGCGCAAGAACAAAGCTACTCCGGCGACCGGTTGCGTGTCCTTCGGGCGTTTTCAACTTCGAGGACGGCCGGCGGAACGGAAAAACCCCCCGGTCCGGAAGGTGAGCTTCCCGCTTAAATCATAGCTCCAGGTGGCGCACGCAAAGCGCAAAACGTAAAACAGCAGGGGAAAAAAACAAACGACCGTCCCATGCCAATGCAAAATGTGTAACGAAACATGTCCGATCCGATAACGAAGGCAACCGAAGGCTGGACGGCGCACAAAAGCGCACGGGAAAATGAAAGGAAAACACCGCTGGGGTGGGCCATCCTCTCGTTCACGGGGTCAGCCGTTGTAATGAGACCGGGCCCCGGACCGCCTCCCCGGTTGTCCATCGGGCCGAACAATTGCAGGGACAGCACAGCAAACACAAGCGACGCGCCGGAACGCTCGAGGTTCCGTTAAGGTCCGAACCGTATCGTAAGGGGTTTTTTCTTGGTGACCCCCTGCGGCGTGCGAGTCACTTCAGAAAACAGCCCCTCGGCAGGTCCGTCTCGGGCTCTGACATCTTCCGAGGTACCGGGTAGAGTGGCCGAAAGAAGAAAGCCGGACCCATCGAACGCTCGGACGGACGCGAAGTCCTCTGATGTCTGGCCGCCTCCTCTTCTGCGCCGGGACAGATTCACTCAAAAGCCAATGCCTACCGGTCCGATAAGGTCGATTCGAGCGGTTCGAAATCGAAATAGGAAAGGCCGCTGGTTGGTTGACAGATGCACACACGCAGCGAAACGCTTTGCCCGAAGAATGGGTCCTCCGGCTCGGTCCAGGGGTTCGACAAGATGGATGAGGATAATCCACCGAAGTCAACCTTTCCACCGCGTGGGGAAGGCAGCTTTCTTCTTACCGGCTCTTGACGTTACTCTTCTCCTGTGTGTGTGTGTGTGCTCTGTGGTCAATTGTGAATCGGTTCGATCGGTCGATGGCCCGAAAGGTCGAAGGAGAAAGCAACCGTGGGACTTGTGGAGTGATCTTGAAACGATCTTGCAGCGTGTCAGTTTCTTTTTCCAAACTCTACTCCGGTTTCCACATCGGAATCCCACATCCCGGGGCTTAGACGGTTGCAGCAGCACCGACAACACCGGCAGGGTGCCACCATCCGAGCTGATTTCGTCACATTTGAAGCCCTCCCGCTCTTCTGGGGGAGTTCAGCCGCTTATGGATGGTTCCGAAAAGCCGAAAGTGGCTCGGTTTGGTGTGGTTGCGTAAAACAAAGCTTTAGCCATATTTAGCCATAGGTCTAGAACGCATACGGTGTAGATTACGATCGCGTTGTTTTGCATACCCTGTATACGAGACTTGAATGGCTTTTGCCATAAAGAGGTGGCTTTGCGATACTCCGAATTTGATGCAGTACAGTGCCGAGAAACCAGGCCTTATTTTGTCTTTTTACAGTTGTTGCCACCTATTTTGGGCTCTAACCCACCCATGATTGAAATAGCCCATCAACTTCTGTCTCTAATGCATTTGAGTTTGTCTTTAACTCATCAGCTTTCGTCTCGCGTTCGTCTGTGTTTGTCTGTTGATTTCTGTTTTGTCCCAATCTAATAATATGAAAATTGAATATGAAGATTGTAATTTGTACTAAACATAATTTTGTAAAGCATTCAAAATGTAAAAGCGGTAAAATGATTTACAAATTTAAAGTTTATACTGACAAAAATTTGAAAAATATACGGCAGTGATTGTAAACAAACAAAGAAAGTGACATTTAGCAGCAATAAAAATAAGTTTATATTCGTTGATTCACAACTTCTGAGCGGATATTAAAAATGGCACCCGGAAAAAACTAATGGTAGAAGGTGCAAATTAGTATGAAAGCATTAATTAATTAATGTTCATTGTTGTAACAGTGTAATCATCCATGAAAATCACAATTACTCTATATATTTTATATTTTTTGCAAGAGACAAAAGATGATGAGTTAGAGACAAACTCAGATGCGTCAAAGACGTTTCTGATGAGCGTTTTAAATACTTGGTGCCTTATAGACAACACCACCTGCTTTTAAGCTAAAGATTAGTGGCAACGGCTGTATTGCTTCGATCTGTCGTACCACAAATGGATTACTTCAAAATATGACCAAAAAGACTAAACATTTTGCCATTGAAATGCCATCAAAAGACACACCGATATGGCTTTAATCCCCTCTTAATATCCTACAATCAATTAGGACCAAAAGTCTCGGAGGAAACCTCCCAAACGTTCCTTCCCCACTTCGGCGCTTCTCTTATGTCTAAAATCGACTTCTCAACGTTTTTCGTGCTCGCTGCAACTAGCGATTCCGATGCACCGTAGCCGATGTCGCCGTCCAAGGGGTATCTTGTCACTCCACCAGTTGACCCATCGATAGAGGAACGACCACGACGACGGTGTCTAAAAGGTAAACAAACCGCGCTCGGTTAACGAAGCGCCCGAAAGCGAAGCGGAACAGCACGAGGGGCAGAACGGGCGGCGGGCAACGAAAAAAGAAGGAAAATGAAAGTAACGAAATGCAAAATTAATCTATATGCTAATTATAATTTGCTACACAAGCACACACTCTGCGGTCATCCGTACCATTTCGTTTCGTTCGTGGGTCCAAGTCCATACACACCAGTCGGGACCGTGTTGGTCATAACAATAACGACTCTCGGCACTTGGACTCCTCGGAGAGAGAGGGGGAAAGACAGGGGGGCGCGGAAAGTCTCCTTTGCTGAAGTGCAATCCGTTTGGTGCATGGTTTCGTTTGATGGTTTGCCAAAGGACGTCGGGAGTCAGGGGGGAGACCTGCAACAAAATACCTAGGGGGCTCCCACTGGGGGTGCGGGAACGGAGGCAAAGGTGCGTCCAAATGGGGAGGAAGCGATCGCGAAGACCAAGAAATGCACATCGCATTTTAATTTGGCATTATCTGTATCATATTCGCCTCGCGAAACGATTTTGTTTTAAATGTCTTCAAAATGCACATCGGCGTGTTTGTGGGCTTGTGTATCTGTGTGTGTGTGTTTTTTTGTTTTGCCTTGGTTTCTTGGTTCCATTTACTTGGAGAGACCCACGTCCCACCCGTTCCTCCCCGGAGGAAGATCCCACCCCCCGGGGGTGTGCCACCGACTTTGCATTTCATTTGTCTTTCTTCGTCCCTTCGGGGGGTTTAGGGGGAGAAGGGCACCGCCGGTACGCAAATGGAGGCTCGTTTACTCCTCCTTTGAATTCATAATTATCCACGGTCTGATGAGGTATGCGAGCGCGCTGCGGGAAGAAAAAAAAACGAGTGCACGAAACGCGGAAAAAAGCCAATGCAACGCCAATGCCAAACGCATAAGTCAATCAGGCTCGGACCATTTGGAGCCCTTGCCGTGCCCAGGTGTCCCCGCATACACACACACACACACACACACACAACCCAGTGCCCGGTGTCGAATAATGCTCCACGGCGTGTCATTTGAGTGAGCTTTTCGGTTTTTGGCGTTCTTCATCGTTCCGTGCGGTGCATCGAGAAATTCAATTCCCAATTCCGCCCGCGGGCTTGCATTCCGTCATTATTCGTTCGATGCGTTCCCGCCCGTCCCCGTCCCCGTACTTTCTTCCACACCCAGCGAGATGGATTGTGCTGATGGTGTGCCACCAGAACGAAACTACATTAAAAAAACACATTTCGACGCCATTACCGCACAAATGGAACTGAAATAAAGTAGGTGCGCGGGTCCCGAACCCTCGAGGGCTCGCGTCATAGTGCAAGGTTTTTAGCATACAGATTGGTTTGCAAAAATAAAAAAAAAAACACACACGGAGGAACACAGGCTGAACCGACGTGCGAGAAGTGCGAAGAACACCAAACAATATGGGTTCGGTAAAATCGGTGCAGTCCGGGGCGGTTTGCGAGTTCCGGTGGTGCATTTTAAGTGCGTCGGGAGCAAACACTGTACGTGCAGCCGGTGAAAAAGGGAAAAAAACAATCCGATCAGCCCTCGTGGTTGGTGGGAGGGGGGGATGAAGAAACAAATGGGAACGCTACGATTCGAGCTACAAACTCGAACTGGAAAACGAAGCCTGCCGGCAACGTGTTTTGCATCGTGTTTTGCAAATGCATACGGACACGCTTCAGACCGTCGTTTTATTTTCCACCATTTACCTCGTAAGCTCGTAGGAGGGAGGTGCAATTGCACTTGCACCAAACTAGAACTCAATTAAACTGGCCGGTGTGTGTTGGATCGGGGTACTCATTTTTCCTCGTTACCAAAAGCGTGGGTTGAAGGCAGCAAAGTAAGGTCGAGAAAAAAAAGCGAGCAACACAAAATTGGAGCAAAATCGAGAAGAAAATGGTATGAAAATAAATAAATCCGATCGAATGCCCCGAACGTCGTTGGGAGAGGCGGGGATGATTATTTCCGTGTTTATTTTCCATCCATCCAGCCGTTTCCGAGTGCCGGGATTGGTGGAGGAGGTGCAACACGTCGGTGCATTGTGTTTGGTGGTGCACCAATTTTCCTTCGCTCACGATTTTTCGCTCCGATCGCTCGCGCGCCAACCGATCGACGCGTCGTCCATTTGGCGATGGCGGGCTCCTCGATGGTAACAGCAACAATAATGGTGCCGTACGAGGCCATTTTCGCGTTCGTGAAAAAAAAGAGACCGACCGATAATCGCGCAGCACGCGGAAAAACGTCTCCCAGGTTCGATTACGCTTTTCCATCCCTTCCCCCCACGCCACCCGCACGTTCGTGACGATCGTTAAGCGGCCGGGCGCTAATAGGTTGCCATTTTGCCAATCGGAGATCGACTGTCTTCGAATGCATAAGCGTGAAAACGGGATCGGGCGAATAAGGGGAAAGAAGTGAAAGAAAAAAGAAATAAACAACAACAAACGGAAAGGTGAAGGAGAAAAACGGAACGGAAGAACTCTTCTGCACGCTTTCCTCGCTCGGCCGCGGGGGTGGGGTGGTTCGGCGGACCTGCAGTCCCGGCGGCTATTAAGCCAAATCATAGCCCAGTTAATCGGCTTTGCATCGATAAATTACAGGTTGTTTTATGATTCGTCCGATTCGAAATCGGGAGAAAAACATTTCCATGTAAACCACTCGCCACTCGGTGGGTTGGTGGAACGGAACGGAACGGGCCTGGCGGAGACATGGCAACGGGTGGATAATGAAAAGCATCCTGCTTCCCGCGACCTCTGTCATTTTGGAGTGATTCCTATAATTATAATTTGCCTTACGAAAAGGGGTTCCTCCCGAGCGGACCGTGATTCAGCTCGTTGTAGCTCGTGGGCCGATAAATCATTTCTGTTTCTGTGTGGCACCTGTTGCAGCGAACAGTTTAGCGAACATTCTTTTGGTTGCTGTTTAGTTCCTTCCGATTTGCGTGGTTTTTTTTTCTGTGTGTTTTTGCTGGCTTGTTGGTTTGGTTTGGCGCAGGGCGGAATGCAGTTTGGAGTAACATCGCCGTGAGGTTAGTAATAAGCATAATTATAGCATTGCTGTCAAATTACAAAGTATATAAAAGTGGCATTTTGAGAAAGGTGATAAATGAATACAAAAACAAAAAGAAACTCATTTGTAACAAAGATCCAGAATAACAGGAATTTAAAAATGGATCCCTTCAAGCAGTCATGATTTTGTGAAGACGAGATATGGCAATACATTATTGATACGACAACATATTGTTAAAAAAAGCGTTTCATATCTTGTTGCATTTTTGTAATAAATAAATTGATCGAACTGGATTTGAAGCGTGTATCTTTCAATCCAACATTGAATGTTATACCACATTATTACAGCTTTCTCTAACATCTATTTGATTTATATATGCTTTTTATGTTTATTTCATTCAACATCTTATCTAGTTAAACGATTAACAACCTGACACGCTAACGAACCGGGTGTCTTTATAAATGCTTTAACTTTGCATAAAAAAGTGTCGAAATGTGATCAAATAATAAAGAAAAATGAATAATTTCCCTTCCATTTCCCGGATCAGAAAATTGCAACGTTTATCAAAAAGGTGCAGTGAAAAAAGGAGCAAAAATCAAAGCACTAAAAATCCGATTGTGACCAACTAAAAGATTGGTTGAACAAATCAACAAATATGCTCCTCTTTCATCGAACCATTGAAAATGGAAACACTAATATGCATGATCGAGTAGTTAGCGGTAGGTGCTAAGAGAATCGGAAAATTCAAACTCGATTCAGCATACATAATAAATACACAATGAAATGGGCGTAGACGAAAATCAATTTCCAAGATAAGGCAAATGAATGAATTCCTTCTGCCGATTGGCGAGTGGAAGGAACAAAAAAACTCGCCGATCGATCCGTGCATGATTTGGTGAACGGATGGGAACGCAATGAATGAAGCAATGATGGTAAAGCAGAAAAACCATCACCTTCACACAAAGAACAATCTCGACCCATGTAAATACACTATCGATAGGTGTAGGGAAAATCGATTAAATTTCCTCCCTTAACAGCAAAAGCGAGGGAAAAAACATGCCACCTTCGTTGCGAAGAAGATCGATTGGGGTGTAAAGTAGGTGGTAAAGTAAGGAGGTTTAAAAAACAGAGCTCATACCCTTCTCGGCCCACACACAGACAGAAACGGAGTGGTTTTCTTCGTGGTTCTCGGGTAAAATGTTGATGAAGAAAAAGAAACCCCCCACATTCGTGAAGTACGTGTGGGATGAATGATTGGCAATTTACGGTACCGTTTTATCGTTGGGCGATTTGGCGCAAAACCGATTTATTTCGACCGAAATTGCTTTAAAGGCCAGCTTCAACGCCATCAAGGAAGGAGGGTCACCCAAAGGGGGGAGTGGGAAGTGGCCAGGAAAGAAAAGAAAGAAATCAATCGCGTTCGAATATCGCCGAGAATGGGGTGAAATTCTGTACGGCGAAGGAATCCGTTTCTTTTGTTGCGAACCCCGCGAGGGAATGGAAACTATAATCACATGCAAACGTAGTGTGAGCGTGGAAAATAGATAGAATAGAAAAAAAGTAGGGCTCGCGTTAGTAAGGGAGCGGATTCGGTTCGGAAAAGTTCAATCTTTTCTCACGTGATTATGATGCATCAAGCAAAGGAATGGAATGGAGACTCTCACGGACTTTTTTTTCCTCCTCAGCAGGAAAGATCCTGCCCGCGTTCTGCCCGGGAGGGGTTGGTGTTTTTCATTTCAAAATTTATGACCCACCGATCGGTCGTGGCCGTTTTGTGGCCGTGTGCATAATCATCATTACATTGTTTACGATTGGCTGCCAGAGCTTGGCTTGCTAAAATCTAGGTTCCCGGTCGCAAGATTGGCGCACGGTCGATCCTTCCCAGCGCTGGGCATCCGATCGTGCTCAGCATTTTCCTGCCGCGCGGTGTACGGTTACGGTGCCCGCCGTCAAAGCCATTTTCCGGTCGATCAGATCCCGGCCCGTTGACGACGATGACGTCGGCTGGCGCACCGTTTGCATCGATCCGTGATTCGATCGGCTGTCAGATGCATCGAGATCGGCATCGGAGACACCGCGAGAGGGGGAGGGGTGGGGGGGTGGGGGGGGGTTGGAGGAAGGCGGGCGCGCCAGGTTGGATGGAAAATAATGCTGATTAATGAAACGAATCATTTGAACAGTCACATTTGTACGTGGCCTCAGGCTCAATTAGAGATCTCCCGTCTCTCGGGCTGGCGGAAAGGCGGAAAAAAGCAAAGAAGAAGAAATGAACGCCAAGTCGCCAACCCGTTGGCGCCATTGCACCGGAGAGTGCATGCCGGTCTAGGATTTAGGTCCAGCGGGGCCCAACGGTGGGTTGAAAGTGTTCCAAGCTATCCGGGCGTCGATCGCGATGGTAGGGGAGGGGGTCGAGAGTTTGCGGGCGGTCAAATCGTTTAGCAAAACCTGTTTCATTTTAATGGTCGAAAATAAATCTTTTCTCCCGGGCGGAAAGGGGGGCGGGCAGGAATGTCTTCATAGCAAAGTGCACCATTGCTACCGACGCTGCAGCTTCTCGCAATTTCGCTCGGTTTCGCTACCGTTAATGCCACCGTGCGGGAGGGACACCACCGACTTCGGATATTAGGACACTGTACACTCGATAATCAGTGCCAATCAACTCTTCCAACGAGCGGCGGATTATTATCTCGCAATCTTGCACCGAGCGCCTTTAAAAGGGTTCACGAAATTGACTCACCCTTTGGCGGGGCCTCGCGTTTGTGATCTTTTCTATGGGATTGGATCTTTTCTTCAAACCGAATCCGAGTGCTTTTGCTTCACCCGCTATTCGGGCATTTTAATGCAATACGCGTTTCCAAATGCCCATCATTAGCAGGACATTACTATCAAAACATTTAATGAGCGTCCGTGATTTATCCCGCATGCTGGCATATAAACGGTTTAAGGTCGAGTTTTTGTTGCTTTCATTCGTCCCCATTCGGATGAGCCGATGGACGCGAGGACGTCAAGTGGTGCTCTTTCATGAGTTTTCATATTTTAAGTTTTACAACTCTCTCATGCTCTGGCGGTAGGAAACCACCCCCATCAGGAGGCCACAGGGAACAGTGTTGTTCTCTGATCCGTTTTAAGTGGCGAGTGAAACAAAGAAAAATGGAAGGGAAGGAAAAAATGAATCATTTTCTTCGGCGCAGCGCATGAATCCTCACCGGGCTATAAAGTCTCAAAAACGTGCCACCGTGATTTATGTATATTGCGTCCAACAACACGGGGTTTTTTTTGTTCTTGGGGACGAGGAACGGGCGCGTTTTTATGCGCGACTTATCGTGTGTGCGGTGGGCGATTGTAATTGGAAAATTTTACAACGAGAAAGAGTTAAAGATGATCGGAAACGACGGCGTTCAAAGCAGAACCGAACCACGAAGGAACCCAGCAAGGAAACCATCGAAAGGGAGTGGCCGCGGCAGACGAGTTGGAGTTTTGTTTTCGAAATTAGATTTTCCTCGCGTTCAGGGAAAGGTGTGTTTGAATGTGTGTAAGAAAAGGCTGGTGACAACATCGGGCAATATTGGTACAGATAGCAACGATCACGCTCGTAGAACATTAAAACCATTCGGTGGGAGGACAAGAAAAAAGGAATAATGGAAAAATCCTTTTTCCACTCCCTGCACAACGCTGCAGGCGACGGAACGGAAATGAATTCTTTCTCCCGTCCCGCTCGCCTCGGAAGTGTGCGGACTTGGGAAATCGGCCCGAGCGACGTAACGGACAGCAAATCGATTTCGAAACAAAAAAATAAAACTAAACGCTAATAAAATACCGAAAGGACGGGAGTGCAAAAAAAAGGAGTTGAATTTTTTTTCATGGATTCAAAGATAGGCAAACTGCTGACAAGAATAAATGGAAGGAAGGACATTAAAAGACAAAAACAAAAGCGACATCCAGCCAAAACCATTCGCAAGATGGTTTTCCCTTAAAATGAATGAAAGGACTCGAAGGGAGCGGAAGAATCGGCTCGGTTTGCAATTGTCAAAGGCAAAAGCCAACCCTCAACGGAAGGGGGAAGGGGTCGGTTGTCGCTAAAGATTGTTGTGGACGAGGGCAAACATTAAAACAAAAAAAAAATAAGAACAAAAAGAACGAACAAACGAAACGATTGAAGCACAAGAGCAGCGACGATAAAAACGAAGATAAAAACATCCTCATACAAAACCCTTCCGATCCCTGCTTGTACGCCCGGTGAATGGTGGATTGAATTGATGAATGAGTTCTTTAGGGAAAAATAAACGTAAGCCAATGACGTAGAATAGGAGCAAACCAAAGTAAAGAAAAAAAAACAACAAGCAAAAATGGAGCTGAAAACGATTGTGGAAAACAAAAAAAACCTAAAGCAAAAGAAAGGAATAAAAAACAACGCATAAAACGAGTAAAACAAAACCATTGCCGACCGGTGGAAATGCCTGACGAAGGGAAATATCAACGTCGCGAGCAACAGGAAGGAGACGGTACGCAGCCAATGCCGCAGCCAACTTCGATGCGTTCGCTGGGACTTTTCAATTTAACGTTTGCCGCGATCGCCAATTTGAGTCGCGCGCATCATGGGTTTTGTGTTTTTTTTTTTTTGTTTGTTCGGGTCTCGTTTTGTCGCGAATCAATTTCTCCAATTTAGGATCACCAAACAGACGCGAAAAAGCCCGACTCCTGTGCAGTGTGCGGCATGCAATGAAACCTTCCGGCACCGCCATTGCCCGAAAACTAGCATCCAAAGGATGCCGCACTGTTGCGATCCGTCGCCGTCGTCGTTGCTGCAAAACCCTGCACTCGATGCACCGGCGAGGTGCAGGGGGACGATTGTTCTTGGTCTTGGCGAAGTCGGCTTTTTCGAGTCAAGACTTGACCGGGCTTGATGATTGTATCATTGTGTACGAGGAGTGTGTGTGTACGGGAGTCCTGCTCCGGATTCTCCGCACTTCGTACGTCCCAATCTGTGATGCTTTTATTTTTAACTCCATTCTGTCGGTTTTTATGTGCCATTCACCCACCTGCTACTGTTGCTGCATCCGATGGTGGAGTTGGAGAATTCTTGCCCCCAATTCCATTTCCCTTCCCCATCAACTCCACATTCTGCGCCTAAATAAGGGCATTGTTTTGCGCGACTCTCCGCCCTTGGATCAAGGGAAGCAAACCGGCGAGGAGTTAGACTAGTTTCTGCCGGGTTCCACAGGAAGGCGGCACAAGAAACAGAAGAGCGAACGTTGATGATCGTCCCGGCATCGGTTGACAATCGGGCAAGGCAAACCGTTCGGGCAGCTATTCTGGGTCGGTTTCCAAAGAACTCATTTGCGATGGGAATCAATAAGCCATCGCCAGTGGATCGCGCGCCGGATCATGAATGGGGAGCCTGTCGCGTAAGGCAAGGATAATGGAAACATGGTGCCGCTGGCCAGTGGAACGCCGGTAAAAATGACGCCCTAATGGGATGGAGAGGTTCGGTTTCCGTTTTGTTTCTATATTGTCAGCTATATTTGCCAAATGATTTAAAAAAAAAAAACAACACCAACGACAGACACAACCGCTCACAACACAAAGCGCACAATCATCAAACAACACAGGCACTCCCGCCACTCTCGTGCCATTTTAGGGATGGCCAAAGGACACACCGGGACTTTCTTACCCTCTCCGGCCCGCGGAAGACAACGCCAGCGCCACGCCCGGTGGGCATGCCTTTTGTTTGTGTGCGGAGTAGGTATTGTTTCTGCTCAACGGAATACGGTTTGTACTTTTCCCGATCCCGCCTGGGTTTTCCAACCCAGAAATCCTTGCACAAAAACCCAAGGTGTGCACGGTTGCCATTTGTGGGTACGGTTTCGTCTTCTTCTTCGCGCATTGTTTTCGTCTGCTCCTTTATCCTTTGTGCGGGTGGAAGTGAACGGGGCCCTATTACGCCGTCATCGCTCTATTGTGCGGCCGTCGCTCGGAGTGTATGTTACATGAAACCGTGGTTTGGAAAATTTGAATAAATAGATTTGCATCACAAGACGTAAGGCAAAAAAAGCGGACAAGTCCGTGGAAAATCCAAAGGGAAATGGGGTGGAGGACGTTTCGTTCTGGTCGGCGCTGTTTCTCTCATCTGTCAGTCAGCGTCGGTGGCGAAAATAATGTGCGTGCGTACGTGCGTGTGTTTGCCCTTCCCTCCCAACCCCATCTCCGATGTAACTTTGTCTGGCGGCACAGCGGAAGAAAAACAAACAAAACCAAACACATCAGAACCAGAGTCAAAACCGTCGGGCAAGAAACGGTCGGGTTCTTTCGAGTAAACCGAACGGAATGAACTTTTTAATCCAATTCGACATAAACTCGAGGGGCGGCGTAAGTGGTTTTGCTGGTACACAACACCGTTCGTTCTATATTAAATGCATTACGATGTTTGTGCTGCTTGTTTGCCCATTTTTATTTTGTGTTTTCCACCACAACGGACGGGGTGGTGGGAGTGATTTTCCTCTCCCATAGAAACATTTTCAGGCCGAACCGGACGAAAAAACCAAAACAAAAACAAGCAGCATCGAAATCGGATACCGAACTCGGGCACGGATCTCGCCGAAAGGTGACAATTGAAGGCTAACGCGATTCGTCCCCTGTCGGGGAAAACTGTGCGTGCGCGGGGGTTGGAAAAGCGTGCATAAATTAAAACTGGAACAAAGATCGCAAACGGATAGATGTCACGTCGGTCCCGCCGACGATGATGATGGACTGGTAAGTATGCAAATTGAGGACTGGTTGTTCATTGTGTTCGACGATAGAAAAGAAAAAGGAAGTGAGCAAACAACTCCGGGGACTGAACGTTCCGCATTCCATAACCCGAGGACATCTTCTTGGGAGTTTAAATGTATCGCATTCGGATGAATTCCAAACGGACTCGTTGGTCTCCCAACAGCCGGCAGTCGCTCCCTCGCAACATCCAAAATGGCAGCGCAAATGATGTGATTAACCGATTAGAGGTAATAAAATTAGAAAATATCCCGCCGTCAGCAAGTGTAAGATTTCACCCATTTTCCAGGGGCGAAATGGGTACATCTTTTCGCCTAATGAGTTTACGGTCGCCGCCGGCTAATGGGACCGTCGGAAGAAACTGCGCCGTGTGACAGTTTGGCTGCGTTCGTAAAAATAGATGGCCGCCATAAAGAACACTAGGCGTGTGATTTCATCGATTATTTTTTTTCTGCACTTGGGAGCCAATATCGGGCGACCAATCAATTTGGCGTTTGGAGTTGTATATTAAAACGCTCGCGGACGAACGCCGTCGGACGTTATTACTACTTCACCTCGGCTCCAATCGGCGGGGGCCATATACCACCAACAAAGCGCGCGCGGGAACTTCACGCGGGGCGCATATCGATTCGCGCGATTAATACCTTCAATCCGTGTACCTTCCATGCGGGCCGAAATCGTTTTATTGCCCCCTCCCGGCCCGGCACGGATCGGGGATGGGAAAATTGGCCGGTTGTTGAGCGGCGGTTCCAGCTCGTTCGGGGTTGTAAAACAGAAACACATCCATTGTAAAACACTCACCATCTGCGAAAGGAAGAGGGAAAACAAGAGAGAAGGTTAGTGTGATTAGTGATTGCACAAAGCCAATAGAACGATATCAATAAAAAAACACGGTCGTTGGCGATAAGGAAAGGGGGCAGGAAGAAGGCAATATCGTTTATGTTAATCATCATCATCCTCATCATCATCGTCGCCATCGACAGTCGGCGGAGTTGCGATTTAATATGGGAACCGACATAAAGTTTATCTATTCGTTCCACGTTCCGTGGGTCGGCGCGGTGTGTGGGAGGTTTTCCGGGCGGCTTGGAGCGGGTGCTCCAAGTTCACACTGGTGTGGCACACACTGCCAAGCGTCTTGGAGTAACCGTTATTGGTGTGGAAAGTTCACACGAAACTTGCTGATATCGATGGGAAAATTAGCATCCTGCTCAAAAGTGGGTTCACCGGAGAGTTGATAAGAAATTGGACGGAAAATCAAACTGGGTGCAACCGGGGGGGGGGAACAATGGAAAAACCAGTGAGCAGCTCTTTCTTATCATATGTTGCACGATTCCGGAACGAGGAACGGAGGGAGTCGTTTTGTCATCAAAAGAAGACCACTATCTACGATCGGGCATCTTTGGCGTACAATAGGAATCGACGCGCCGTTCAACAAAGCGTTGGAAGCCGAGGTTCCCCATTACGAGGATCTTCCCGCTGAAGGGCTGATGGCAATGCGGCGATAATGATGATGTGGTTTCAATTTTCCCTTTCCGCTATAAAACCCAACTCACACCCGTTCAGATCGGTCGGATGGCACCCACCAGAAGTGGCAAGTTATCCTTTAAGGGACACCTCGACGTACGATACAAAGGGTAAACCTATCAGAGATATCCGCCGATGTCTCCTGTCGCCTTCCTCGTTCTGGTCTGGGTTAGTATTTCTTTTTACGGCTTCAGAAGATCGCTCCGTTTCTTAGCCGGAGAAGACGTTATCATCCTAGCCACAAAGCCACAACAGGCGTGCACTACCGATGCAGGTGTTTGTTGGCAGGGGAAGGCGTCCCCTGTGTGTGGGTGGGTGGTCACCGCTGGAACACCACAGCTTCACATCGTTGAAAGCGGACGAGCGATTTCGTCATAAAAAAAGCTGTAAAAACATTTATGCCCCGCATGTTTACGAGCGCACGATGATTGATAAACTGGACTATTTGGGTTTTGGACTTTGGCCAACAAGTGGCAAGGCGGAGCGGGGGCTTAGGGGGTGTTATTGAGTCTGATGCTTTGCTGCTCCTTGAGGAAACAACCTCTTGTCCGGATGCTGGGAGGGATTTTTACAGCCCGCCCGGTAGGAACGGGGCAGAAAAGCGAATGGGAGAAGATACATAAAACCGAGCTGCGAGATGACTGAGGAAGCCGACGACCAAATTGACGAGGACATGGCCACGGGAACATGACGAAATTAAGGCGCTTGATCGGGACCGGGAGGTTTGGTTTTTTACGACCCGAACCATTACCAAACCACCCCCGGACTGTGGAGGTGACATCTGTTGAGCGGGAAAACCGCAACGCAGAGGAACTCCGCAGCGGGCAGGACCTTCCCACAGCGATCCGACACGGAGCAGACACACATCACCGACCCCGACGCAGCCAGAGTTCATTGATAATAAGATAAAAGTATTTAACAGCAGTTACAATGGGACATCGCATCTCCGCACCGCAAACCGAACCGGCTGACGGGGGATTGTGGAAAGTCGTAAAAAAGTCTTACTGCCTCGGTGTGTCCTTTCGAGCGATCGGGAACTCCTCTCCGTTTTGAGGTTCTTTTTTTGGACGGTTCACCAAAGAGCTTGGGGTGCAAAGTGTGGACGTAAAAACAATTGACACCATTCCGGCGATTATGAAGCTCGCGTTCCACCAGCAGAAGACTTCTGGACGTGGCTCTGATGAGTGGCTTTCCGAGACGTGGGTGGACGTCTGTTTCGATTCACCTTCCGGGAGTTAGAGCGTCCATCCTATTTCTTTTTTGACACCCATCATTACCCCAGAGTTGATCGGATCGACAGACGGAACCTTCAATACCTCGGTGACGAGACGGTGTTTTGAAACACCGGACTTCAAAGTTTTTGGACGTCTTACCCAACCGAGAGAGAGGGCCGTGACCAGCGCTATTTTCCTCCGGTTTGCGGGTTTACGTACATCGCCATGATGATCCTCCGCCCGGTCGATGATTAACAAGATCCATTTAAACGGGAATAATCATACCCGGCTCGGGGGTACGATAATTTTCGCCGTCCCGAACAATTCCCGATAATTTTAAGGATCGCCCGAGCGCTCGGAAAGCCTTTTCAAAACTTTGGGCCGCTTTTTCGAGGCTTCTAATTTTCCATTGTCCCCGGCTGCCTTTGCCTTTCGCCGGGCTACGAAATCAATTTCCATCCCGCGCCCTCTATTCATCGGTGATCTATCGAATGGCGGGAGACGGTCGAAGCACCGGAGTCTTAAGTCGCGGAGGCCACAACGGGGGGACGAAACATGTCAGCCTTTCTACGCTTTCTTTCCACCCGAGGCCAGGAGAGGGTGAGGATCGAGTCGTTTGCGAAGACTCGCGATGGAAGCGGCCCGGGACCGAGGAGACCACAACATAAAACGGAGGAAAAAAGGCCTCGGCACACGGGACCATCGTCTCGGGCAGTGGTCTAGGTTCGTCCGAGCGGCCCTACGGTCGCCCGGGTATTCGGTCCGAGGCAAACGAGTGTGAATAATTGCTTTTCAATTATACAAGATCATCAAAACTAATAGCCGTGGCTATTGTCGACGACGGAGCGACGGAGCGAATGGGCTCCGGCGAGGACCCGGTTCGTTCCATCGGGACCATCATCGGGTCCCCGGGTGATGATCTCTCGCCGGCGGATTAAAACGGACCTGGGACGTGGAACTCGAGTTTTCGGAACCGCACCATCGGCAATGGACCGCTGGCTCTTCACCATCTTCGAGAGCTGGTGCTGATATAAATACAACGACCGCCGCTAGTGAAGTGCCCCGTCAGCCCACTCGTCCACAAATGACCCACACGGTCCGATAATTGTAGTCATCTTGGCTTTCATCTGCGTGCCACGGACCGGCGGACAAAACCGCAGCCGACAGTGCTCGTGGAGCATCATAGACATTCCGTTTTGCTCCTTTTCTTCTCGCCTCCATTACGCGCTCCTCCGGGGGACTTCACTTTTTCACCTGCGTGAGGTCACAGGCGCGTTTGATGGGTTCGACCTGTGTGAAATTGTGTTTTATTCGGGCACCGGGAGGGAAAAACCGAGCCATCACCACGGCTTCAAACGATGATTTTGATGGTGTGTTTGATTCGCTCTCGAGTGGCGGACACCACGCATCGGATGCTCCGTTGCGGAACCGTCCGCTGACCGCAAGTGTCCAAATTATTTCATCGACAACATTAGCACCCTCTTGTGCAGGGCGTGCAGGGGCAGCGCAGGGGAGTAAAATACTATTTAAACACTTCTCGCACGCGGGAAAAGCTGACGGTTTTATTGGAGGCGATTGTCGACGAGCGTAATAAAAAATACATAAAAGATGGCACCAACAAGAAACATGTGTTCCGTCTTTTATAGGTTTTGCATAAGTTCAGCGGAGCTTGCACAATATTCAGCAGACAATCATTTCAGCTCAAATTATGTGTTGTCACAATCCGGAGTTGTCGTGTAACCTGTTTATAAACGTTTATCAGAAAGCTGCACGCACATTGTTTTTTCTCATATTTTTGAGAAAAAAATGGTTTGCACAGTTTTCTTTGTTCACTCAGGAACTGATTAGGAAATTGTCTGAAATATCCTTTTCTCGAAAGTTAATGTTAAGTGTTGCTGTTCAAATGTTTTTGTGGTTTTGTCCAAACTTTTTGTTTTCGTTTTCAACTGTATGAATTCAAATTTTGAAAGATTTTTTTATTTTCACTCATAATTTCAAGCTGCATTTATACCATTTAAACCTAACGGAACTATATTCACGCTTGAGTTTTAATTTTACCGACTTTAACATAATCCGCCTCTGAGCATATTGTAAATATTTAGAAATACTTGTAACGAAATCAAATGGTCAACGCATTTGTGGAATTTTTGTTTACTAAGTTATAAAATTGTATTTATATTATTCGGATCTCTTCGGATCTGTTCAAACAACTCAAAACGTTTACAAAGTACCACCTAGAGAAAGTGCGCGAACAGACAAACCGGTTGTGTAAATTTGCAAAGTCAACACATTGTGTTGATTTCGTTTTAAGTAGGAAAACAATATGTTTAAACGTGAGTCAAACGATCCTACATTGTTTTGCCACATCCCGATATGAAGCAATTTAATGCCTTTCTATAAAATAAACTTGATGTGTTTTATAGCGCTGCTTCAAGTGTCCACGGGGCTTGGTCCCGGGGCGTGTGAGTGTGTGCCGTCGAGCGTCTGAATGTTAATTTCCAATTGTCCCCTGTCGGTAATTTGAGCCATCGTCTCGGGTGGATGTTGCGTTCGGCGAGGGCGTTGGACAACATTGTTGCCCGAGATAATGCCGAAAGCTCCCCGCTGACCGCAGAATACCCCCGCCGCCTAGTCGTCAAGCTGGGTAGTGCGAAAAATCTTCAATCTCTCGACTATGATGCAACACACATTTCAAATGCATCGAGCTGAGATGCACTGGAGCTATAAAATGTGTGTGATGCGATTTGCGAATCGATGAAAGTGGATACCAACGGTTGGCGTCATAATTCCTCGCCCGTATCATGTGACTCGTCGTTTACCGCGGGATGGTTTTCGAGATTCTCGGCAAAAGCAAACAACATCCGATAAGCATTAGTGGGCAGATTGTCTACATCCTAAAACAAACCGTCACGATTCTACCGCGAAACCTCCTTTAACCTCATCCAACTTCTGTTCTGTTTTTCCGAAAACGCACGGAAAGTGCGACCAAAAACTCGATCGGTTTGGAATGTGTCCGCCGGCATGCCACGGGGATGCGACACTTTTACCACCGCCCATGTGTGTGTGTGTTTGTGTGTGTACGCATCGGGAGCGCGCGCGCTGCGCCGTTAATTTTCATTTTCACTCCGTTTCACATTCATTGCTCGGGTGCGATGAGATAAAATTATGCAGAAAAATTGTATTTATGGACGGCGCTGCTGCTGATGATGTCGCCACGTCACGCCACAACGCCGTCCTTCCGTCTCGCCAGGTAGGCAGAGGGGGCGGGGAGGTTTTCCTGCGCGGGTGACACTCTCTCCTTCATTCACGACTTTTTAACACACCCGCCCGTAGGAGCGAACAAACAAACAAAAAACAAAAACAACCTCAAAAACGTTTTACCCACCGGGCAGGCGGGAAGGGAGCTGGCTGGTGGGGAGTCTCCGAAGCAATGGGCCATTTTTAGCTGACGGGCGCGCTTTTTCCTATCTATATAAAACCCTATCCTGCCAAAGCGGTCCAAGACGGCCGGCATTCGTCTTCATCGCCTCAAGACGACGCTCGTTGAGTGCATCGTGACTAATGCATTTTCATCATGGTCGAGTTGGAGAATCTTGTTGAAAATCCTCTGGAGCGATCGCCGGCGAGCGCCATCATCCATTCTCGCGCTCGTCGTGCCGAGCGAACGCCGGGGGCGGAAATATGATGTGACAGTTTGGAATATGGGATTTTCCCAACCCGCAGCATCAGCAGCAGCAGCAGCGTCATTCCGTCCAACAGAGAAAATTTCCATCCCCGCCAGCTGGTTTAGCTGCCCTCGAGAACCATCGAGGTTTTGTGTAATTGAATTATTCCACAGACTTACTTACGAAGCTTGCCCGGCACAGGGCAAAGTTTTGCGCCATCTGACAGTCCGACCAGCCCAAACCGCACCCGAAACCCATTTTTAATCAGATTTAAATTGATTTCCTGGCATCCTGGGTTCCTTCGGGAACGTTCGGTTCGGTCGGCTGTATGCAAAGCGAAGCCACGTGGGGTGGAAGATCTTCCGTGCGATGGATGATGCATAACCATACACCCTTGGTTTTGGCCTTGGCGGACGGTTCGGTTTCGGTCTTCAGAACCGACCAGAAAGACCCCAACGGCCGACCGAAGGCTGGACGAAGACGGTAGTGCTGCACCTCGAATTGAAACCAGCCTCAAATGAGACCCCGACCCGACCACGCCACGTCACGCCGGGTCGCATAATCGGGTGGACATTATTGCACACGCAAATGTGTCGAAATTTGTGTTGCATACTAACGTGCGCGATTATGCAGGGGGAGAGGAAGGAGGAAGGGCGGGCGTGAGGGCACGCATCTTTGGCTAACGGAAGCCGCCGGGGTGACAGTTTGTCGATATATTTATTCACTCCGAGCTCCGTGTTCCGGCGCCAGAGAACGCGAAAACCCCGAAGCCGGCGGGAAGCCGGGGCAGCAAAATAAATAAATAAAACCATCATTTGCCATTGTTTCGCTATGATTGATCGTTCGCTGAGCGTGTGTGTGTGTGTGTGTGTGAGAGAGTTCCTTTTCGACCACCGCTTTCGAGCAGATTTATTTCATTCGAACACTTTCGCCAGAGGCTTGTCAACGCGCTCGAACGCGCGTCCCGTTCGCGACGGCCTGTGACGGTCACCGCTGATTTGGATGAAATATGTAGTCTTCGCTCGGGAATGCCGTTTCGTGTCGCATAGAAAATAGAAACATCCTCCCCATCCGCGGGGCCTGGTGGCGTGGCGTGTTCAATTTATGACATCGTTGCTTCAGGGGGGGGGAGGGGGGGGGGAGTTTGGGGCGGTACGGGTGGAGCCAAATAAACCACGCAAAAACATGCCATTCCGTGGCACAACAGATGAATTGTCAATAGTTTTCTACAACTTCGAGCAGTAGTAGTGGAAAGTAGTAGAAAAGGGAAAACCAAAACACAAACATAAAAATTTGCAAACGTGAAAAGAGAGAGATAAGCAATAGGCAACGGGAAGGGAAGCAGGACGAAACAAACGAAACGGTAAACAGAACGGAAAAACCGCATAAACGCTAAACGCAAACGCAAAACGCAACGCCAGTGTTCATGAGACAGTCGAGTCATGTCCGACTGAATTATAACAGCTGATTCCACTTTAACTTGATTAATAGATACTTTTCGGCAGGCCGAACCGGTCCTAGGCGTAGGCCATTTTTTTGCGCACACCCTACCGGCCGCCCATTTCCTCCCTCTCTCCTACCCTGCTGCTCCAGGGCGGCCAGAGACCATCCATCTTTCCGTACCGTCTGGCAATGTCTGGGGGTCGGACCGGCGACTGTTTTTGCCTCCTCATTCCGCGGGACCAGCGCGGGACGGGTTTCGGTTGTTGTTATTATTGTCCCCTCCCGGTACACCCCTCACCACCCCGCCCCGCATGGAGACACGATTTTTTCGGGGATTCACCGTCCGGAGGGAGCGGAGGGATGGATGGATGGATGGCTTTCGGTTTCGTTTGATCGTTATTTTTAACCGAATTTCGTGTTGCAGAGGCACCAATGGCGACCGGTGTCCTTGACCGTGAAACCGATTCCGGTCCCCCCTCCATTACCGATTTCTATGCGAAACGCACGTGGTGGTGACGGCGCGATGACGCACGGTAATGCTAAGTTATTTGCACTACTTATGCTGCGTGCAAAAAAGGAATTCAAAATCTGGAACGGAACGAAAAACAAAACCGTTGAGCCTCCCCAACCCCTTTTTCGCGGAGGTCAATGTCGCCCGCAATTTTCGGGGGTTTCGGGGCGCAGTAAGGCTGGTAAAAGCAATAAGCAAACCGAAATCAAACGAAAACAAAAGTGTCTTTAAGCGGAAGGCCGTGAAAGTCGCACGTG
This sequence comes from Anopheles ziemanni, assembly GCF_943734765.1. Taxonomy (NCBI): domain Eukaryota; kingdom Metazoa; phylum Arthropoda; class Insecta; order Diptera; family Culicidae; genus Anopheles; species Anopheles ziemanni. The sequence goes on along the minus strand of NC_080706.1, from coordinate 35,979,996 downwards.
GCCGCAGTTAACGGACGGGTAAAACTTTAACCATCATCGATCGAACGCTTCGGTTCCGGTCGATATTTTGGTCTTGTTTGTTTGTTTTTTTCTCTCGTTTTTTTTGTTCCTGTTTTTGGCACCATCCATCATCCGGAAACTGTCCTGGAACAGGCGGAGGGCTGCTGGGCTGGGGAGCTGCGTGAAAAGTGGTCGGAAACTTTATGTTGTTTTTTTTCTCCATTCACGCTCGTCGGGAAAAAAGGTTTTTTCCTCCAGACCGGAGAGACTCAAGAGCGGGTTTTATCTGGCAGCTTTGACGATTTGACGAGATCACGGATCGCGGAAGATCGCTCGACGGGGGGGAGGGATACTCGCTGAAGCAGACGGAGAGAAAACAACAAATTGATTTTACACACCCGTCACCCAATTTTATAGCTGTTAAAACACCGGCTAAGGGAGAGGAAAAACGCGGCTGAAGTGAATACCCAAATAAAAAAATGCAGCGGACAGGCGAGTGGAAGAGTGGTTTAATTTTTCTTAAAGTCATAAAAGCGTGTAGCCCGCCGGGTTGAGACGGTCGGTCTCGGTGGTCGGAAGCCATCAAGACTTAAGAAGTGAGAAATCGGGCGAGTGGTGGGGAAGGGGGAGGAAACAAAAACACTTTTACTTTCCCATAAAATTGATAGTAACATCCATTAAACTGCCGTTGAGATGCGCGCAACTCTTGTCGCGTCGCTTGTTCCCGAACTTCTGAGCTGTGTTTCTTTCGAAACGAATAAAGTGTCTTGTCGGGTTGATTTTACTATTTCTTTCTCAGCCTTCGTACCTCGTTAGGTTCCGATACACTAAGCAGTCCTTCAGTGCATTCGCTTCCTGCACACCCAATTTCCGCTACCGGCGCGACGATCGTGCGCGTTTACGTGCACCACTCGGGCTTGTCATTAATATTAAACAGATCGGGTTGATTTAAGATCGTCGTAAAATAGGCGAAGCCTTCTCGGGTGCCGGTGGCGCGCTTGGGCAAACAACAATTGCACCAATCTTCGCACCCGGCGACCCTCTCCGGCGGGTGGGAAGAAGGTAACTCATTTCTCTGCCGACGTGCCCAGGATCATGGGCCAGGTCAGTGTCGGAAGTAGCCCCCGGGATGGTTTTCGCCCCGAAGGAAGGAGTTTCGGTGTAGGGGTTTAGTAGGGTGGAAGGTGGAAGCTCGAGTTAGCCTTTTTATTGGATTGTGTGGTGTCATGTCGTGAATCATTGGATTGTTCAATGGCGAACGGTGGAGAAAGGTGTGAAGTTGAAGAGCCGGAGGCCGTTGTGGGGTTCATAAACGAACGGTGTAGGTTTTATGTGGCTAGCACGGTGCGAAAATAATTACTGTTTTCGCAGTTTTTCATCGCATTTATGACAGCTAACTGGACGGGAATGAATTGCCAATGAACGGTTCCAAAGCGGGAGCCTTTTTTCCATAAACAAATATTGCGGAGTTCTTTATAACATTGCATCATTAGTAACTGTTGCTTTAAGCTAGGTTGGCGCTAAATTATCATCTGCGCTCAAAAATTAACATTAAATTTGCGTATCCGTGGTATCTTACCACATTTAATATCTCAAGATTTGTTTGCAGTTTGAATTTGTTTAATTGCGAAAGTGATTTCAATATGAAATTCTTCGGAAAACTTTGAGGCAAACATTTTAAACAAAATCAAATAGAGTCGAAGCTCAAACACAGTACTCTTTGAACAACGTTTGTTGCAAAACAAAGCAACGGCATGACAGCTGCCGTCAAATACGTAAGTGTCACCGAAGCGGTAAAGTAGCTTGAAAATGATCTATACCGCGGGACTATATAAACGCGCGATTTGTTTGGCGAAAGAATAATTTGGATTTGGAGAGAATAAATAATGCACGAAAATTTTAGGTTACTCGTGCTAGAGTACTTAAAATCAAGTGTTTTTCTTCAGTTGAACAAGTTTCAACAACGTTCTTTCCACTAACATAAGAATGAAATTTGATTATGACATGTTGCCTCTAAACTAACGAACCTTACCGTCAGTAATGAGAAATAAAGATTGAATCAAATTAGATATGTTTTGGAAATAATTTAAATCAATCAAAATTTGTTCCAAGTAGTTGGACAAAATTAATGTGTACAACACATTTTCCTGCAGTACGTTATGATTTTTGAAACATTGGTATGCATTATACACTCCGTCCCAAAATGATAGCCTCACGCAGTTTTTTCACTCATATGCTATTTTAAATGATCGCAAGGTAAAATAAACGACAGAAACATATTCCTTAATCTAAAAGAAATGTGTTTCACTTCTAATTTATCAGAAAAAAAATTTAAATATAACATTTTGGTCAAACACTTAAAAAATGGAGTGTCCCATAATGATAGCCTCACTTCAAAAATCATTCAAATTAACAAAGCAACCCAGTTCCTAGCCACGTTATCCGTTGCCAAAAGTAATTTTTAAGTTCTCTTACTTTAATTTGTAATTTAATTTGAACATTGGAAGCAGAAAACAACTCCAGGAACGAGGAAAAAGTCAAATTGATGCTTATCGCTTTAATGGCAAGTCAAATCATGAGATTGGTGTGCTAATAAATAGATGTAAGGGGGGCTAGTTATATGGGCAGTTAATATGGGTTTCAGAAGTCTCCTGGTCGTCTTCAAAATCTTTCGTCGCGTGATAATCGGAGGATTTTTTAAGTTGCTTTCAATGCAACCAAAGGTTGCTGTAGGACAAAACGATTTCTGGTTGAATGTGCACAAAAATGCTGTGTTGCGAGCTTTGAATTCATGTTCTGATATTGTAAGAGAGTCCATGAAGAAAGTTTCTGCCCTCAAACTTCACCAAAAAATCGCTAGATTGGAGTTTGCTGCAGAACATAAGACATGGAAGAATGAGTGGAGAAACGTAAATTGTCCGTTTGCAGTCTTGTTCAGATTTTAAATTATTAATTTATGTTAGGTGGATTATATTGATGAAAAAAAGCTAAATATTGATGGATCGGATAATTACATCCATTACTGGCGAGATTTGAGACGATAGCACGATTTTTCTGTCGTCGCAATTTTGAAGGTGATTCGGTCATGATTTGGGCTCCGTTTAGCGGTCATAGTAGAAGTGACTTGGCTCTTGTACCAACACGTATGAACAGCGATATGTTTATCGACATCCTGGCGAATCATTTGAAGCTTTATCTGGAAAATCACAACACCCAACAGCTCATTTTTAAGCAAGAAAATGCTGCCGGGCACGCACGCAAGACAACAAGAACTCACCTTGCACGGTCGGGTATCAAAACAATGTCTTAGCCAGCCGTTTCCCCAGACCTTTATCCAATGGAAAATGTTTATGGAAGGCTAGTTCAAGAGATTTATGAAGATGGGAGACATTACGAGGCCATATAGGAGCTTAAACTTGCTATCCGAACTGCTTGGCGTTCCTTATCAGTAAATACGTTAGAAACATTATCGGAGAGCATGCCATCACGAATTTTTCAAGCAATAAATCGTAATGGGGGATCCACTGATTATTATATCATGACTTTTGAATCCATTTATGCTATTTTTGTTGATAATTTAATCAAAATCCTAAGTGAGGCTATCATTTTGGGACACCACTGATTTTAGTTTCTTGGTACAAAAGGGATTGTTCATTCGTTTTCTTCAACAATATTTATGCAAAGTAGTCATTGTATACTAACAAATATTTGTGTATTTTTTGAAAAAAATTGTATGCTCGGTATTTGCCCTGCACAGAAAAAACTAGGTGAGGCTATCATTTTGGGACGCAGTGTATTTAACTTGATAATCAAATCAAGTATGGTAAAACAATAGTCACTTATTTAAAGCAGAAAAATGCAAGTTGGATGCAGAAACTCTGCGTATTGGTTCGATTTATCCGTCGGCCATACAAAATGTCACTCCGCCGGCGTTTGAGGATGATGATGTGCATGTTTTAATGTCTTTGTAATGAATTGACGCTAAATGGTAATTCTCTCCGAAACACTTACCAGCCTCCGCGGGGTCCATTCCGGTAGGGGGTTGCGCCGACAGTGGTCCGGGGGTGCTTCCGGAGCCAGGTGATCGCACGTCGTCGTTCAGCTGCCCGGTGTACGATATCGATGAACTTGGCGGTCTCTGGAGAGGGTCAAAAAAGGATTATCCGATTAGTTTCGCTCGGGGTTGAAAACTAGCTCAAGAGCAACGTAAATAAAGGAACACTACATAGAGGAGTTGGAAAACAACTAAAAGGAGAAAAACTAAAAAGCACTACAAAGGACTGGTTTTATGTTGCGAAGGTGAGACTAAATACATAAATTCTACCCAATGAGTGCTTATTGCAACAGAAGGCTGATCAACAAATGGGAAGTTGATGGAAAAGTTGGTGGAAAACAAAGCCTGCCGCGCTACCGATAAAGGTTTGAACTTAAAATACGGCCAAACACAGCCCAAACCCTTTCGGGAAAAACCCAGTGAAAAAAAGCTCGCTCATAAAACGCAGCTACGATTCGGTTCCTCGGTTCATAGACGCGAATGATGATGGCGATGATGCTGATGATGATGATGCTGACGATAATCACGATGTCGGTGAAAATGGAGCTGAAAATCGAAATTGACAGCTTTCCGGCGCACGCAAAAAGGGGCACCGGCGCTGGAAAACACCCCCACCGCCCCAAACAATGCGCCCCGTGGAGTGAAGTGGAAATTCCGGATAATCCGTGGGCTATCGCGATTCGCGCGCCCAGCGATGCAGAAAATATTGATGCGAAATTTATCACGTCAAATTGCGAACCCTCCTTCGTGTGCGGTGCGTGTCCGACGTGGTTTTTCCGCGGGAAGGCGCGGGACGAGCGTGGAGAGAGGGCGGCCCAAACGGGCCAATGTTGCGAAAAGGATAACGCAAAATGAAACGATGGCGTGCGGTCATGATGAAAGGGGGAGGCTCGAAATAGGCAAACACACACACGCGCACACAACGGCCGGGTTTCCTCAGGAACGGGAGACCTCCCGGAATGCCGTCCGTGGGCATATTAGCGTCATGCCGGTGGAAAGGATCGCACTAGGTCGTTGTATTACAATCGTGCGCGGTGGCGTGCCGTTTTTCGGGCAACATTTTGCCGATTCCGCCCGGAAAAACCGCTGCCAAAACACGCAATGCCATTTCCAATATCGGTGGCAAGAGGTCGGTGGGCACACCAGGGGGGAGTCGTTGGTGGTAATTTTGTGCGTAGTAGAACCGTAGTGAAATTTAATAAACACAATCCCTGGGGTTCCTTCCTCCAGGTTCGCTCTCTTCACCGCATCGACGGGGGTCTTTATCAGCGTTTCGGAGGGAAAAACCGGTCCCAATAAAGCGTTTCCACAACGGCGAATCCAATGCCGGGCGCGCAGGTAAGGCACGAGACCCCGAGAACCGAGCCTGACCTTCCCGTGGCCGCTAACGAACATTGATTTCGCTGCGGGCTCCACGATGGCCACTTCCCGCCGACGAAACGCGATGGATTCAAAAGGGGTGTTAGGTGGTTTGAAGTCAAAGGAAAGAATTCGTAAAAAAAAGTGACGTTTGGATGGCAACGGGTAACCCTCCGGAGGAAAGAATCGACGAGAGCGGGAAAAGTAAAAAAAATAAATAAATAGGTGATCCCAAGCCCGCGGAGCCCGACGAAGGCCGTTCGCTTGAAAGCCAAGAAGATCACAATCGGACCCGGGGTGAAATGAAAGAAATCCGTCCAGAATCGAAGCCACCCGGGATGCGGGAAGGGTGAAAGGGAGCCAGGGAAACGGAGGAGACCCGCGATGATGCCTTCTCTCCAAATCCAATGATTTAGTATCCCACTGGGATATCGTTAAAATGACTCGCTTGATACCGATCGGGGATCGGGTTTGGATTTTCTCTCCCCCTCGCTGCTGGCCCCTCCCTTCCGCACGCCAGTGTTCTTGCCGTACGCTTTGCCACTTGGCCCATGGTGTTGTTTGATGCCGTTCTTCCAGTCCATTGGATAATAATTCGGCCGCGGAACCGCTCGCGCGACCTGCCGGAGTTCCGACGGCGCGGGACCCTGCGGGGCACCGGCGGAGTGCGGACCCTTAGCGGACCCATATCGACACACACACACACCAACTCACGGGACAGCTCAACATTTGTCGATGGCGGGTTTGCTGGCCGCTCGCCATAATGCGGCGATTAACGAGTCGGAGAAAATAATAATGCCAGCAATAATGACCATAGGCGAGCTAGTGGGTAATAATAGCAATAATAACAGCGATAATAATAACAATAAAATGAATCCCGAAATCGAACAAACAACTGAGAAGTGAACGACGTGACGGGGGGGGGAGAGGAGGAGGAGACACAGCCCATAGTGAGTTGTGGCAAGAGCGCGTGTTAGCCCTTTTGATTTCGATTACGGCACACACTTGTGTTGTGTGCGCGCGCGAGGAGAAAAAGAAAACACAACATATAATTATAGATGTTTGTTCCCATAGTTTCGGTGTTGGTTAATGCTTGGTGGTGCCGTTGGCTTTTCATTTGCGAGTAATGCCTCCTTAAGGCTGTCAGGGTTGTTTTACTTCAAGACATCCACGGTCTTCGAAGGGAACGCAACTGTTCCCCGCAAAGAATCGAGAGACGTTCTTGAACCTCGTTCCTTGAAGGTAATATTTGATTTGAGTCAGGTTTCCAGTGCCTAGTTTATATAACCATAACCAAATGGGAGCATGACACAGTGCAATGTTGGGAAGATAATGAAAAGTTGGAGATGTATTTCTTCCACGATCGAACGAATCTAATTTTTGAGATTTATTATTGCTACCAGTAATTTTTCCACTTCTTTAACAAACCAAGGTTTCTCATAAAAAATGTATAAAACAAATCGTAAAACAAACTGTTGACCAAACATACTTTAAATCGACTAAGACATTTGCAGTTATATTGATAGAATAATATACGAATCCTCAATTACGATGATCCGTGGTGGAAGGTTTTAAGAAACTTTGATTGAATGAGATATCACCATTTGAAGAACTAAATACTTGATGCTCGTGCTATTCTATTTGTAATTCAATCAAATCACGCAATGTTATACTTTTCAGCAAAACAAATGAATGAAAATTGAACGATTACTCCTTTCTTGTACTATCGGGATTTACACAGGATCTGACAGCTGTTAAGTTGTATGTTTCTTCAGTTGTTTATTACTTTATAAGAGGATGCGTTTTTTGTTTTATTTTCAAATAAGAATTTGAAGAAAATAAAGATGGTTTAGAGAGGTTTGAATTATGGATGAAATATTTTCAACAATGCACTCCAAGTGATTGTTTAAATCTTCACAGATATGGCAAGTTACTGGTAGGTTATACATTTCTCAGGGTTTGATATGAAAAAAAGTAAAAATAATTTTTGTACAATATGCATTCATATTCCGTCTTAAATCTTTGAAAATAATTTCAAAAGTGAATTTGTGTGGAATTCAAGAAAACAGAAAACATGAGTTCTGTTTCTTACTTAACTGTTGTCCTCCAAATGTGTCACTAGAGAATTTTCCAGCGAATAGCGAAAGGTGCGGATGACCGGGAACCTTCGTCCCAAAAAGTTGCATATTTTCCAAAGCAAAGCGTCACAACCATGTGTCACCGCTGGTGCACAATATATATCGCATCGCGGAAGAATAGTTCTTTTGGAAGATGGTCGTCCTACTCGTCCCGATCTCGGGTTTGTAGGTTCTTTCACTCAGCTCACGGCATATGGCACTCCTGCACTCGGTGACAGCCATTTTATTGGCTTCTCTGGAAGTTTGCCGACCGAAAGTGGTCTTCGGATCGACCGAAAGGATCGCGGTTTGCGCCGGATTCGGATGCTGCCCGTAATCCCACAGGACACACCGGGGCCTTACCGGGGGCCTTCCGGTGGTCGCCTGATCCGGCTGCCGGGCTGGTGGTTTTCCATCCATTAGACACCGGTGGTTGGAAGGGCGCGAGGTGGGGAAAAGTGCCTTGAAGGCACATCCGCACTTACCCGAGCACCGAAAATGGAAACGAAATGCCGGGGCGCATATTTATGTGGGACAGCTTCAATTCTGAAACCGTTTCGTCCTGTGTTGTGTCCCTCCCCCACCGCCGACCGAGCTTCGGCTCCCCTGTGAGCACTTTCTCCACTTAGCACCAGGCCCGAACAAGAAGAACGATGGAGGGTTTCGCTTGCGATGAACCGAAAATAAAAGAACCAAACCCCGTGACAACCGAACGAGAAAACATTCTCCGGACCCTCCGGAGCCAGCCAGCCAGTCAACTATGAAATTCACCTGTGAGTTAGGCCACCCTCCCTCCCTGCCCCACCTCCCACGTCCCGTGCACACCCCCGGGAATGGAACATTTCTTGGGCTCCCTCGAGAAAGTGTGCAGTGTGCCGTACTGTCGTTCATCTTTTCCCCCGTGGACCGAAAAACCCGGGCTCGAACCGAAGCCTCAAATCCCACCGGGGACATGATAGGCGAGAAAAAGGAGGAAATGAGTCCGCCATAAATCACTCCCCGGTACCACCACCACCACCAGCACCAGGAACCCTTCGGTTGGATTCCGTTTGCCGTTTTCTCGTGCCGGGAGCCAAAAAACCGGAAAAAAGGCACCCACTCCATATCTTGTGCCGAGAGAGAGAGAGTGCTGGGCTGGCGGGGAGTGGAAAGAATCTTTTCTATCTTTTTCGATAGCCCCTTCGCAGCCCCCCCACCGTGTCCATCCCCCTCCCCATTATTTGGGGGCTGCGGAAAAACAAAGAATTCTAATCAAAAAACCGTTCCAATTTCAGTTTCTCCGTTTGCGCTTCGTTATGGATGTATGTTGTTGTCGTCGGCGTCGTCTTCGTCGTCTTGGTTTTTTTTTTTCCACCTTCCTTTCTTTCGGTGGTTTTGTGTGCTCCGTTCTGCCCACCCGAAGCCGAAGATTGCTCCCTTTTTCTATTATTAGTTTCCCTCGGTTTGGGGGCCCTCCTCGTGTATGTCCCGGGATCCCACCTAAATCTCTACACTAGCCCATTTTCTCACTCGCTGGCACCAGCAGCGGTTCGATCTTACGCTTCATCGGCCCCCGTTTCCCCACCTCCCAATTCTTCACCCTGGCCCTAGCGCATAACTCAGACTGTTGGGTCGCATTTTCTAATTTCAATAGATACACATCGCTTTCCAATGTTTTAATGCCACGTGTCGGGTTTTTCGGGGCGGGAAACGGTTCCCAGCGGTGTGACGGGGGGTGTGGAAGGAGTGGAAAAGAACAAGATATGCTCCTTATATTTTACTGCCCATTTTTCCTTTTCTTTGCCCCAGCGCGAAGATGTTAATGAACCTTCGCCTGCGTACGAGCTGGTGCTGCTAAGATTTCCCATCACGTTCGGTTGTTAGTCTTTCCATCTTTGTTCGCTTTAATTCATTTTACTTGTCTTTTTTTTATGTTGGTTCGCCTGTTCTATCACTTTGCTCTCGGGCTGGGTTCTTTATTTACAGTTTTTCTTACTGTTATTTTTTTTTGGTTATTTGCCTCGTTGGCTTTCTCCCCTTGGCGTAAAGTGCAATTTAATTTTCGGACAAAAAAGTGAGCCCTCTTAAGCGGGATGACGTCCAGCGGCCGGGGCACGTTTGGTCGGTTGAAGGTGGCGACTAAACGATCGTTATGCGGTCGGATAGAGCGAATTTTCCCGGCCCCCAGGGGGGTTGGCGTTGGTGGAAAAAAGGCCCTTTCCTTGGGGAGAAGTGAGCGCGCGCGCGCTAAGTGTGTAGTTTGGAGTTTTATTATTTTCAATCCAATCCATATTCTTATTTTAATTTTCAATTCATCCACCGTCGGGATCCACGAGAAAAACAGGCAAAGAAAGGGGGCGAAGACGCCGACGGTGATGAGACAGCAATATTTATGTAAGCGGATCGCATATTATGCATTGAAATGTTGCCTAGGGCGTGCCTTGTGTGTGTATGTGTGCGTGCGTGCGTGTGTGTGTGCTTGGGAAGATCGAGAGTGTGAAAATGAAATGATCTTATTGAAAAGAAGGATTCGTTAATCCGTCTCGGTTTTCATATGCTATTTCAGCGCCCATTCCCTTGACAACCGCATCGAACCGCCTGTCAGTTATAATTTAGATCTTTTCGCGGGCCCTCCCGACGTCTCATCCAGAAACGCTTTCTAACGGGAGAAGCGGGTGTGTGTGTGTGTGTGTGTGAGTGTGTGTTACACAGAAGAAACAACCAGAAGAAGAGCGTGAGCCTAGGTCCATGAATTTTGGAGGCTCATATTTGTGTGCTCAAACAAATCGATACTGTTTCCGCGGTTGGATTCAATTTTCCGTGCCAACACCGACGGAAAACAACGGCATCGTTCGGGAAAGTCGGAAAATTGAAATGATTGTGCACACTGTGTTTTACATCAGCCATGCATAATATTCACGATGCGCGAATCGACGGGAAGGAAATTGAATTAAAAACAAGAACAAGGATCGAGAAACAAACAAATGGAAAGCAGAAACACGAAAACAAAAAACAAAGCATCTGGGTGTGGGAGGGGGCGGAGAAATGGAATAAAACTGCTCATCAACATTAGACACATCCGAAGTGCATTTCCTGTTACATTTGTAGCGTGAATATTCCATTCGGCTTGCCGAAAAAAATCGGTAAATGAAAAGCAAGACGTGTTATTTTTCATTCGACACAATGAAGTGAAGGCTAACGGGGAGGGCTCAATAATGGGAGGGATTCGGGAAAACACAACTCAAAAAGTTTTTGTTTTCCGGTTCAATTTATTTTACCGGCGCGATGGCAAGCGAATTTTACAACCGGCCGGGCTTTACTTTAGCAACGGAACATACGTCAAATAAATGAAAGCGGTAAATGTATACTTGCCCGCATGTGTCATTCTTGATGCGTTTTTCCCCACCTTCGCCGCACCGTGGGCGGGGTTGGCGAGGGAAAGTGCGGGAAGCGGAAAAACAAGCAAGAAGGAGTGGAATACAAAACGGGCCATAAAACGAAACTCCGGGACCGTGATTAACTTTACATTTGCTACCGTTTTTTCGCCTGTCTTGTTTTTTCGCACCGGGAAAGCCGGGAAAATTGAAAATCGAACGTAGAACACACACACACACACACTCAGACGCGGGGGGTTTCGGAATGAGAGGAATGAAGTCTCCCCTACCACCTACTCCTCCCCCCGCTCCCGGCCCCAACCCAGCAGCATTGAGTGAAGTACGCAAAGTGGAGGCGGTCTCAAGTCTGGTTTTTTCAGAAAAACAATCGAAGAAAACATGGCGTCGGCATGGAGACGTACAAATGGCGGCGTACAAATAGTGGCCTGCGAGAGAAGAAAAGCAAAACAAATGAAACAAGTAACAACCATACGTTGCTGCTGCTGCTGCTGCTGCGTGATGATTGTTGTGTGGTTTTGTTTGTTTTTCCCCAATACCCTCCCTTCCCCCACCAACCTTTCGCTCGCTCCAACAGACTCATTTCCACAGCGTTCCTGCGCCGTGCGCTTCGGTGACAGGGTAAATATTTTAAGTGCCTTCTCCCGGGGACGTTTCTTACGATTTTTTCTTGGGATTCCTCCCTTCGGTCTTTTTGACAATTGGACAACGCGCGTTTTCATCTGCACCCAGTCACACACACACACACACACACACGAGCGCATACCAGAGCGCAACCAACTGCCGAATCACGCAGAACAATTATTTGTTTTACGCAAACGCCCCTCTTTTCCTCTGCTGCCAGCACAACCTCCCGTTTCCGACATTCCCGGTTTCCGTCGTCGCGAAGCTTTCCGCGCTGCACTTGTTGTTTTTTCGCTGGCTTTCAACGCCCGTGTGTTTACACCGGCGGGTTCAGGTGTATCGGGGTTGTGGGGCCGCGGACTCGCGAGACGGAAAGGCAAAACAACACAAATTGGATGTCTGCTGCTGCTGCTTCCCTCCTAAAGTACACAGCGATTAATTGATTAATTCAACAGCTGACACCCGCCGGGGGTTCACTTGATGGGAGGAGGAGGGAAGCCGGCCGAAATCGAACCCGTCCGAGGGAGACAGCACGACGTCGTTCGTTAGTTCGGTTCCTCATCTTGTGTGCTTTTTTTTTAGTGCTCCCAAGCGGTATCACTGCGGTGTCGTAAAATAAATTATTCAGCATCATTTTCTGTCGAGTTAATGATCCAGTTTCTATTTTATATGTGTGTATTGTTTTTTTTTCTCTCGGTTTTGTTTTGTTTCTTGCTGTGTTCTTCGAACCTGATCGGTTGCTGCTGTTGCTGCGATGCATCAATAATTTACGACGGAGTCCGAGCGTTGATTGAAAGACTCAAAGATTGAGCCGCCCGGGAGAGGAAGTGCACATTTAAATAAAAAAGGTTATCACGCCGGTTGGCACCCGGATCGAGCTGATAGGAGGAGGCTTCCTGGTGCTTGGCCGGGATTGTGGAAGTGTGTCGGCAAGTAAGTGTCCGATGCGAGATGATGGGTCGTAACGAAATGCAAATGTGACAAAAAAAGAAGTTGGATCGGATTCGAGCCGCATCGATTGTATGATGAATTGTGCAACTAATTTGCTACCAAATCTGCCAGCGCCGTCCCGGACACACGAGCCGGAATGCTGGGGGATAGGGTTTAAATTTGTCCCACAGGTGACCTTTGACCGTGGGTCGTGTTTGCTAGCTTCGTACGACAGTGGACAACATGCCGGTGGGGGAGTGACCTAGCGTTCCCCGAAGCCATCTTTAATTAACGATCGAAATGGACGCTCCAAAACACGGTACGGAACCCAGCCTGTGTGTGTGTGTGATTTTGTTCTCTGCATTGGCGAACTTTCGACCTTTTCTCCGCACAACACCACGGGTCCTCGTCCTCTCGCTCGCTGGCTGGCCGACGTCCTTTTAAAGGGCCCGGCACGTCGTTTTAAAGGGGTTTTTGCACTCGTGTGCCACCCACCCGGAGTTCCGGAGGGCCCTCGCCGGGAGTTGGCCGCGCCGACAAAACCCGACGAGGCTTTAAAGTGCGTTTCACAATTTATGACAAATAAAACCCTCACTGACCTCCGGCGCTGCCCGTGTGCGTGCGTGTGTGTGCCAAGCGTCCCTTAGCGCTAAATGGGTCTTTTCCGTTCCATTGCTCCAGTATGGTCGCCCCACGAATTGCCCCCCCCCCCCCCCGCACCCGCCTCCAATTTCGCTTGGGGGTGGTTGGTTGTTTCGATCGTCCGGCGAATGGGAGAAAATCGATTTTCCTGCATTCCTGCCGTCGCGTTTCGCGGGCGCGAGTATGTGTGTGTGTGGGTTTTTTTTGTTTCGGATGTGCTGCCACACCAACGAATTCCGCGGTGCAACTGGACACTGAAGGGGTTTTGGGTTACTCCCTGCGTTTAGCGACGGCATTCCCGACAATCCCTCGTGTATGATGTACAGCTACAGTTATAGACTTCGTGTGCGCGTGCAACAAACATCGATGGCGACCGAAACGATGCCCGATTCGAACACCGAGAGCCGTCGGTAAAAACGTCGACGGGCCTTTTGGGTGGAGTTACCGGCTTTAATTCTTTGTTAAGGATTGTCGTCGCACACTTTAAAGCAATGGTGGAATTTATTTGAGTCTTGAAGGTGGGTGTTACTTTTTTCCTCATCCCCATAGGAAGGGGAACACGGACACCGACACATTCGCTCCATCGGCGAGATTGGGGCAGGAGATTGACCGCACGGTCATAATATGGCGTTCCGGCGTATTTTCTCCCGTCGGACCGGAGTGGACGTCCTCGGCCCGCCGGAGTCTCGGACGACGTTCCGTCTATTATAATTGCTCATTTTTGCTTCTTCTTCTTCTTCAGTCCGCAGTGCAGGGCCTTGAGTGGTCCCCGTTTTGCTATGGGGTGTCTCTGACGGTTTTGTACATATTTTTTTTTATTTTCCCATACCCGGCTTGGTTTCTTTTTACTCTTCCCACTTAGGCCCGTTTCCCAGCCGAAGGTTCATATCGTTTTATTCCTCCACCGACCGGTGGTCACACTAAACCTCCCACACACATGCACGCCCTGCCCTGGCCAAAAGGATGCGACACTCCACCACACAAGGCCGGCGTGCGCACGGGGCTTTGCGTGAAAGGTGAAGGCGTAGTTTTAACAAAACGCGAGGAGAGCCAGAAGACAACCAACGCACGAATGAGGAGACGAACAACAATAACAACAGGAAGAGAGAAGAATAGAAAAAAAACAGCAAGCGAGAAGCAGAGAGGGAAAGAGATAAAAAACAACAACATCACGCGGGAAGGGAGAAAAACAAAACTAAAAAGATACGCTGTGTCATGGTCCGCTTCGTGTAAAACCATCACGCATAAATTAGAATCAGCGAGTTGAAGTTTATTCACATAAATTAGTCAAGAGAAAATGGGGCCCCCGTAAGATAGTCCTATTCGCGCACCGGCCCCCACGATGATGATGATGATGGTGATGGTGATGCCGATGGTTAGGAGGATCAACAAGAAGAAGGAGGTCTTTGTGCACAGGACTGAACCGTGGGGATGACGCAGCGGCGGAGGCTTCGTGCTGACCACAGGGAAAGGGAGCAAAATCCCGCAATTGGACGCGGGAATAATAAGGTTAAGAAAGCCGCGGCACAGAATGGGCAGCAGTGAAATGGATAAAGAAGTGAAGAATGGAAGTTGCGAAGAAATAAGTTTAAAAAAAAAAAAGATGGAATTAACCATGCCTCTCCACCAAACGCACCACGGGAGCAGCCCAGGCCTGGGAAAGGATAAAGAAGAATCGAGGAGGGGAAAGGGGAGGAGGAATCAGACAGACAGAGAGACTGCATCGATACCGAGGAGGAGCAATGTGCAAAGGAGCATGAGAAAAGTACGAGAAAAAACATAAGAGGAACTCCGATTTCGAACCAAGCTGTTGAACCGAAGTGTGTGCAACAAAAACAAAACAGGGAACAAAGTACAAAATGTGAAAAAAACGAAACAGAGTTTGAGGAAATCATCGAGAAATTGGTAGAAAAAGATGGCAAAAAATGCGAAAAAATTAACGTAAGGAATAAAGATCCAAAAGACGGAACCCGGGCGGGTGAAAACAAAAACAAGATGAAGGAAAAGCTCAAACCGTATACGCACAAGAGAATTGTTTGATTGAATAGTGAACGAAAACAAAACAAGAAAAGAAAAAACGAATTGAGAAATAAATGAGAAAATGATAACAAGAAAGAAAACGACCGATAAAGAAAGAAAGAAAGAAAGAAAGAAAAAAGCAGTGCGAAAAAGTGGAAGAGAACGAACGGAATCGGAATCGAAGAAAAAAATGGCTGAAACGAGTGAAGGAGATGATACGTGCACTGTGCAGAACCATCGTAAGTGAACCATTTTAAGAATACGGAATCGAAAATGAACGAATGAGTGATTGTGAACGATAAGATCGTACGCTAAGTACACACACACACACACGTCAAAGCAACTCCAACGTGTGCTTATGTGTGTGTGTGCGTGTATGTGCGCCTAATTACACTCCATCGTGTACATCGGCATGCGGCGTGTCCTGCCGCTTCGCGCATCGAATGCGATTCAGCCGCCCCGATAAATCGAATGAATGATTAATAAAGCCCGTGGTCTCATTAAATGTCTGCCAACTGCAAAACCCCGTATTTCTTCTTACCCGGAAGTGGTGGTGGGGGGGGGGACGGGGTGGATTCAAAGGACGAAAAGCAAAAGGATATGCTGGGTAAGCTTAGCCGTAAAGACAGGGTTTCCCACGAGGAGCAAGAAGTTGGACGTCGAGGTTAGAGGTTCCAGGAGAACCAGTATTATATTAT
The DNA here is from genome assembly GCF_943734765.1 of Anopheles ziemanni. Lineage (NCBI taxonomy): Eukaryota > Metazoa > Arthropoda > Insecta > Diptera > Culicidae > Anopheles > Anopheles ziemanni. The sequence goes on along the minus strand of NC_080706.1, from coordinate 35,964,182 downwards.
GTATAGATCCCCCCCAGTTACGACGACTGCATTACATAGTGCGAGGCGGTGGAGAAGGGTGGTTCTTGGGAACTGAGGAAGAAATCGTTGGGGCACATTGTTGTGGGCCGTTTGCTCCAAGACGCCTCTCTCGCTCTCTACGGTCCAACCAGCGCAAGGATACGTCGGTCGTCGGGAGTAGGTCGTTGACGTTGTCTCGCGTTGTTGCGAAAGAACCGTGCCGTTTCGCCACAAGGAACACGTAGCAGATTGTTGTGTTTCCGCTAAAATCCTTTGCAAGCCCTCGCAAGTCCTCAAGAAGGTTTCCACTTCCGGTGGCGAAAAAGAGAAGCCTGGAGCGGACCAGGGCCGGAGCCGTGAATGTGCGTGACAGGGGAAGATAGCGTATGTGTCCATCACCCGGCAGGGCGCATGTGCGCGGCAGGGCAAGAACAAGAAGAACGTCGTCCAAGTAGTCCGCCCGAACTCGGCTGCCATTGGCCTCCTCGGGCGGCCGCTCGTCGGGAGGCCGTCGGGAACATGCGCACCAACCACCGTCCGGGGGCAGCCGAGCACTGCGAACTCCGCTATGGATATGGATGTGCTTCACCAGGGGCTGCACTGGCCACAAAGCCAACGGAATGTGTCGGGAGTGTCTTACGCCGCGCTTTGGTGAAGGTGCAGCACGTGCTATATACATTAGAGTTAGGTTCAGGGTGGCTGCGTGCTGGTGGCTGCGCATTTTTGCCTACCGCACGTCTAGTGTCTCGCTCTGGTTGACGTCCCTTCGGAGCACATCTTGCGACCCTTTGCGCAAGAAGAAACCCTATCCCGGTACCTCCCCGCACGTTGGCGTCCCAAGTCGGAGACGTCCCGTTTTCCAGCCAACACAAATCCATCGCTGTGCGCTACTGTATGTGCGCGCCTTTCCACCATCCCAACACCTCCCTCCCTCTGTCCCTCCCTACTTGCAAAATACACGCTCCGGTGCTGAGGAGTTTGTCCCAGCCCCGGCTCGGGTTCGGGTGATTTATGTGCGTCTATCTATTTGCCTCTCTTAAAAGCTAGCTCGAAAATGAATCCTTCCTCAGCGCTTCCTCCAGCGCACCCGCCGCCCCCTTTTTTCAGCGCCAGCGGTATGCAGTGCAATCTCACCCGCCACTACCTGCCTCTCACACCGCCACCCACCGTGGCGTCCACCCTAGGGCCGCCGCGTAATGGCTTTTTCCCGCCCGGAGGTTTTTCTTTCTCTTTGCCAAGGTCGACATTTAATGTAACAGCAAACTTCCATTCACGCCACCATCATGAGGCGGGTTGGTGGGTAGGTGGGGTGGGTTGCGTTTGGAACCTAGAATGAGGGACAGAATTTTCCTGCCGTTTTCGGTGCGGCCTAGCGAGCAGTTTCCCGGCCGTACACCATTTTGGAGCACCGTTTTGCTCGGGCGAGGCGAGTTCACTCGAGTCCCTCACAGGCCCCGGCAGACAGGGCATTCGTTTCGATAAAAGTGTCCCCGAATGGGAATTTGGTAAACTCTTTTCGCCATGCCCAGGGCGAAGAAAATATATTGCGAATTGCTTGCTGCGAACGCACGTCACCGTAACGACGAGATCCGACGAGGTTCTGGGACACTTTCGCGTCACGACATCTATCAAATTTAAATCAACCCAGGTTTCAACAATTGCCCGCCGTTGCTACGAGCCATATATTAGATCATTTCTTATTTATTTTTCACCGCTGCCGTTCGGTTTCCAGCCGCCGTTTATCCCTCGAACGTCATGTGGCACAACCCGCGCGTGTGTGAGAATATGTCTACATCGAAAGGAAGCGCACATCGAGGGGAAGGCGGTGGACCATCCGGCCACCGTCACGGCCTTATCGCGATTGTGCACCAGCACCACACCACAATCGCGCTGTAACCGAAAATGGCTCATACTCGCGGTAATACTCCTGCTCCTACCACCAGTAAACATTTATTTTCCTAAGCCCCGTGAATGCGCGCACGAGGGCCAATAGATAAAGTAGGCGCTCGAGAGTAGGGCCCAAGGGGGGCGGGATGAGAGGAAAGGGCGAGGAACTGCTGCCACTGCTGGTCGTGGTTATAGTATGTTTTTTTCTTGTCGGTTGTTACAATTCCAAGATTCCAAGCTGATTCCCCCGCAGCAAAGTCATGGGGTTTGGAAGTCTTTTTCTTCTCGAACTATTTCTAACCAACTACGCGAGCGCGCAAGTTTGGTTTTGCTCCAGGTTTTAATGATGTTTGCTGGCAGCAATATATTCCTGTTGCTGCTATTGTTGTTGCTGTTGTTGGTGCTGTCAGTCTGTTCCGTTCCGGGCTGCCAAGGGCCAGTATGGGGATGTGTGGATCGGAAATGCAAATAGTTGCCCCCGAAATTCGGGTGCACAGTTTGCACGGACGGCACGGGAAGATAGGCCCCAGATCTGTGGCTTATAGCCACGGTGGGGAAGACGACGAGCAAAGGGGGGATGGAAAAGAAAAGTGATATGAAAAACAATCACACCACAGCGCAGCAGTCTCAACACGGCCTACTGCTCTGCCTCCACCGCGGAGTACTGAACGCCCGGGTGATTGTAAACAAAACTGCTGCTGATATGCTTTATAGAACGTGAAGTCCTCACAAACAAACGATGTTTTATGGCGCTGTACAGGTGCTGCGTGCGTCGAGTGACGCAGGGGCACGGCTCGTTCTAATAGCCGCAGCTACCGGGACCGCTTACCGGGGGACTACTATTTGTCGCGATCCAATCGCGCCAACCCCAGAACAGTGAGCGCCTTTCATAGGCGCCTCCCGGTGCTGACATATTGGGGTCCCCGAAATCCAACACAGACGGCGGTTGGATGTTTGCTGGAGGATTTCTAACTTCCGACTCTGCCGGGTGAGGCAAAACAGCTGAGGAAGAAGGCGCTATAGCAGCAGAAGCCTCAGGTATCCTAGGTTTAAGTGAAATGTTTCAAGTGTGTTTGCGTGGTATTAAGAGCAGATTAGCGTTTTTTGATGCCCGACTTGGCAAATGATTACATTTCGTGCCGAAATATGTTATTCTATGAATTAAGGGAGTTGCATTCGAACCTGCTGCAGTGATAACTTATCCAGAGTACCCGGTTCCACGTCGGGGTAAGGTGAACTCAAAAGTCAGCAATGCCCCACATCCTCAAGTAATGGTTTCGGGTTTAATTTTTCCCAATGTCCCATTCGATAAGCATCGACCCAGCTTAGCCGGTCTTAGCGATTTAGATGCGCGGTGTTTATCTGTATAGCACTGTCCGATATCGATTTTTAAGCGCAGGCACTGATTTGGGGTTATCTTTTGGGTAATTCCCGGCTCGAATATCTCGGTTTATCGGCGCGCCGCTGCGTATCACCAATTCCGCGGTCAATGTATCGCCCTCTACAGCCCGGTCGACGTAATCCGGCTCGTTAGTTCTTTCTCCCGCACAAACAAAAAAAAAAAACACACACCCTCCTCTCGAGTACATTTGTCCGAAATCGCGCGACAATAATTACATTTCCACAGCGCGCTAAACAGTGTGGCCAGATAAGTAATTAGAGGAAAGAGGACGGAATGTGAAAGCGAAACAGGCCGATCTCGGAATTGCTTCCATGCCCGGCGGAACGTGCTTGAGCATGAAATTGTTCCCGGAATCGCTCGCTCCAAAGGGTTCCCCTTGGCGGCCATCTGGAGTAGGCTGCTGGGCGAAGGCTGCGCTCGGGGGGTCCAAAAGGCTTTTCCTCCGTATTTGTGCACTCTCATTGGAAGGGCAAAAAAAAGCCGTCTCGTCTCTCGAGATGGAGATTGTTTTTCTTTTCTTCGGCCGAGTTTTGTCTCGAAAGAGAGACGCCCATATCCATACAGGCGGTGGCCCAGACCCAGACCATCGGCGCGTCTGCTCCCGGAGCCGGAGTGTCGTTAATCAAACACTTATTGATGGGGTAATTTCGTTCGTTTCGTTTATTTCCATTTTGCCTTCATTGACGCCATTGTCGACCGACGGCTGAATCGGTCGCCTGACGTCGTCGTCGTCGTCGTCGACTATGGCGTATCCAACGTCGTCACTCTGGTCTGGTGTTTACACGATGACGCGCTTTGACATGCCTGGGTCCCATTTCGATGGCCGTTCCGATGAGTTTATTTTGTTTTTGCTCCAACCCACACACACACACACACGCACTCTCCGACGGGGGTTGCCTCTCACAAGTGACCCTCCTAAACACGTCATATTAAGATTACGTTTTGACATAAAGAAGCCAAAATCCAGCCGGCGGTGTTAACTGTGCCATTAAGGCGATTGCGTAAGCTGCGTTACCATGGTTTCCTTCCCGCTGAGGCGTGGGTGGTGATGCGGGCGATGATGATTTGCACGAGCGAAATTGAAGTGCGTCGCGGTTCGGGAAGTGCTTTAAAAAAACCTTCCACGTCAAACCGAGGATAGCCGACCGGACAACCGATGCGGCGCGTCAACGCGACGTCGGCACGTTTGACAGCACTCGCATTCTTTTTCCACGTGAATTCTGTTCGCACTGTTACCGGATTATCGCACCGAAGGTGCACGGATGTCAATTGGAAGACTTCTCCCTTCAAGAGCTTCCTGTGACTTTGAACCGGAAGGAAGCCCTCAAATGTAATGGAGTAAACAAGGAAAGTGTCTTCATGCAAAAGAATAGTTCTGGCTTCTTTCAAAAGCTGTTCACGGGAAGTACGAACCGAGAAAATTGATAACGACACATTCTTGCACAGATTTGCAAGGCTCCGGAACCGCGGCTAATAGCAGGCTCAAATAATCATCTACCGTAAAGGCATAAACAGCCGTACCGAACACGAGGTTCCGGTTGTAAGACAGGCAGAACAGGCAAAATTAAAACAAAACAAGAAACCAATCCTCCCGACGAGCTGCCTCAGTTTTACAACCCACGTGTTTTGGGGCGAAATTGCGGAACCTCCAAAGTCTTCGGTCAGTGAAAGTGAAAAGGAAAGAAGGTTTACATGTGCCTGCACACAAAAAAGAGAAGGCTACGTGGTGCGCGATCGTAACCCCTCATGGCTTAAGGTACTTAAACACTTCCCTCAAGAAGTGATCCCAAGAAAGAAGGATTCTCCCGGAGCTTCGTGCCGAGCGGCTTACAATTCTGTGCCGCCGCGGTCGAAGGCGGTCGTAAAATGATCACCATAAAAATAATGAAACAGAAAAGGTGGCACTAGTCCACAGAGGATGAATCTTGGGAGAACCCGCGCTTAAGAGATGAGACACTCGTCAGCGTCTCCGGACGTTCCGTTCCGAGTGGAAAACAAGCAACAACACCTCAGCCAACGGCAGAGCAAAGCAAAGAGGGTGATTAAACGAAGCAACCTACGCCACGGCAGGCGCACACATATTTGCCAAACACTTTGACGTTTGATGACGTTTTCGAAGAATGCATAAAACCAGCGCCTACCAAGGCGGTTGCACACACGAGAAGAAATTAGTAAAAATAACTTCGCACACAGAAATAATCGCCTCCAAATCAAAGCCCCAAGGGATGGAGCAGATTGTCTCAGGCTTGGCTCAGAACAGATTTAAGACCCCGCGGATCACTTTCCGCAAATGGAACTGCGCGCAGAACAGAACGGAAGGGACCAGACATCGTTCGCGCCGGCACCCAGTGTTCGGTGCGACTTATGATTTGTAGCATAATTTGACGAGTTCCCGGGATCGCCGGGTGGAGTTATGGTCCAATGTAGCGGGACAGATTTAGCTGCCTTACCGTCATAACCCGGGAGCTTCTTTTTTATTTTCGTTCGACACCGAGCGGTGGAGGATGAGTCAAGCCTTGCGCACCAGGCCTATCCAGGACGGAGGGAACTCAGCCTAAGCCGAAACCGTGGAATCGCTCGAAAATGATGCAAAAATTTATGAGATTTTGCTCTCCTCCAGTGAGGCGCATTTTTTTGCCCTGCATCTCCTCGGTTTGTGATGCATTCTCGATTTTATCACCGAAACCGACCGCACTTAACCAATGCCCCGACGGAGTGCGCTTTTTTGGTGATGCTGGTGGATCGTTTTCCGGCTCGTTAGCGCGTTTTGGTAAGCAAAGCGCAGGCAACGATGTGCCAAAAAGTGCTACATTTCTAACGATTCCCGGAAACTATTGCCAGCGCGCAGACTAGGTGGCATTAGGGACTTTCGCGTGGACGCTGCAGAAAATGTTGCAACAAATTAGTTACATGGTGTATTTGGCCTGGAACGCTTGCGTGATGGAAGGGATTTTGACTTTTCACCTCGCCGAAATAAACTTGGGAGTACTCGGGTAAAAGTACCTACGTCATGCTGCTAACAGTTTCCTCAAGCGCAAAAGGGCATCTTTTCCCCAAAAAACCAAAAACACTTTAACGATTCAAAGAAAGCATCCAACCAGCCAGAGTGTCAGCCACCCTCGCCGGAGGCCATTACATTAACGCACGGCCAGGAACGGCTCGTCCCCGGTGGACCACTTTCCACTTTCCGGTGGGCGGAGACGGAAAGTGATACCGGCTAAGTGATGAATTGATCAAAAATTCACTTTCGCAAATACCATTTGCCAGCCGAGCGGCATTTTCCGAGCTCCCCACAGAGTCGGAGCCACCAGGCTCGGCGATCGGCGGAAAACACATTACCAGTCCTTTCCTAATTAAACCATCGTCCTAATGACATTCTCGCTTCTCATGGGGTAACTCCGTGCCGATGGCCACATTGTTACGAGATTGCCGCCAAGGGAGCCACCGAGCCTGAGCCGAGATGAGCATGCATGTGTTCTCTTCTGTGGCCGCTCGTGTGTGTGTGTCATCCATGTGTGGGACATGTGAGCGTCGGAATCGAAGAAGGAATCGTCATGAATAATGCATGCGAAGCGAAGCCGACTTCTACAGAGCCCCCACCGCCCCATCCTGTCGGCCACAGACAATCGTGCTGAATCGGTACAATTTGTTGGCGCGGGGATCCAATTTATTGAACTGCTCAATCTTTCCACTTTCGTCCGCTCCACGTTACACCGGGGAACCCGGGAATCGCAGTGGCTTATCCTTATCCCTTCCCTCAGCGATGTCGGCGAAGCACCGGAATAAGATGCAACCCGTAATGGTTCGATAAGTTGCGTACGTCTTCGACAAATCCGTGTCTTATCAGGTGGAATAATAATAATGCACCGACGTCAGGGGGGAGCTGGTTCTGCGTTTACGTTTTCTTTTGTCCACCGCGCGGCTTGATTGAAATCCGGGCAGTTTGATGTATTGCAGGGCAATAAATAATTCCTCCCGCCGCATTCCGGGAGGGAAATCATCAGCGACAGGAACCCCATCGGACGACTAATTTGGAATTCATCTTGCGCGCATTGGGGGATTTACTCGGCGCAAGAAGAGGCAGAAGTTGCACAATCCCAGGATAATAAAATTATCCCACCCCGCCGTGCCGTTGGCGAGGAAAGTGAAGTGAAAATTGAAGCCACTGGTTGGCGTTTGCGATTTGTTTTTGTCAGTTTTTTGGGCCATTTCGCTTGGGGGGGGATACTTTCATCCACCCGGGACCTAAAACTAAGCGATCGAATTATTGATTTATACGATGATTTATTATGGAAAAAGCGGGGCAAGTTCATAAGTGGATTAATCAATAAGGAAAACAACGCTACTAAAAGTATGTTTCGTTGTTGTAAAAAATTATGCTTCGTTCTAAAACATTAGAACTACAAGCAAAATGATAATACAATATGTTACACCACAATAAGGATGTGTCTCAATAGCTAAATTAGAACGAAGTCGTATCATTTTTAGCGAAATGCCACTGGATTTTTTAGGATAGTTTTGCTAGTTGTTGGATCAAGTATAAAGCACAACTAAAAATGAACAAATTACACAATTTAATTGCAATTCTTACTACATGTGTACATTTTATTTTCTCTGAATTTAGCTTTCAATATCAGTTTGTTTGTTTTTATGATATTTCACAATGCAAAATGAATTATGAAACATGTTAAATATGCGGTAATTGAGCTTTTGTTTGTATCGTAGCGGGTGAATACAGAAGTAAATGAATTGCTCATTGCAATTGCAACTGAAAACTTGCTCATGTTTCCCAACAATGTTTTAATAATGGTTGCTAACAAGAAGCTAGAACACCCCAAAGAAAAAGATAAATCACCATTTGAAACAAGGAACTTGTTACGAGTTCTTTCCTTCCAAAGACATGCCTCATATCATTGTTCATTCGAAACCATCTGTCAATTACTGTCAAAAAACGTCATGCTTTATGATAAGAAATCACAAATCACCAGCCGTTCCCGGTTCTTCAAATCGAGCGTAGCAAACAAACCGGAAAGTGCTGTAAAAGAATCATATGGACTGCATTATGTTAATTTCTTTGTGTGCGGTTCTCCTCCGCCTCCCTTCCAGCCCGGGAGCCGGGCAAACAAAGCCATTGTAGCCGGCGGTAACAATAAAATACTAATACCAATAGTATAATAGGATACCATATAATAACAATAATAATCACACTCGAAATAACAAACCATCCGCGAATACCCTCCTCCGGACTCCGGGGCCGGGTGTGGCCCGAGGGTGCGAGCGGGCGTTCTGCTGTCATAAAAAAATCATAGAACCTCCTCAATCTCCGGTGGGAAATCGGAGCGACACACGCGGCCCTGGAAGTGTGTCGTATACGCCACGTCAACCGGGAGTGGTTTTTTCACTTCATTTTTGTGCGAAATGCCTTGCACTCCCGCAACTAAAGTACACCAACTCGTGCAGTGAGGTTTTCCTCCGCCCGGCGAGGGCGGTTTTCGCTGGAACGTGCTTTTTCTGCGTCCATCCCGGCGAACGGGGCGACGTGCGCCGGAACGGAAAACCCTCGGTGGGATCGGATGTGGCGAGAATTGATATAGAGTAAGTGAAAATTAGGACGAGGGGTTGAGGTTGACGTGCTCGTCGTCGGAGAAAAAAATAACTCCGGTTCTGGCCGAGGCCGGATAATAAAACGCTTTTCCGAACGCGGCATGCCTGCGCACATTTTAAAAAGCTTTCCGGTGCAAAACACCCGGCTCCGGTCGGCTTTTCCGACCGCAACGACCAGGAGCCCAAATGGAGCACGCGGAGGGATAAAAATGAAAATTGCTGGTGAAAAGAAAAACAAAAAGTAATCCTAAACCAACACGGGAAGGGAAAAAAAGGATGCTGGCAAAAGGTTCGCGAAGCGGAAGCTGAAACTAAAACTCGGGAAAGTGTCGGATGGGAAGGGGAAAAGAAGGAACACAAGTTTTGTACGTGGAAAACGGAGGATGGGACCGAATCAGGTAGGGAAAAATTGAGGGAGTGAAAACCAAACAAAACACACACAAAAAAAATATATACCCAACATTACGCAAGTCAACTTTTTGACTCATGGCCGTCCCATTTTTTGTTGTTGCTGCTGTTGTTGATTTTTCGCTTCCAACTGCCGATGCGTTGCTTGCAAGAAGAAAAGTCGCGTTTGGGAAAGTGCTAGGGGCGAGTTTTCCACGCGCAAGCGAAGGCGGGATGATCCGCCTTCGCAACAGTGCCCAACATCGTTACTCTAATTATGCCGCTCCGTCGTTCGGCCCTACGTCAGCCCTTTTTCCCGTTTTCCCACCTTCTTTTTATTTGGGTTCGGATGCTAGGAATCAGCGAAAAAGCGCCGTGCGCTCTCGAGCCCTTTTTGGGTAAATACCACCAACACGCAACGACGCACGCACCGATCCGACGGGGGAAACACCTACTCCGGGAAAATCCTTACTGCGGCGCAAGATGGAAGAAAATGTTGGCCCAGAAAAAAAGAACGACCGAAAAAGAACGTCGGAGAGCACGCCATCGCAGATCCGCTTTGCGGTGCCCTGGGCCGAACGGGCCACGGAACGTGATAATATTGGATTTGCATTTTAAATATTTGATATCGGTTTCCCGTCTTACTGCTAGCCCGTGGCTTTCCTTTACAGCCCCCGGCAAAGGGCCTCGCTTTCCACCCTCGCGCCCGGAACGAGGGTTCGGAAAACTGTCAAGCGGACTCGGGAGGCCCGGGAGCCTTCCGGCTTTCTGACTTCTGGCTGGGTAAAGCAATTTTCCAAACATGAAAAGTGAAAAACCACCCTCCCCCACCATACCCCCTCTCACCGCCATGTGGAAGCTTTCCACGAGGAATAAAATATGAGCGCCTGATGCGACCGATTGAGAGCGAGAGTGTTTATTGGTGGGTGCGCGCGTGCGGTAAGTGTCCGTTTTTCCCACCACCAGCACCCTCCCACCACGTCCGTATGGAAATGCGTACCGGATGGCGCTGCGTTGCAGGAAAATGGCAAAGCAATGTTTAAATTTGGGGATGGCATTAATTATGTTAGGTAAATTTGTAATTTGATGCCACGGGAAGTTGTTTGCTTAGAGCGGAGATGGGGTGGAAAATGGAAAAGCGTTCCGGGGGGGGAAAAGTCGGTATGTGCGACGGATTTTGTGACGTGATTGGCAAATGAATAACAATTATGCACGGCAGGACGAGAAGGCATTTAGCAGGTCCTCTCGCCAGACGATGCGTAACGAAACGACCATTCGGGCTGGTTTGAATATTTAATTCTAATCAGTAAACGTAATTTACGAACTGAGCGAACCATCGACGACCGCCTTTTCGGTCAAACCTGCCATCAGGTGGAAAGTTTTTCTTCCGCCTCTAACACAAGCGTTGCAAAACTTTTCTGAAACCCAAAACAATCTAAGTACACTCTGAAGTACGCTCGGCTTGACAGCTACTTATCGTTTACACGCGCCCGTTCAGTTCTCCGGTCGGGCCAGTTTGAACACATCGGTTTCGGAGGTGGAAAAACTACAGCGGGGAAAATAATCCGTCCATGCCAAGGTCGTGTCTGGGCTCGGGGCTGGGGGTATCAAATTTTCAGCATAATTACCCCTTATCGATGAAAAACAGAACAATGGTTGACAGTAGAGACTGCGGCGGCACGTAAACAAATGCCGCAAACAAACACCCACCCAGGCGCACACATACCGCACTGGGTAAACTTCGGTTCGGTAGGATAATATTACAGCAGCATCCCCCGACCCGATGCTCCTTCCCGTTTTCCCTAGTTTTTTTGTATGTATTTGGCTACTGGTTGAGGGGTTAGCCTTTTGCCCAGCTTTGCATTCATTCCTTGGCTCAACCGTTCACCTTCCACCCTCCCCCCCGCCCCACCACCCACACGCACAGGATGGTTTTTCGTTTGCCTGGCAGTGGTGGAAAAGTCACCGAGGGTTGGGTTTTGTGGGTAAATCCGGTCCGAAAGCGAAACCGGGTGCAGATCCTCGGACGGAGAAGGGTGGCGAGTGCGAGCAAGCGCAAGGGGGTTTTGTTTGCGTGTTTGGTTAAAAGATAAAGCAGATTTTGGTGCATTTTCCCCCCACCCACCGAACCCTCCCCCCGTCCGCGCACGCAAAACGACGGCTCGTCATGGCTTGATAATACGCTCCCAAATAGCCGCCAGGAGTATCCCGGGCTTAAGCTTGTTGTCCCCTCGTTGGTTGCTGATTTTTTTTTTTTTCGTTTTTTTGCACCAACGATGGGATGGAAAACACGAGGAAAAAAAAAGGAATATCCCACTCACTCACACGCACAAAGCCACCGGCGAAATTGGAAAGGATCAGCAAAGTGTTTTATCGCGTAAACGGCACCGTTAACGCGTCCCAGCAGCAGCAGACGGCACGATTTTCCCGACTACCCTTCCCCCGCCCCACCATGCTCACACCCGCCATTCACCCTCCGCAAACCCGAAATGGATCGTTATCTCAATCCTAACGGCCTGTAACGGCGCCGTGTGGTGGCAAGTGTAAAATAATTTTATAATTGAATGTACACTTCTGGCCTCGAATGGTGAACCTATTCCCGGACCTCTTCCCAATTCCCTCCCCTCCGGCGCTAGCAAGGACACAATGAGCTCGAGCGGAAGGATTTGGTGCCATTTTTAGGTATTAGAATAATTACCGGACAGTCAAATGTACTTCCCCGAGGTTGCGTCGAGTTTTCCCTCCGGTCCGGTGCACGGATTGATCAATGGCTCGGAGCGCAATCAATCTTCATCCCAACCCTCCCCCTCGCCCCTCCCTCCCCATCGGGAAGGACCACTAGGGCTTACACTTGAATTAAGCGCGCCTCGCTGCACACGCATCGCAGACATTCGCATTCCCTAAATCCCGACGACGCACCGGGACGGGAAATTGATGATCATCCCGGATTGTCCGTTTTGCGCGTTCGACACACGAGGACACTCCGAAGGGTTGTTCGATCTGGCCAGCGTGATTGCGTGCCGTTTGCCCCGGGCTTTAAATCGTCTTCGGGCCACGAATATGAGGGTACCCGGCCGGACATCCTCTCATGGTTGACTCATGGAGTTGGTTGATTGCTTGATTTTCATTCCAGTGGAACTCGTTTTTCCATCTTTCCCTCACACATTGGCCTACCGACAGAACGATGAAGTTTCCCTTCGGGGTCAAAGTTAATTCCTTCTCTAGGGATGGTGTTAAAAAATTAAAGGAATTCATTCGAAACAATTTCGGACGTTCGCAGTGGTGTTTCGCAAATGAAACCGCCTTTCGTAAAGGGGGAAAAGGGAGATGGTAGTCCACACCGGCGTCCACTAAAACGACGTTACACAGATCCCATCGGAATACGTCTAGTTGAATGTGATGCGATGGACCATTTCGGATTGCTTATCGATCGATCCTGGCGTTTCTCGAGTGAGTGTAACTTGTAGGAAGGATGAAGGGCAAAAAAACAGGAACGACACCCACCCCTCACCAGTGTACCTTTGCTTGGATATACCTTGGACAAACACACAAGAAGTCATGCCTAACCACCACCGGCCGTACGCTCGAAGGCGATCGTATCGAGCGATAAGGGTAAATGTGCACGCAAAACATTACCCAAACACTATTTCTGGTCGGAATTATTTTATCCTCCTTTTATTTCGTGTTTTTTTTTATTCGTTGGTGCCCTGCCTGATGCCTCTATCGTGTGCAGTTTGCCTGCAGACAGGAGGAAAATTGAAAAGGGGTTCCGGAACGGGAAACGCTAGAAAGGATTGCAACGGCTCGACGATTGAGTCCTATTTTATGCCCTACGATTACAAACCATGTCCGCAGGGGATCGGACCGTTTTGGGCCGGTTTTGGGAAATTGGGTACTGTGCCGTATCAAGTGGTGTTGGACAAATTTCATTCTCCCTCTTTACAGCGTGTTTGAGCGGCAGTTTGAGCCGGTCTGATTTGTAGTACCTTCCGGTAGATGACGATTTAATATTTTTCCAGCAGAAGAAACAGAAGCGTTCGTCAATGTTTCTGATTATTGATTTACGGATAAAGGATGCACATTAGGCAGCGCCACTTCCAAGGTCGGAAATGACATTAAAAACAATAGACCACTTGCCACCACTCGGTTGGTGCTGGTAGCGTCCCTCCAATGCCCCGCGGGGAAGGGCTCATAAATTATGCACTCTCTTACACTCCTTCTCGAAACCACCGGGTGGGGATTCCGCGAGGCACAACTCAAGTGGCCATCGATACCGTTTCCTCCACTTGACAGCCACACCACAGACGCAGACACACGCGCGGAGCAAGGAATAGAGGGGTGGGGGCATCGTTTTTCCGGTCGTTTTGGTGAAGTGACTTTAATTGAGTAACAATTACGCAGAGTCAGACGGAAGGTGAAGAAAACCCGCACCGAACAACCACTTTCGGAAGCAGAACGTCGCGGGTTTTCGGAAGTTTTACCACCCTTTTAAAGACGGGCCCCGAAGACTCAACACAACGGCGCGAGGGATTCGCACAAGGACATAAAATACGCATAATGGGCACTCATAAAATTACGGAAATTCGATGATCGCTTTCGGGCGGGTTGTCTTCGGCGAGCAGGCGAGCGCGGTTGGTTCTTGAAGGTTGATTTCGGTTGCAAACACTTTTCAATACCCACTCACACACATACACACGCGCACCCCTATCACCCCCGTTTCCCGGGGCTGCGTTTTACTGCCCAGTTTGGTCGATATGAATGATTGTAATCCAATTTGTTACGAGCAGCATTTACAATTTATGCGGGACCCGCCAGTTTTGCGATTTCGCCAAATCGCCCTCGGGCGGGTTTTCCTTTTTTTTCGTTGCGAAGGAAAAAAGGTATCACAGATCAAGATTTGCTGGCCCCTTTCCTTCTGCTCGGTCGGTTTGCAGGAATGGTTTAATTTCGTTTGGCCCGTAAGTGGGATGTTCGTGGCTTCGTTGCCTTCCGGGCGGGAACACGACATGCCACAGAACCTGCACTTGAAGTGAAACCACAACGTAATTTTCGAGGTTTTCCCGTCCCGTTTTATTTACACCCTTCGGTCGATTTTGTGGTTCGGAAATCAATTTCCTTACCGAAAATGAGACAAAAAAACGGAACTTCCCCAAAATTCTTAGTTGAGTGTTTTTTTTTTCGTCCATTCCGTGAAGCCTATTCCATTCGCCTATTTAAAGGAGCATTTTCTCGGGGCCACACTTTCATTGTAGGATGCCAAAAAGTCCGCGAGAGGAAAAGTTTTTCAATTTCCCGTGTCGCTGGACTTAGGACTCGCGGTTCGAAGCACCGGGGAAAAATGGTTTCAATTTGAACAAAACCATTTTAAGCTCTTGCTGGTCGTAAATTTTCCCGTCCCCAGAAATAATCTACCAAAGCCTAGTGCTTGTCGCACAGATTTGACATCGATGTTGTAAGGAGAAGCGAAAAAAAAACATCCATTTTTCAAGTTTGTTATTTGACTGCTTTGGGCTTTTGTTTCAGTTCCTTCGGCAGGCGGCTTTGGGTTTTCCCCATCAAAAGGTCGAACCGCGGAGTCGATTTTATTACTTTCTTACGCTTGTTTTACAACACGCACAAATAAGGGAGGGAAACGGCACAGATCTAGAAACGCCACGCGCTTTGCGAACCCATCTAAATTCTGTTCCGTAAGACGCACCTAAAGGATGTGATTAAAATTCCAAACTCAAAAATCCAAACCTCGGTTTCAAGTTCATTTCTTGGGACACTTTCCCACCGTTTCGAGGCGGGCAGAAAGTTTGCAAATGAAGCTGTAAAATATGCTGCCGTTCACTTCACTGTTGCACTCTTACCGCTGTCCCTTCCCCCCCCCCCCCCCCCCCCCCCCCCCCCCCCCCCCGACCCGGAGAGGAACACGAGTGAGTGACAAAAGTTGTTGTTGCTGCCTCCTGCCGGACTCGGACAACTATACTACCAGTGTTACTTTAAGTTGATGCATTTTGTATTTTCAATGCATAAATTTGCAATTCTATTTCTGCCCTCGCCGCCGGGCCTGCCGGGCACCCATCCCCTGCTACCTCTCCCCGGGAAGCGAAAAGACAGCTGTCTCCCAGTGGACTCTCACAGTGCGAACGATTCATCTTCGTCTTCCGCTATGTTCCGTAAGGTTTCCTTCGCCCCACTTCGAGGGACTCCGAGGGGTGAGTGGGGGGAGTTGAAGGGGGTACGGCGACGAAATGCAGTTCAGTTTATCCGTCTCCGAATGGTGCGTCTCGGGCAAGGCAAGGTATGGTAAGGCAAGGTTCTCTCTCTTATGGTTTAACGCTTCCAGGTGGCCTTGGGGCAAAGGCAGCATACAGCAGCGAAGCGAGTGATGTGGTTTCGGATGAAGTTTATTGCATTCCCTACCCCGTTCCTCCACCTGCTGCACCTGCTACCCTTGGCTCTACAGGCCGAATATGCACTGGCCTCCCCCCCGCATATGAATTCGGGGTCCCATTCGTTATGCATTAGCCCATTAGTCTCCGCTAGCCCTGGAGGCGCCTGGAGCGCTGTGGCCATCCTCGTCGTCATCGTCGTCATCGTCGTCACCGTCGTCGCCGTGGTCTCGTTCCCCCGCCAGACCACCGCGTCCCCCCGCGCCCGGGAGCCCTACCGACCCGGACAGACTGCATGGTAGCGAACCGGGTCGAGTCGGATGCTTCAGAACGGACGCGCTTCGGTCCGGAAATGGGCTTGAAATTAATGTTTCAGACCCCACACCATCCCCCTCCCTACCACCCGCTGGTTTCCACCCTCCGGGTGAGGTGCTAAACATTGCTTATGCTTTATCTTCTTCAGCCGTCTCCGCAACCGGACGAAGGATACGTTATTGTTGCCGCAGGGTTCGGGGACGCTGCACACGGCGGGGAAGGGGACGGTGGCAGTGCTGTTGGTACCCATATCCAAGGGCGTGATGCAACCGACCACTACCGGCCGGCCGGACACGAAATTGACAGGCTTTTTAGCCTACAACACGCAGCAGCCTCATGTCGGACGGACGACGTCGTATGAGACACAGGTTGGCCGGAAACAGGCTGGAGAACATCAAAAACGCTGGCCTATCTCTCGGCGTCGGGCGGAGAAATTATCACCGATATAATCGAACCACACTCTGGCGATCGAAACGTTTAATCGAGGTGTCGGGCCGGGTTTTGCAAAACGAGCCTGGGAGAGGTGTAGGCGGAAGGAGGTGGGAGAGGATGGAAATAAAACCTGGTGGTCAATTATTAGAGAAACGGCTGGCGAGCACGCACCGCACCGGATCTAATTGCAGTTTGTGGTCGGTTTTGGACAAGCCTAGTTGGGTTTTTGCTGCTTTTTCTTGCATTGCTGGTGTTCCAACATTCCAATCGATTTGAGCACTTTGCAAAACGGAAAACGCATGCAAGCTGCTCGAGCCCGATGGTTGTTTAAATCAATCGGCCCGGGAAAATCGGTCCACTGATAAATATAATTTGATATTGTACCAGTCAGCATTTTGATGAGATGAAATTGCATGGTCATCTGTTTGTTTCGGTTTGAAGGAATATACTCCTTCCACGTGTGACGAAGTAAATTCTGTTCATTGCGATAGTAGACATTCATTTACATTTAAACTCGGCTAAACATTTTTGGAAAAGTTGTATGTCACAACTGTTCAAAATATTTGGTTTTTAACTATACATTTTGATTGCTATAAGTGCCGTGTTCTGTAAATATCAAACAGTTCAAAACTCGGTCGGATAACATCCAGTTTCGTAGGAGTTACAAACTGGATCAATGAAAATACATGGTATTAAACTCAGCCTAAGTTTTGCTTTTTAAATTTAACTCTTCGACATTAGCATGTTTTCGGTTCGACGTTTGCATTCACTCATATGCCATAAATAGCAAAACTAAACAAATTTGTTATTATTACCAACAAATAACAAAGATTATTTTTCTTGTTATTGAAAAGAAACTATTTGTTCGAAATCAACTCACCACGCTCTGTGAAAACCAGTTGTAACCGTTGTATCCAGTTGTAACCGTTTATACTTGCGAGATGAGATTACACTTCATATGTCATTGCTGAATGTAAACAAACAACATGCATGATGATAGAAAATCGTAATGAATTAAAACAGTATTAAGTTTCCAGACGTGAAATATAGTTAAATACCTATTCTCATAGCTAAGAAACATGTGTATAAAATTTGCTTAAAAACGGTTTAGCCGTGTAGGAGGAGTTTAACCACTAACACCGTGACACAAGCATTTTATATATATATAGATGCAATTTGTCGTAAACAAAGTGATACTATATTAAAGTATACTTTCTAACAAATTTATTTCTTAAAGTGACGTTACTTTGGTATTCATATGATAATTTTGAAATCAGAATTGAACAACAGTAGGAGACAGGTTTATGTGACGTCTGACAGTACGTGGAAAAAATACTTTAGATAATGCATTCACCGAATTGTAAATTAAAACAAGATTATTTTCCCTAGAACTCCAGTTATTGACAAACATTTGTTTTGCATAAAAGCACATTAAAGTACAATTGATAGAATGTTTAAAGACAGGTCTAATCTGGAAATGGGTTTCAAGGAATCATCTTGAATCGATTCAAACCAATCGGACTATACGATTTACTTTGTGTGACATATGAATCTTGAATAAATTCGAGATAATGCCACTTTCAGCTAGTAGTGTGGCAACTTTCATGTTAGACATTTTATATTCATTAGGAAGCAATTCGTTTCAAATGTACGTTAAATATCGCTATCAACACAAACTTTGCATGGACAATCTGAACAATTTATCACTTCCTATCGAAGATCATGCGTTCGAAAGATTATCTGAAAACGGCAGGTTGCATAATAGAACACGAAAAGTGGCCAGACTTGCGCTCGCCGCGCACTTTGCATGCGAGATCTTGCACACTCCACGCCTCGCGGACCTGTTTTTCGAATCAATTAGATTTTAGGCAGATGACAAATCACCGCCTCGCAGAAACACGTTCCCCGTAATTTATCTAATCGTTTCCAGGTTCCCCCGATCGTTCCCGCAACGTCCGCATTGTCCGCGATCGCGTGTAGCTGCACTCGCTGGACTTAAAATCCCTGCGCCGCCTTCGCCCCATCCGCCATCCGTCTTTTGCCACACGCGGGAACCATTTTCTAATCGCAGCCGCATCGCACCAAGGACAGGCACGCAACAAATACGTCCCGTGTTCGAATGGAATTTGCATATTAGTACCGCAATAAACACTCGGGCGCGACACACACACATACACACACACATCATCGACATCCATCGAGATGGAGACGGCTTTTGCTCAATCCTCGATATCCCCCTCACTTCCCCCCCTGGGTGCATTGCCACACTCCGGTGCATCGCAATTGGCGTTCGATCGAAGGCGAAACATCTCGCCATTTCGCCGTCGATGATTCGGTTCGTCTCAGGGGCGTCGTCGTCGTCGTCGTTCGTCGTCGTTCGTCGAGATGATGTCGGTGCGATTTCGATCGAAGCGAGCGCCATTACACGAGAATCGACAGAGAACGAGCGACAAGGGTGCATCATGCAATTGCAATGCTGCACATTCAACGGCGGAGGGTGGGGGAGGGTTGGGAGATCCTCCTTGGGAGGAAACCATCGAGGGGGCGGGGGAGCAGACTCCACGGGGGAGCGCATAAGAAAGCTGCGAAGAGTAAACAACGGAAGGGCAAGCGCGAAGGCGAGCGAACGGCTCGAGCGCGAAAGGGACGAAACGAGAGCGAACGTGCCGAAACCGAAGCCGAACCGGACCTCCATCCGTGACCAGGTGGAGCGGAGGGGGGCTTGGGTAGCATGAACTGCATGGCGTCCGGTGCTAGGTGGTGCTGGTATGGGTAAATTCCTTTCGATTACATGACGCCGATTACTGGTACCGGTCGTGGAGGTTGGAAAAATGGATGGACTGCGAATGGCGATGGATGGATGGATGCATGGACGGATGGAATGATGGCCATTTTCCTCCGTCAACTCCTCTTCCCTCCTCCTCCTGCTCCCAGCCCGAACATCGCGTGAGCAGACCGAGTGGGCCGCCATTTTGCGCGCTCCACCTCGAGTAAAATGGTTATTTCCATGCGCGAAACTGCCCAGTTCTCGCTTCTTCTGCCGCCGCCGTTTAGCTGCTACAGCATCCTTTTTGCTTTTTTTTTCGTTCCTCCTCCGGTCGACGAAACCCGACGGTGGATGAAAAGGGACGAAACACTCACACACGCACACCGTTCGTTGATTTCGTCGCGCCACCTCAGCACCCGAGGAGGATAAGGCCCCACATTGGCTCGCCCCCTTTTTCGGTCCGCTCAGCTTCATCCTTCATTTTGGGCGGCAGGATGAACGCCCGGATGTCCGGCCCGACCGCCGGGGAGAAAGACCAACTTTATTGCGAACGCAGCAAGAACGCGTCCGGCAACGTCAGCAGAGCGTCCAGATGCGGGACGGTCTTGGGACGCAATTATTGAATGGAACCGTTGCGAATGGACGAAGCCGACCGAGGGAACCGGAACTCGGCACCGGGGACAGTCTGTCTCCGCACGATTGACTTCACTTCCGACGCCCGGACGCTGACCGTCCCACCGGCTTTCGGTTGACGGGTGGCGAAATCCTTGCGATCCCTAATGGACAGTGAGGCAAGATTATCCTTAATTTTGCTAATTTGATCCACAATTCCGTGCGCAACGGACATGGACGCAATGGGAAGTTTAATTCAAATTCCCGAAATAAATCCCACGGCTTTTATTTTGCTGACGCCTGGCCAACGAAAAGGAGCGCATTTGAGGGAAAGGACCGAAAGGCCTGAACTTTTCAAAATTTACACTAATGTGTAGAGGGAGAGAGTTTAAAACTATTTCTCCAGAAACCACACAACTTTTTAAAGTCGCCAAGTAGATAAATTGCCATCTTTACCACCGTTTTGGGATCATTTGCTCTCAGAAACATTTTTAACCGCTTATGGCCATTTTTGGATTATTTGAAATGAACTTAAGAAGATTAAGAAATGGTTGCGAAGCACCGGAAGTTTTCGCTTTCCTAATTGTTCGTAATTTTTCATATGTAAAGCAAAACCTTTAGTAAGATATTAACTTTTAACGCCAAAATTAACTTTTGGTAATTCTAATTGTTGCATCAGCTGTTGAAAAGCATCAACTATTTGTTAGAATAATAATTCTATCAGATATATGAGTTCATTTTAATTTTTTTCGTTAAGTTTCGTCATGTCCATAGCTGTTTGAGCAAAGTGTTTAGTTATTTATCAGCTTTTGATTTTTGGAAGGTCTTGTTTCAAAGGGAGGATAAATAAATCGCATATTAAGAAAACAGAGAAATTTACATGTACAAACATGTACTTTTAAGGCATACTTGACTTGAAAATTTGATCTAAGAAGTTTAAATCAAAAGAAATTATTTCAACAGTGAAGACCATTATTATGACAAGATATTTAATATTGTGCAAGGAAGGTAGGCGTTCTAAATAAACAAAACTTTAAACTGTGCAGAATTTAGAAAATGAATTTTGTACAGAACAATCTAATAAGCCGATTAAGGAACAAAATTCGGAGTACGCATAATATGAAAGAGTTTAAAGGTAAGCAATATTATGATCACGTTAAACAAAACAGTCTCTATCTTCTCCTATCATCGTTTTAGTCACCAAAGCTATTACACAGTTGTCTAAAAATGCTCTTATCTGCTCTATGACAGCCAGCAACGTTTTTGTCCTAAACTAAAGATGTGGAAACCCTATTTGGACGGGAAAACTCCCCGTAAACCGCCTGTCCTCGAGCCGTTTCGTCCGCTCAGCCCGGATGCGCTTATTCCTTCGGGGCGTAATGGGCATGTTTTAAAAACAACTTTGGAACACAACACAATCCCGCCCGTCGCTTCCATCAGCGAATGAAGTGTAGAATTGTGTTGTCGCTTTTTCGGGAAAAACTAACGAATCCCAAGAGGCTTAGGCCCTCAAGGTTTCCTCGAGTGTCCGGGGCGTCGTTGCATCCGAGTGCAATCGTTCCTTTTCCGACACGCTGGAGACACGGCTCGAGGGCAAGGACAGGTGGACCGCGTGAGGAAAGCGATCCCTGTCCCTCGTATCTCTCTTGCTCTTTCTCTCTCCCTCACACACACGCCTACACACGATGACAGTGACATCCCGAAGCTGGGATTTTCGTTACGGGCGACGGTGAAATTTTGAGCCATCGCAATGCTGCATCGTTGCATCGCACGAAGGTCTCCGGGAAAATCTTAGCCGGAGACCGACATTTTCTCCCGACGGTCCGGGGATTAGGCTCTGCCCTCACTCTCCCCGTTTTCCCCCGGCCCTCCCGACCCCACGGCGTGGTTGCAGATGGTTCGCTGCCATTCCCCAAAAATACATACTTAAGCTCGCCGCGTGCTGCAGAACGCCGGGGTGAAAGCCGATGGAAAAGAAAAACAACACGGACCTGCCACCACCGGCGCAGCCGTTCCCCCTTGCTTCCTGGAGCATCCCGCCGACCGCCGTCCCCTTGCCATTACCATTCCGTCGCTTGATGAGAAACACACCCGCCGGCTGCCGGGTTTTGAAAATGTGTTTTTTCATACCTCCCACTACTCCGGTTCCCCGTGACCCCCGGGCCCGCTCACCAACCCAACCATTTCCTTCGACACCGGAGTTTCGTGGAAAATGTGATATTTTTCCGTTCCACTCCCGGGGCTTCGGTTATTTGATCCGTACGTCACCAGTTTGATTTATTACATACTGATTATTGTCGCGCGGAAGGAAAAATCCCCCATTCCATGTTTCTGGGAATCATGTGGAAAAGAGTGTATGCGCGCTCCCGGGAGTGGCAAGAACGGCGAAGCAGAAGAAGAAGAAAATAGGGAAACTGTGCCGCGAGGGTAACAGATAACGGGCCGGGGCACGAGGCGAGCAAAAGGAAGACGCGGGGAATGCTCACTTCGAACCGTTTTCTACACTTGGGGACTGGCCTTTCCCTTCGGGCAGGGGGTTTTCCGAGCGCTTGAACAAAGAATTTTGAAGGAAAAGTATTTTAATTAGCCTGCTGTCGCATCCGGACCGCGAACGGCCGGGAAAATGGGATTGTTTGTACACTGGTAAGATTTTTTTTGTTCTCAAAGTGTGTTTTTTCCGAACGGAAAATCAACAAAAAAAACCCCCCATTAACGATCGGAATGGTTTTTCCTGCACGCAGTTTCAAATGTCAAGTGAGATTTTTTCTGCCATCTGATGATTTATGGTGGTTTAGAAGATTTTAATCATTTAAAAGGTTTTTTGTCGACCATTGTCATCGTAATTGTACGATAGAATTAAAAATAATAAAAATACTGCCCAAGAAAATTGTCCAACATTTGCATACCGAAATTGCGGGAAAATAGGTCACTTTAATATCGCAAGAAACCGTTCGGGTCTCAGGCCGATCGATTTCTTGCGCCCACATAAAGTGGCACTTTGCAAAAACGTAGTGAAAATTGATGGCGAAACATTAATTTTAACAGCCCGCGTGACCCGTGTCTCGTGCAGCGACGCATGCTCGACGCAACTTCCGGGCCTCCAACCAGCCACCCCACTCTGCCCTCCGGAATCGATTTTCCGAACCTGAGCGGCGGACATCCAGCGCGACAATGACGGCGCACGTTTTCCCGGACGTTGGGCACACCTTTTGCGGGCGGGCGAGGTGGTGGTGGTGAGGGGTAAGAATTTTCGCGCCACAAAACGGGACCGCACCATCCCAAGGCCGCGTGAGATGGCACATTTTTCGGGGTCGGCCCTTCGAGGTCGGGAAATGTTTTCGGTGGTCGATCGATGGTTTCGGCGTGGAGCAAGCAATTGCTCCCGCAAGCCGTTGTGTTGTGTCTGGGACAGCCCGACAATGGCCACCCGAATCGTAGTGTGGAGTGGAGGAGTGTTTTTGTAAATGTCTTTAATTTTTGTTTTTTTTTCTGATTTGTTTTGGCAGGCTTCGCTTGAGGGGAGGGAAGAGTAAAAAATAATGATGCCCCAAAATGCCGCAAAAACAATGACGACCATTTCCTGTTCCATGGCGGCAGCCTGGAAAAGGGGGGGGGGAGACGGTGGCCCAAGGGACCACCTTTAAAGAACCCATTACAGCGGCGACGATACCCTCCTGCCGGTACATTGTACATTGTACTCGAACGTGGCCGCTTACACGCTGCGCGGGACATAAAAGAAGCATTTAATGTCCTGCGCCAAAGTCGCCGGAAAAAGCGTCGCCGCGATGAAAACACAAACGACTGCACCCCGCTCGACCATCGATCCAGTTGAGATATAGCGGAGCGCTGGTCGTCATCGATTTTTCATCCACTACCGCGATGCGGTGGACCAACGATATATCGCAATCGGCTTGCTTTTCCGGCCAGCAAGCGAACAGAAAAGGCAAAAACCGAAAACCGAATTCGCCCGATTCCCGATTTTCTGGAGCTGCGCCAAAAAAGGGACCCCAAAAGGGACGGCCCGAAAAGGATCCCCCGACCGGCCGGCCCGTTTGTGCCTTTGGCGGCATTGATCAATCGTGGTCAGTCGGCTTCCCTCCCTCCCCTTTCCCGTTCACAAATGCTCCTACTTTTCCCTGGTCATCGGCTTCTGGTTCGTTACTTCCGTCGGCGGTGGCGACATTCTGCTGCGACTTTTTACGCGACACACAGAGATTGTGTGGCACACGGCGGGCGGTCACGGGACAGTTTTTCGCATTTAGTTGTGTCTTTTTCTTTTTTCTTCTTGCGGCCCATTCCGTAGCAAGTGCATGCTGCAAACGTTTGGCGAGATGGGACAAGATAGTTCGTTTTTTGCTTTATTTGCCCCGCACATTTTGCCTGCCCTTTTCAAATTCAATGTCACAAAATGCTGTTACACCGCCCGAAAGAAGGGCCCGACCGGCAAAACCGACGTACTTCATGGTAATGGATGGAAAGTTAAATATAAAGCAAAGCACAGACAAGAGGAAAAATGGAGAAAAATCACACACAAAACATTATCAATTCGCCTTCAGCCGACGTCATCATTATCGAACGAAGGTAATGGCGACGACGGTTTCGATGTTTGTCGTTGCCACTGATTTTACTCCACCATTTAATGTTTGTGTGCACTTGCGGCATTCGGAAACGACACGAAAGTGCAATTTCGATGATAGTTTTGAATAAAAATCAAGACCCATTTCTCAGAAACCTTAAACAAATAAAATGAAACATTCTCTTCGGGGACCTTCATTCAAATGAAGTTCAATTCGTGCAGCTTAAATGTTCAGTG
This sequence comes from Anopheles ziemanni, assembly GCF_943734765.1. Classification (NCBI taxonomy): domain Eukaryota; kingdom Metazoa; phylum Arthropoda; class Insecta; order Diptera; family Culicidae; genus Anopheles; species Anopheles ziemanni. The sequence continues at coordinate 35,939,586 of NC_080706.1, read as the reverse complement.
GCGTACATTAAAAACCAAACAGCAAAACTCTGGCAACAAATTTTCCACGTTCCTCGATCCGAACCGACAAAGAAAATGTGGGAGGATAGAGTGAAAACAAACAGCACCGGATTCCCAAACCGAGGCCACCTTATCTGATGGTGGTTTTTCATGAATATCTGATTGTCTTATAATTGTATGTCATTCTCCATCGTCCTGACGTGAAATGTAATCGCACGGTGGCACCGATGGAAGGCAGAAAACGGTGGATGGGCGGAGATGTAGGACCGGGTCAAAGATAATTGGCTGAGATAGCGGGCCCCGAAGTCCGTAATGCGTCCGGAAAACACAACGTTCGAATCGGGTGATTTCGTTTTTTAAATCAAATCGACTCAAACAAGCGGGACGAATGCTACTTGATAGTGTTATTGTATTGAGCGATGATAAGCGTACCTTTTTGGGGGTTTCGAGAATCCGAGAAGAAACAACTTGAACAACGCGCAAAAACAAGTAGGCTACTGAGAGTCCGTTTCTTGCTGCAGCTGAAACCTAACGCCGTTCCAAAGGCTACTCGGATAACTCAAACAGCAACAGTCCACCACGCGCACGTTCGCCTTGTCGCCTTCCAACTCCAAAGCCACCTAACGACGAAGGCTATAGCTATAAGTTTTCATTACGCACGAGAATCCCATTAGGAAAAGATCAACTCCTACCACGGCCTCGGGAAAACGGAATGGAATGGCCTAATTCGTCCCGGGTGGTGCTTTTCCATCGCCACCGCCAATGGTCCACCGTTTTCCATCAAGCGTCCGCCTCATGTCCAATGATTTACGGTTATCAGTGCAAGGCCGAGGGAACGGGAATGTTAATAATGAAAATAATTGAGATTTTTCTTATGTTACGACGTTCGACGACGACGACGACGACGACCGTAGCGAATTCGTCCAGCAGTTTTCCTTAATTTCTTCGCCCGGTCAACAAACAACAGTTCGTTTCCCCTTCGTCCACGCTCAGCTGCGGCGAAGAATGGTTTGTTTTTGTTTTCCCGGTTGGTGGAGAAAAGTTTTTCCACCACCGCCTCGTTACGGGAAAATTGCACCCGGGAAAGCACTAACAGGTCGAAGGATTTGCGCGAAGGATGTTGTTTCCCTCTCTCCGGTTCGCGTTCCGGATTCGTTGTTGTTTTCCCGCCGGACCGGCGGTGGAAATGGCCGGAAAGTGGCTCTCCGCGATGCTTAATTACATTTCTGGACATTTCCTGCTCCGGTGCTGTTTCCAGTGCCAGCAAAAAGGAGGAAAAATGGTAAATATTTCAATAACGCCTCGAAACAATGCCGATTTTGGCGAGAAGGGAAACTTTTTCCACTGGAGTGTTGTTCGGTGAAAATCGAACCACTTCTCCCTTCCCCCATGGAACCCTTGGTTCCGGTTGGCACTCGGTCAAGTAGGTGTCAGGTTCAAATGTTCGTTCCCTTCGGATCAAGCCCGCAAAGGCATTTGTGGCCGAAGCCCGGAGGATTCTAATGGCGTACGGGTTTTCCGAGCTCAACGCACGAGAAGCAGCTGCGCCCAACACCAGAAAAACGGAAATGCGCCTTCGGTTGCTCCTTGATGGAGGGAGAGAAAAATCCTACGGCCTCACGGTCCCTCCTGGGACTGCCGAAAATGAGGGAAAACCCATCACGCCACCACCCCACGCCACGGATCGAGTCGGATCGAATCGGAACATTTTTCCAACCAAACAACCCTCGAACACTCTCGCTCTCTCTCACTCTCTTCGTCTCGGGCTGCAGATGGCGCCGAAATCCCTCGATTCCACCCGCGCGGAAACACTCAAGGGGATCGGGGGCAGGCCGGCTGGCTGGTAATTGGCGTCAATTTACTCTTCGCACCGTGTTCTACCAAACAAAAATAAAAATAATAAAGATAGCATAACCAGTGGCAGCAGACGTTGCCACTTCCATCACCGCAGCAGTCAATAGCGCGGCCGACAAGGGGTGCACGAATGGACGGGTAGCTCGAATCCCCTCGGCAGCACAAACGGCTAAGGGGGAAAATCGGGGAAAATCCTGGCAGCCTCCGACGAACGCTTCTGCATCTGCATTTGATTGAGCCGGCGCACGTTTTTGACGAAGGGGCGAATATTGAATTGGCCACCGGGAGAGGGTTAGCTCTTAGTGAGTGGTAGGCGGAGGTGGAGGAGAGCGGTGGCCAAGATGGAACGTGGTACCGTGCGGTATGAACAACAATAACGCAACAATGGGAACGCTCGTGGAAACAGTGAGGGAAACACCTCGGGACAAAGTGTTACGCCGAATGAAAATATTGTTTTATTCGCAATCGGGACCGTTGGCAAAACAAAAGGCATTCTTTGTGCACAACCAATTACGCATAAGGATAACAAGCATCCATTTCAAGGATTTTCTTATGCAAATATTTATGTAGACGTGTTGAATGTAGGGGTTAATGGAAACGCAAAATAAAAACATATTAGGTTTATTTAGAGGCAATCTTTTAGTTTACAACCGAGCTCGGATATCCGGGTCTCGTTTAACAAGGAATCCTTGTGAAAGTGAAACCATTAAGGGTTCTTGAAAATGAAAAGTGTTTCATTGAACATTATTACATTTTGCAACAATATTTGGCTTGTTTGTTTTCAGCCGTGAAAATGATTTCAAAGGTTGTTTTTGCATGATATTCTTGAATGTTCTGTGTGATTTAGGCATACTTGTAACAACCGATAACCATTAATTGACTTTGATAATATAATTTGTTTTATTTTGTTGAATCTAACAATTTTTTTTAAATGTTATTTAACTTCAAACTAAATTCTTTTATAATTGATTCTGTTCAATTTGATTGTAGAAGTTTGTTTGATAATTGAAATCTATAAAAAGATGGATTTAGAAATTGTATTTAAATTGTGTTTTGACTTGCAGATCAATACATACACATTTCAAGAAAAAACAAGTTACGTCCAACTGTTACCAAATATACCAACATTTCTTAAATTAACAGATGATGAACAAGAAACAACGAAATGTGTGTTAATTCAACATTTATGAGAAAAAACCATAACAAGCTTTTATGGTACAAAATCACAGTGAAAAAGGTCCATGTGACATTTAAGTGATACTAAAAATGCACGACAAATATGTTATCCAAAGGAAAAACATAGCATGAGCGATAGTACGTTAAACCACAGCAGAATATTAAATATTTTGTGAACTTGGGATTTCATTGTTGGAGTTTTGTTATTTTTATATATTAAATCGGAAATCCAGGACTTTCATGTTTATCTTGTTTCTATTTTATACAGCATTTTTATCTAATATTATTTTCGACAATCGCTGCGATGTTCATACAAGATTTACTCTGTTTCTTCCAAATATTTGGTATTTATTCAAAACACTTTTATGTTAACATTTCCTTTGTCGTCGGATGTTAAATTTTCGTTCCCAGAACGTTTTGTTCCCCTTCACCCGCAGCATCCGTTCATAGTTTTTCCTTCCCGTGTACCAAAAAGGTGTCGCCAATGCCGATGCCGATGCAGTTCCTGCCGTGCCAGAACGGAGTTCGTTACACCGAACACCAGCTAGCGGCGTCGGCGACGTCGGCGACGGGTCCCTCGGGAAAGGAAACGTCCCTTTCGAACTGGTGCAGAAAGAATTCACCCCCGTCACGGAACACGATAATGGAAATTTTCTCCTATTTGCGAGAGGGCATCAGAAAAGCATTAGCCTTAGCGCGAGCGGCGGAGGAGGGATCATATTTCATAATTTTCGTGTCTACCGCGTGCACTTTTCGGCCGGAAAGCGGTGGAAATAGAGAGACGAAAAGCAACCTCCCGACCGGCCGACGACGTGGAGATGATGGAACGAAAACGAATGGATCTAATGGTGTGGCCCGGGACCATTTTCCACTCTGGAAGTCGCCTCCGGAAGCGAAGGTGACGAGGAGTTTTCTCTCGCATACAGTGGCAGGAAAAACTCCTTGCACGGAAACGTTCTGCTTGCGTTAAAGAAAGCAATCCATTTCTATTTCTAGGGGCAAGAGAAAGAGAGAGAGAGAGAGAGAGAGAGGGAGCGAGAAAACCGTTCCGATGAAAAGGTGAAATTGCGAAGGAATTTATTCCCGATCGAATTGGGAAGGAAAAATTGGTATCGTGTCACGTGGCGATGTTTGTGTCCGAGGAAGTCCCTTTCTACCAATTTCCCTTGGACACCGAGAAGGAAATGTAATGCCGCATTTTTTTTTTTTTGCTGATTGGGGACCGAGGTCCTTCCTTCGGATGTTTTTCCCAAAACCTGGCGAACCCAAAGTGATTGGTGCTTGTTAATGATTTTCCTTCGTTTTTCCAACCCTAAGCCCCAAGAGCCGTTTATGTGTATGTATGTGTGTGTGTGTGTGTGTGTGTGTGTAGGGTGTGTGTGTGTGTAGGGTGTGTGTGGCCGACGTGCCTGACACTTTCCCACCGGTGTCCCATACAAGGGGGATGATAAAAGGGAGTTTTTCCGAGGGAAAATTCCTCCAATTCTTTGCCGGAAGCCAACGAAGGGTGAGAGTTTGTTGCAAAATGTTGTTCCCGGCGACAAGAGGTGGACCGTGCAGAGGCAGAGTAAATCCCCCTAGGGGGAAGCTGTATGAATGTATGCGGGTGTGTGTGCGAGCACACGGAACGGAGAAGGAATTATGATTGCCATTATTATTGTTATTAGTTCCAAAGTGATTTAAGCACTGTGTTTCGGTTATAATTAGCGTTAATCACAATATTGGACGTTCGGTGCGTAAATGCGAGGCGGTGCCAGGTGCCCCGGTGGGCCGAGGGTTTTTCTCCCTCGAGGGTTTCGGGGAAAGCCTCGTTTCACATCACAGGACAGGAGCGTGGACCCGGGTACGCAGCATCTCCCACGCTGATGGTTACGTGCGCAGCATAAATATGCTGTAAATTATGACATTTTGCAATGCGAACCCGATACACAAAGCGTCGGGCGTGTCCGTCGCAAACGCGTGTATCCTTCAGTGCGAGAGTGTTCCCTTTGAGAAAATGTATTCCATTTTCCACCACCCTCTATACCCCCCTGGTTTCGGTCGGGCGACAATCAAATATAGCGAAGGAAACAAAGTGAGCTGACGAACTGTGGGAGAATTATTTTTGTCCACAAAAATTCACCTCCCGGTTTTCGTTCAGGGAAATTATTTCTGTTTCCGGTAGCGGCATCGAACCCCGAGCCGAGGACGACGACGACGACGACAATGACGCCGATGGCATTAAGGAATTCCGACGGAAATTCGATAATTGCTGCGTAATTCAGTTTTTGTCAAAACTGCAAAACGAACGATGAATACTAAACCCGAAACCAGACACTTTTCCCCCGCGCACACCCTATGCCCTCCCCCCAACGTTGATTCGAAGTACTTGAGGGTAACGTTTTTGGACACCGGAGGCACGGGTGGAGATGGTAATCAAGTTTTCCCGGAGTGCAATTCGATCAAGTTGTTCCCGGGACATTTTCCCGAAGCGGTTCGCTTTCCGTTTCATTTGTTACACAGGAGCGGGGGATAAGAGTTTTCCTCCAAGGCCCGCTCCTTCGGTTGGAGGCAATCAAGTGCAGCGTGCGGTCAAAAGATTCAACAAGAGTTTTCCTTCCTCCTTCAAGCAACACACACGGGAAGTCTTTCACTTGCGTCAAGTGGACCTTTAAGGAGCGGGAAAGTGGAGAAACGCTGAAGGATGTCCAGTGGTGGTGGTGGTCGGCATTCTTGAAGAATCGTTGATCGACGGTCCCTACACTTTGATGACTATTGCGCATGTAGCAACAACACTCATTTGTTCGGGATGTGCTGCGATACAGAAGGGGATAAGTGTCTTGTCTTTTCGAGTTTTAAGAAAACATTCTTCAAATCCCTGACCATGGCCGGCTGCGGCAGAGAGTCATTAGATTACTCCTTGAAGACATCCCCCCCCCCCCCCCCGGACCCGGGAGTCGCAAATCAAAGTCTTTCGTAAGGGCTAAGGCTTAATCCGGTAGGAAAACAAGCGGTTCGCAAAATCCGGCTCAATCAACGTCTGCAAAAGGACAACAACATCGGATTCCGTACGGGAAACATATGTTCCGGGTGGGGTGGGGGGAGTCGGAGGTCGGGTGCGGGACTGCAAACCTGCCGCTCGAACGATAGGGCAAACCAAACCAACCCGTGTCCGCATTCGGGGCGGGATTGATTCATGAGAGTCGTGGCGTTTTCGTACCAGGTCCGGACGTGGGTGGAAAAGACAACATCCAGAAGCTAAACGATCAACAAGCCACCGGGTAAGACAACACACACACACACAGAGGCCACGTGAACGGCCGAGGGCGGAGGGAAAGCGCACGCACCGGCCTAACAACACGGGGACACGGGAGTTTAATGACATTCCTCGGTGAAGTGCAGAGCAAACGTCCACCTCGGAACAATCGGGTGGGGGGTTTGCTGGTTGAACATTTCTTGTCTAAATAAAATCCTTCGCCCGATGCACTAAGATCGATTATCTCCCTCGCCGGTGTGGGTGCAGGCTGGGTGATAGTGTTTGATGGTGGCAGAGGACATGAACGACATGTCCGACGTTTGTAGCCATGGTCCGGCAATGCAGTCATTACGGTAAAATTAATGATGTTTCTGTTCGCTGTGAGTGTCGTCCATCGTCCTTCGGCTTAGGTTTTGCCTTTCCAGGTCGCAACAAGAAGATGATAAAGCAGCTTTAACCCTTAAAGTGTGCAATGATCGAACTGGAAGCACAATTTTATACTTCTGGATACAAGAAAAAGCTTTTAGAGATACAAGAAATTGTGAGAACCATTCTTAACAATATAGGAATGTTATTACAAGATATCAAAAGGTTATTGTTGAAAAGGTGATAAAGTTTTCATCAACCAGTTTTGTATACAAAAGCTTTGTAATTTTATACATGTACAGTGTCATATATGAGCCCACCATGTAATTTATATACTCATATGCGATTTGCCACTCAATATCTTATTAAGCTGGAGCTATATTTTTCACTTCACATGAATTTTATTTTGGATTTCAAGCCAGAAATAATGATTGTAGACTGATCTACAACTGTCGTTTTGCATATAGCGGACATTATAAAAGGTTAACTTTTTCTTTAAAATCTTCTCAAAAATTAAAAATCGATGTATCGTGAAATTTGTTTTCAGAAAGTGAATCCCCCCTTAACTATGTCCACAGTTTTATTCTTTACAAGAACAATTTCATGAGAAAAAAGAGGGTAAAAAAAAATATTTCAGCAAAAAAGCTATTATTGGCTATTATTGTGTTTTATACTTTTTACCAAAAACGGTTTTTTTCTAATCAATAGTTAATTAGGAAAATAACATGAGAGAATCAAACAGAAATTTTGTAATTATTGATTGATTATAACAGGTTTTAGAGTTGACGAAAATCACTTTAAACATGAATACAAATTGAATTTGTTGTCCAATCCGCAGCACTGTTCCTTTGCAGGTTTAATGGGATATTTTTTGTTATAGAAATGTAGTTTTAACGTGGGTTGCCTTGGCAACAATTTTTCAATGCAATCAGCGACACGATCACGATCACTCAGTCAATCGATCATTCTGTGAAAGCTAATTTAATTGTGGTGCATAAAAACATAAGCAACTCAAGCGAACGTGTGGCTGCGGTTGCGGTGCTTGTGCTGAAAGTGCATCACTCGTCACAGCGCTGGTATTATTATTATTATTTTTATTCTCTCCCGGGATGAAAATAATCTTCCCGAACGAATATTGCCACTTACGGTTTCATTCTCGCCGAAAAAGGGCATTGAATTTCACACCCGAACGCCGCCGTGGAGAGCGGAGGAAAGCCGTGGCCTCACAATGCCGCTCTCTAATGGCCATCGAGAGTGCGCAATTTAATGCTCGAAAGACGATCGGTATCGGTTTGCCCCCGGGGGTTGTGCGCACATCCTGCGTTCCGAACGTGTGACACTCGATTCCCGCCACCTCTCCCCCCAAAAACCCTTAATCTCGCCTGCCATTACGCATCGGTGTGCGAATTTTTCGGCAACCCGCACATGAACACCCGAAACCCCGAAGATGCGGAGGGAACAAAAACAAAAAAAATTGCACGCGCGTGCACATGCACATAATGCACCCGAGGAGGCGCATCATTTCGGTGGACGTTTGGCGCATTTTGCGTGTGCGTAACTTTAAACCGGCCCACCGGCCGGCTTGCATTCGCCACGGATGGATGCCAAAACGCCGGTGTAATATAAAACCGTTGGCCACGCGACACAATCGGACGGCGGATTGGGTGCGGGGAGCGGGGGGCTGGTCGCTGGTTCAAAGACGGTGGTGACACCGGAACATTGTTGTTAGTGTATTTTTTTCTTCTGCGTCTTCCCTGGGAAGGTCAGCAAGAATAAGGTTGGTCGGAAAAACCAATGTAAGTACACAGTGAACTTTTGTCGGTGTCCCAAAAGTGCACGCATTTTTAACTTTCCTCTTCCCAACTGAACCCTCTAATTGCAGTTCACGACGGGGTGGATGTGGCGGAAAAGGGTGGCCTTCTTTTTTGCCTTCTGGGAAAGAGTTTACCATTTTTTTTTTTTTGGTTTTTAACATGACACCGAACATGGAAGGAGAATTATTACGCCGCAAAGATAGGTACAGGTACTCTTTACCACTGATATCATGTGTTTTTTTTACAATGTTAGTCTTTCTTGTTGACTTCTTCTGGAAAAAGTGATTGCAAAACCACAAGCAACCGGGTCCCCGAGACGGCTTCAAAGGCCGAGACACCGTTGCCAAGTACACGCAGGTCAAATATAACGACGTCTTTTGCGCAACCACAAACCCGACACGACACCGACGGCCGACGAGTTTGTTTGGGTTTTGAGATTGTTTTTTTTTTCATTTCCGAATCCTTTCCTTCACGTCGGCCACAGACGAAAAAAAACCAGGCAAAAAAAACCACGCGAGTCCTTCTTTACCCGATGATCCATAAACCTAACCGTACGTAAACAAACAATTTGCTCTCGGTTGCCCATTTTAAATCATAAAAATCCGTTCCGTCCGCACGCCACACCACCATCGGCTCATCTTCGTCCGCGTGTGCGTGGGTGTATCAGATTTTGGTGCCATAAAATGTGATCCCTCCGTTTCGGAAGCTGTGCGCGTCGGTCGGTGGTGGGAATGCAGTTAAATCCGAGCCGACGAACACCCGGCTGGCCGGTTCCCTTCCGGAAGGGCATCGTTACCGAACGGCCCTCTCTCTCTTACTCTTACCGAAGTACCGCAGCAATAAAAATGAAGTGACTGTATCGCTTCGCAGCCAGATTGTAAAACTCTGTCAAATGGCCATAAAACGCATCACACTGGTAACACAATCCCGGATCGGATCGGTTAGCGGGAAGGAAGGGAGCGGAAAGGGGAGGAAAAAAAATTGGTAAGACCTAGTCGAGGATGCGCCTGAAGCCGCAAAGTCTCGGTAGGAACATATTTTTGCAAACAATTTCATCTCATCTCCGAGCTCTTGACGGTCTGTCTGTAAGTCTGGATGCAACTTCTCGTTCCTTTCCGCTATTAAATCGGAAGCTAAAATCACCCTAGTCTTGAAATGTTCTCCGAGTTTTTCGTATTTGCGAAACCACAAACCCGACCATCAACTCCGTGGAGTTCGTCTCGTCCGGCTCGAGCACCCTCCGAGCCAGGATGCAGATGTTACCACATGCTACCAGACGATCCAGTAGGATCATCAGAGAGCTTCGATTGTGCGTAGTGTTTTAAATTGTCCCCCTGTTTTGTTTGGTTTTTTACTCCTGCCCGAAGGGGTTTGGGATTGAAAATTGACTGTAAATTTTATTACTTGTAACGACCTAAATCAACAACCAGTAGGTCTGTGGCCACCGCCTGACGGCTGTCGTCAGCTGGGAAGTCAGGGCGCGCACACCGTCTAGAGCGTTGATTGTTGGAATGTCAGCAGTCTCTTGGTGCATTATTAGAGGGCCTTCTACCTAGCGAGATGATTAAAATTAATTTGTCCACCTGCAACCTTCGCTCGAATGCAGTTTTCCCCAAACGGCATGCACATCCTCGGTTTGCAACAGACACGCACGGTGCTTGTTGAATGCTTGAAAAACGGCAAACAAAAACACCCGGCCGAACGAAAATAGCCACACCGTTCCGCACATCCGAGAGCTAGAGACCTGGCCGAGTGGGTTGTAAAGTTTATTACGGCCAATCAAACGATTTCGATTAGCTGGCCCTGGCTTGGCGGTTTGAATGTTCGATCGCACGCGCGTCCATAAAACCCGCCTCCATCGGCGCGGATTGGATGGATTTTCTTCTGCATCGGGGTTTAGCTAGCTTCCCTGGGAAACCGAATCGAAGTGTCGCGAGAAGGAATGAATCGAACGATGCTCGGCCGGACGACAAACTAGACGCAATTCCCCGGCATCAACGGTTTGATGGTGCTTGATGGTTTTAACTATCGCCATATGCACGCGCAGTTAAACAGAAGATGGCGAACGCAGCAGATACGCATGCAACAAGATACTTGCGGCCATAAAGACAACGGCACGGGAAAAAGAAGGGAAAAACCAAAACTACTTTTCGGCCGGAGTGCGGAGTGACAATGTTTCATAATCGGTTACCGTTTTATGGCGCAGCATAAAAGTGTCGATCGCCCCGTGTGGCAAAGCGGAGAGGGACGACGGGCGCTGGCGAAAGGGGATATAAAACCTAAAGGGGGCAACAAAAATATAGTAAACGATGCTGCAAATCGCCCCGATATGTTTCAATCAGTAACAGAAACAGGTTGTTGCTATGACAATGTTGGCGCAACCCGAACGCGGTTGGGTTACTTTGTGATCATCGATTTAAAAATAGTTATGGTCGTAGTTAGCAGCAGAAGGGTGGAGCTATCAACCTCCGATATGGTTTGTTTTTGCATCGTTAAACGCAATTAACATCAAAGCGTCGAACGATGGACTGGAGAGGTTGGCAGTGTTTGGTTATCCGTTCAACCAGTGTCAATTAAAGTACTAAAATATCCCACATCCCCAACGGGAAAGCGAATGAATGAACGAAACTGGTATGGAATTTGTGCGATGTCGTGTTTCTCAATTTTTCACTCGCCAGGTTCAGCGATGCTTTAAGCTGCTTCCAGATGAATTCCGCCGGCTCCAGCTCTGCAATGATCCCGATATTTGAGGCTGAAATTTCCTGGAACGCGTTGGTTTCGGCAAAGAACAACACCGGTCGGGGTTTTTTTTTATTTTCAACAACAAAACATTTATTTTGTTCAAAAAATAGTTTAAATATTAGTTATAATGTTTTGCTTCAGTTTTTGTTTTATAGACAAAATACATAATATCATGAGTTACGCCCACGCTCAATCGCTCGATCCGCGCTGCGACCGATGCACTCGATCACAAAAGTAATTAAAAAGACAAAAAAAAAAACATAAAATATAGGAAGAGAAAACCTCAAAAACATCGTATAAATCGGCTAATACATAGAACATAACTAAAACCGGAAATCATAATCCAGTAACGGACGAAGTACGACGGCGAAACGAGCGTTAAAATTAGGTGTGTACACCCGCTTACTGTTTTTTTCGTTTCGACAAAAGAGACCAAAAAGGACGAAAAGGACGAAAACGAAATTGTAAAAAATAAAAACGAAAAACTTAAAAGGAAGCACATGGAAGGGTTTTTCATGTTGTTTTTTTGTTATTTCGAGTTGCGTTTTTTTTTCTTTGCTTGCTTGCTTGTTTGCTTGCTTGCTTGCTTGTTTAATCTTTGTTTAATAATACCTATTATGTAGGAGGTATATGATGATGGAAAAAAGTTACGCTAAAGGAGATTCTGGAAAAGGAGCGAAACTGCGTGAAAACTCTCTTCCTCCCGGCTCCCGGGGAATGTGTTGCGCTGCGGACGAAAAGGGAACGAGTCTGTTCCGCAGGCGGCTGGGGAACAGGGACAAGGATAAGGTATCGACAAGAGGCTGTGGGTGAAAAGGGGGGGGAGAGTAGGAGGTGGGATGAAACAGAAAACAAAGCATTCGACCACAATCCTACCACTTTTAGTAAGGTTTTTCATCCCTTCGCCACATTCGCCCTTGCTTTCATTCATTCGATGCCGCAGGATGCAAGAAAAACCTCCAACGATTTTCCGCTCGAGTTAAATCAAGCAATGCGCGCTCCGGAGGTACTCGTCTCGTGTGCCACCCGCTTCCGGTAACACTTTCGCACAAACAATTGCATTGCACAGCATCATTATTATTGTTTTCTAACACACCAGTTTTTCTTGCATCTGCCGCCACGAACAATGGAAGACAAGGGGAAGCATTAAGCACAGCTTGTTGATCGCTTTCTTACTTAGTTAAATGCCTTCGAGTATCTTTTATGTACGCTGTGTAAGCTTCAGAGATGTTTTTCTTTAAGATGTATACTATGTTCATTTGTGTACGCAATTGTGGATCTTATGCGGATGCTTTGTTTGCGTTTAGCGAGTATTTCTTTTCATCGACTTTTACTCAGAGGGATCTTTACGGAAGGGATGTATGCGTTACACTCTTTTCTATCTCGGTTGGCAAGCGCCTCGTGCCGCTTACAGTATGACTTTTACTTTGCATCTGTGGCTAGCTTCCATTACTCGTCCGTTTTCTGTGTTCTTATCCGATTTTCTTTTTACAAATGCAGTGTGGTGGTGAAACAATTTCGCTATGCCTTAAATACAACACACTTTCCTCGCTCACATTTGTTCTTTGCATCTTTTTTTATTTATCTTGTAAAAGCTTCTCGCTAGGGATACAATTTTAAAACAATCGATTTTTATCTCTTCAAATGATATAATTGTAATAAAAATCGCATTTAAAAAAAAAACATAACATTTGCTAAAATTTGCCACTCTTAATAAGTTACGATCTCCACCGTTTACGTATGTTCGTTTTGCTTCACAATTCGACGGGTTCGTGTAGTTGCAACTGAATGCATATAAGGGTTAACGTACGTTCTATTGGCGTAGTTCTTTTCCTTTTCCCTCCCTCCTGTTTTAAGTAACTTAAATCTCACGGTCGCGATCATTTTCAACGACTTCGGGTACGAATCGGGTTTGCACTTTTGCAACATTGCACATCTCGAACGGATCTTGGTTGCGATATATACTGTGGTCTACATCATTTTTCAACACGGAAACCAAAATCGATCGACCGGTTGATCTGGTTGATTTCTTTTTTTATCGTTCATTCTCAACCGTATTTTGTGTGTAGTTGAAATAAAAAAAGAAAACAGGGAGACATAAGTATGATACGGTCGTGTAGCAACAAAACCAAAACAAGTAACATACTAAGGAAGAGAAAAACACTCATAAAACATGGCAACCTACGACGCCTACCTTGTTCTCGTGTGTGTATTTTTAGTCGATTCGTTGCCCTCAAAGTTGCGCTGATCAGCGGAGTTTCGAGTTCTGCCGCTCCCAAAGGATATCTTGTTCAGTCATTTACATGGCTTTGAGGTGTTTTTGTTTTTTTCCTTCCTGCATCTTGCGTTTCCTTCAAACTTCCTCTCTGTGATCTTTCGCTATCTTTTATATTTCTCGTTTTTAGAAAAGAACTCGATCCACCGATGTACGGTCAAAATTTTTTTGTACGCATGTATCTTTAACGAAAAGTACAAGTAACGTGTCAAAACAAAGAAACGAGGAAGCACCGTCCCAATTTCTGTTTTTAAGTGAGCGAGAGTACGAGATTCTACCGATCTTCTTGTAGGAGTGAACGGATGATGATGGTGGTGTCGATGATAGTGGAGGATTGCAGCGTGGGACAGAATGGATGGATGTTGTGGGGCGTGGAGGGGGAGTCCTTTCTTACATTTGTTAGTTCCTTAGCTTTCACTACATTTACGTACGTATTTATATATACTATATATTCATTCATTCTGTTGCATCGTTTTCTTTACTACTGGCATTAAAATGCTTCCGTAGCGCGTGAGGAACGCTTCGTTAGATCAATTGTTTGATTCGTGTTATATTACATACTTACAAGAAACTGCTAACTGAGCCGAGTCAGAAAACGTAAACGGAAACCGAAGAGAAAAACACTCCGGAGGCTGCTGCCCTTCCCGGGAGCGGGTTAGTACCGATGAAGAGAAAAGAAACGTTCATAGTTTTGTTTGATTGGTTGGTTTTTGGCTTCACCAGCGAATGGGAAGCATCATCGTATACTTGTTGCGTTTAGTGCGAGCGGGCCGCAAGTGTCCTCCAGCGAGGACCACGAGCCACTGCACCTTCTTCTGCTTCCTCCTGGCCGATGTCGATGCGGATCCGGTGGTTCTGGTGTGCGGGATCGAGATGGCCCACCGGAAAGTGGACGTTAGAAATTGAGGTAAGAATTTCGATCGCTCGTACTCCAGGTTTTCCGGTTCGGTCCACCATCCAGCGGGCCATCCAAGCCTCGCCACCCAAAGCCACTCGGTCCCATCGACACGCCGTCGCCCGAAGCATCCCTCCACCTACTCTCTCTCTCTCTCCTTCTATTTTTCCTTACTCTAAGTTTCCTTAACAAAGCCACAACCACCGGCGAAAAGCGCGGCCCCCCCCCGCGCGAATGGGGCGAGGTCCCGCTCCGCCGACGGGGATTCTTTTTTTTTCTGCGCTGATTTTATGAAAATACTTTAATTAGGTATACATTTACAGTTCGATCATCACGTAAACGATTGTTGCTCTTGGTATACGTATGTATGTTTTGTTGGTATTGTTCCGTATCGGGGTTTTCTTTTGATTTTCCTACTCCATTTTTTTCCTCCATTTCCTTCTCACTCGCCTGCGCTCGGTTTTCATTCGATTTTTCCATTCACATGCCCTTCAGTTAGCTCCTGGTTTCTCAAAGGTAGCTCCTGGTTTCTGATAGAATATAGCCGATTCAAATACTTTTTAACCGACACGCGCGGTACCATTTAACACATCCACCATTCCTGAGCCTTGCGCTAGATATTCCGTTCGTTTCTCGCGCGGCGAATAAACCCGCGAAAGAAGCCACCGGAAGCCAGCGTTAGAAACTCCTTCGCGAAATAGAAGAGACAAAAAAAACACCAAAGAAACAAACAACACGAACGAAGGGGAAATAAAACGGAGAAAACTAAACCTATTCGATCGGCATCGGATAGCGGAGAACTTTACGTCCCGGCGATAAATATACGTATTGATTTATTAAAGGTAGGTATTACTCGCAATGTTTTCCGCGCCCCAAACTGATGCCGCGCAATATCATTTGCATTTGATTCCCTTTGCCAGGGTTTATGCTATATGCTACGCTTATCGTATCGCTATCGCCCAATAGTTCTGTGTTCGTGTGTATGTTTGCGTGTTTGTTTGTTTCTTCATCTTCCCTAGGCCCCTGCGGTTAAAATACTCTACCGATCCGGTAATCAATAAAACCATACAGATAAAAACAAAAAAGAAAGGTAAAGCTTAATACTCGAATTAGTTAGTTTTTTGTTTAGGTTCCTTCCTTTTTGCCGCTGCCATTTTGTAGCTGTGTTTTTTTGTTTTTGTTTTAAAATCGTATACTCATTTTACCACCACATTGTAATCATTGCTTAAATGGGTATTATTCGTTTATTTTTTTGTGTTTTTTCTTGTTTTTGTTTGCTTTCTTCGTTCCTCTTAAGGTAGCAGTATATTTCGTACTAAACTTATTTAAAGTAAAAACAGAGCTTCCTCGATCTCTCTACCGCCTGCACTCGAGTCTCCCGTTCTATAGGCTAAGTTCTGCTAGTTCTGTAATCAATAGTGTGTATCATCGCGCAAATCTTCCCGCTTTCGTTCTATTATCGTCACTTTGCCTTGTCATGAGGATAGGTTTACACATTCTTTTGGCGCCTCACCGCTACCTACCAACGCCGTGTGCGCGTTTGCTTGCTAATTCTGATGATTTTGCTGATTTTTGCTTAGTTTAAGCTTACATTAGCCTACCTTCGTCTTTCCAGCACACACACACACTTACACACTTTTCTACTCTTTGAGAACGAGAAAAGTCAAAGTCAGTCGTACATAAGTTACGTATATTGTTCAATGACTCGCGAGCCGCGCAACGACTGTCTCGCGTGAATTTAACAGCCAAGGGAGAAGCTGTGCGGGCATGCGCCTCGCCATTTCTTCATCACAACTTGGCATTTATTCGCTCAGTTTTTAGGCTCGCCCAATCTCGCACCGGTTGAGATCGAAACTGTGCAAAACCGGGGCGACAAAACAACTCAGTAAAAAAAAAACGGAACCAGTGTAGTTCAATGTCATTTGGAAGCAGCTTATGTTTCAGTTTTTCTTTTCCTCAACCTGGCCAATAATTGGATTTGATTTCCTTTTTTCACTAGAATAATTACAAAATTTACAGAACCAACGAAAAAAAAACGCACTTCGTCGCACGAGCCCATACAACGTTTCGTTCATTCATTCATTCAGTCCGGGAAACACAGAGATATGAGACAGGTTTCTTAACAAAAGATGTAAGAGATTGAATACTAGCGAAGCGTATAGTTAGACCCATTCGAACGTCAATACTGATTTTGCAAAGGTGAGTTTAAAACTAGTTAAGTATCTGCCGATAGCGCGCCAGTAACGCATTGATCGAAAGTGAACACAAACTGCTTTGCGTTTCCCAACCCAGAGATTCAGATATAAAATGCGATGGAAATTCAAATGTTGAAGCACCGAATGTTACTTCCACCACGCGACATTACGTCGATCCCCACGAGTAGGTGCTGTATTCTCCCACAGCAAAACGTGACTGATGACGCGTTAAGGCGTCATGCCGACTAAAGAAATCAAAATGTGATTCAAAAACGTTTCAAATAAATCAATGAAAATGTGAAATTTAGTTATATGTACAGATTATCAATCAATATAAAAGATCATGCATACTTGACAAATGACTACGGGATGAAAAATAAAACAAACAAAAAAAAAAGGTGGGAAAATATTGCGTAACAATTTGGCAACGAAACACCTCCGTCTCCCGGTGGCGATGGTTAACGATCGACGATCGTGGGTAAAGGACAGGGAAGTAACCCGAAAAGCTGCACCGACCCCGGCCAACCACGGGAAAGGTGTGATAGGGAAATGGTGTGGGGGTTACGAAAATGCAAAAGAAACAATTGTGATTTGAAATAGATGCCTAAGTTTGCTGAAAGTAAAAGATTGATTAAACATAGAGCTATGAAAAATGGGATGAACATGTGATGACCTTTTGGGGCGCGTTGCGTCAGGTCCATCGACTTGTTGACTGCACACTTGCAGTGCAGAAAAACAAAATTAAAGAAAGGAAAAAAAAACATGACCAAATCGCCCCATCTATAACAAGATAGATCGGGATTTGAATGTGGGAAAAGTTAGAAAAAAGAGGCAATGAAATAAATAAATAGCATACTGCAGTTATTTGCCTTCCCAAACCAACAGCATGTTGATGAATGGGAAAATGGGGGGAAAGAGGTTGTGCTTTTTTGGGGGAAGTTGGTAAAATATTAGTCGGGGGGTGGTACCGACCGGGCTGTGGAAAATGTGTTTGCCAAATTGTTACGTCAAAATTGATAGTTCAACTATTGGCGAGCTATATGGGCCTCTTGCAAAAACGAAGTGCTACAAAACTAATCTCGTTCGTTCGCTGGTACTTTTTTCATTTTGTGCTAACAGTTTGTTTGCTTTTTTCCGCTTTGTGTTTGTTATGTCTGATGTCGTTTCGTAATCATATTTATGCTTTTTCCTTTTTTTTTAAACGCTCAACACACGCTGCGGGCCTCGATCGAGTTGAGACCGCGCGGATTGATTTGTGATTTGTGCCGCGACTGAATTCACGTCTACTTCCGATGAGCAAATATTTGCCGTATATCGCTTCCTGCTGCCTAGGTTCCGGTTATTGCCAAAACGTATTCCCTTTTCGCTAATTTAACTCCTCTATTTTGTGTGTGTTACCACCCTTACCTCCCTACATTCAATATGATCATAAATGCTCGTAGCTGTAGGCTGCTTTTACGTATACTCGTTGATTATTAATTATCTTTAAATTTTGTGTTTTGCAAAATGCGAGCTGCTCCGCTCGGCTTTTCTTAAACATTAATTACGTATTTGTTTCTTCAGTGTGCCATTAGGCTGGTTTGTTTCTTTTGTTTGTTTCTCTTTTTTCCTTTCTATATTTTAACTAATTTGTTTTCGCTTCCTCCTACCGCTAACGCCTCCTCTTGCCAACTTTCACGTTGTCTCCCGTTGCCTCACCCGTTGCGCGCCTGCCTTTGCCACAAGTTTTGCTTCCTTTAGCTGTGTGCTGCTGCCGGTTGTGTTGTATATGTTTGTTTTCTGCTGATCTACTGCTGGAATCTGGGCGCGGAAGTGTTTATTTACATTTTCACAATCAAAACCGGCTCGCCGCTGCGCGTCCGGCTTCCTGCCTTTATCGGCCGTTGTTATGACAGTGGTCCTGTCCGGCTCTATTATCGTACGTACTGATTTGCAGTTTAATGCTACTATTTTCTTTTGCTGCGAGTATTTAGTGGTTCGGTTTCTGGTTTGTTTTGGGGGGCAATTAAAGAGATCTGTTTCTATTCAATCGAATCGGTCCGGTTGCCTATCGTTCCGTATGATTTGTTTTGAGTGGTGTGATGCTTTTCGAATTTGTTACTCCATTCCTTCCATTGGCACTCGGTGGCATGATTGAAAAGTGTTTGATTAAAATCAATCAAACTGAAAAATTCCACCAACGGTCTAGCGCTACTTAGCAAAAGTAGTGACCAAAACCCGGCATAATCTGTTCGGCCTTTCATCATCCTGTCAGTTAACTGTTCACCGTTTCCTGTTCGCTTTGCTGCAAAACACATGTCCCTGTGGCTTCTACCAGCTCTTCTGGTTCGGTCCGCAACCGTGGCCGTCTGCTTTATTAATCGGACAGCGTTAAGAAGAGAAAAAAAAACAATCCCTGTCTTGTTGGAAACTCCTGGCATATTCCTGTTCGAATCGTTATTCCTTTGGGGCACGTAAGCAATAACAGCCTGGTTGGTCTGTTGCAACTCTGTGTATTGCATAGCTACACTCCCTACACAGACCCTCCTACCCCGCCCGTCCTCAAGCGACTCAATAGCGGACTGGCCGCAAATAAACGCACGCTATATCGTGTTTTTCGCCTACGTGAGCCAGATCAAAGAATGAGATGCTCGCACACGCTAAGGCGCGCAGGGGAAGCGAGATTACAAGGAGTAAAAAAAAAGGCAATGGGAAAAGAAAACTCCCATGGCCAATCCCGCCAACAAATGCAAATGCACGGGCAAAAAGGCAGCCGGGGCGAGATCATGCTGGAAGAGCTTTTAATTTTAATATAATGTCCTGGAATGCGAGCTCCGAAGCTTCTGTACGTGCTGCACACTCTTCATTAATCATCTCATTTCATTCATTGTGCTTGGCTGGGGATGGGGGAGCCGAGGGCGGCAAAGTGCATAAGCTCAATTTGCGTAGCCACGGCGGCAACCCGCTGCAACTCAATTGAGCATTCTTCGACGTCCTCCAGCCTCCCAATCCCTTCGCAAAGAAGGGGAATGAGGAGGCGGGGGGGGGGGGCTTCTCCAAACCACTCGTTCTCTCCTTTCGACCTACCCTTAAGACATGTTATTCGTACCAGTGGGAAACGGAGTAATAAAAAATGAAAAGAAATAATCAATGCAATCAATACGGAATAAATAGGCCGCGGAATGCATGCGTAATAGTGTTGGACTTTTTCCTCCTAAAATGTGTTCTTTTGCTTTCCTGTTTTTTTATATTATTTCTTGTTTAACCTGTTCGAACCTGGTTGCTGGTGTAAAGTTTTACTTTGTGTGTACCTGTGGTGGTGTGCCATGATGTTAGGTAACATACTGCTTCCCTTCATCTCATCATGGTTGGGACTATCTGCTTTGAAATTGTGCAGTTGTTTTCTTTCACTATTTGGGCTTTTCCCTTTTTGAGTCGGCAAGTGTGAAAATGTATGCTATTTTCGGCTTCCCTATGACGCTCGGATTGTTCCGATTCGTATTGTTTCACTGGTGAAGATGGGGGGGAGATCTTTTGTTTTCGTGTAATATGAAATAAAAAGTTGTGTTACAATGTTCATACGTATTTCGTAGCTTTCTTATCGGTTTTGGTTGTGTTTTGTTTCGCTCAGTTTTTGACATACATATTTGTTTAGTTTGTTTTTAGCATATAATTTGTTTGTTCGTTTGTGTGTTCGTACTGTATTGTTTTGATTCATTCCTCAGCTTTGCGTTTTTGTTTTAGTTTGTTTGTTTTCGTTTGTAAGCTTTTAGTTTTGCTTTCTGTGCTTTTGTTCAAAGTTCTTCAGCGCGATCAAGTGAAGTTCTGGCCATTATCCCAGGGCATTGTGAGCACCCGCTTCGTTTTTGCAAGAAGGTCATAGTCGTACTACGAACATGGGTGCACCACCGCATTGTAGCTCGCCAATATAGGACCATGTGCTCCCGCGAAGGGGGTACTCACAACGTCTGGTGTGCTAGCTCCATCAGTATGCGATGTTGAATCTGCATTACTTCTACCCTCGCCATTGGCACCGCCTAATTCTGGTGGTTTGGTGGTGTCCCGTTCGTCAATCACTAAATCTATTGGCATTTTACCCTTTAAACACGATATATATCGATGGCAAAAATTATCACACAGTTCATGCACCTGAAACAACAGAGAAAAGCAAGAAGAAAGGGAAAGTGTGTCACAAAAAAGCTCTTCGTACGGGGCGCCGTCGTTCTTTTTTGGAGTTCGCTCTCGCCTTTACTTCCCTTCTCTCCCCGTTCTCTTCTCGTGTGCCAGAGCTTTGTGTCCTTACGGTGGTGGCCCGCCTGTTTCTAGGACGCCATGATCTTCGACCACAACAACAACAATACATAAAAAAGGGTGGTACCATTTTCTTTACAACTTTGGCCGCCGCCGTTTGCAATAGTGCAATGGTGCAACGGGTTGGTTGCACCGCCCACAATTGGCAAGGGTTACTTTGTCTGCCTGTTTGTTGCGTACGTTTGTTTGTTTGTTTTTCATTTTGATTTCATTCTTTCGTTTCAATGCTGCTTGGGATAGTTTTCATGTTGACCAGCAATAAAACATTGGCAACATTTTTGTCATTCTTTTGGAAGGTTTTGTGTTTTTTTTTGTTAATCTTTTCGTTCGGTTTCGGGTTTACTTACTCGTTTTGTTTATGTTTCAATCGGTTTCGATGAGGGTAAAATTTATTTATCGCCCATTGTGGCCCAAAAACGGCCTTTTGGTTATGGGTTTCGCTGCATTCCGTTATCTGTTGAAGCTTCAGTGTTACATATCGCCACGGTTTATCGGGGTGGCGGCGGGAAGCTGATGTCATCGTTTGAATCGGTTGAAATTTGGTCATATTTCATTGCATGATTCATTGCCCATGCGATGGGCAAATGAAGCGAACAGGGAAAAAAAACCCGACGTCAAATGTTTCAAACGAAAGCATATCATCCCAAAAAAAAAAACAGCACGTTCGAGTATCCGACAGTAATTCATCGTGAGGTGGATACAAAAAGCCACGATATCTCTATATTGGATGGTTTAAAATCAGTTCCAAACAGGGAAAAAAGAACCATTCCAATCAATACCGCGCGGCCTTTTTTGTTCTCCGAACAAGTTTGATCATATTACGACGGATCGATTTTATTCAACGACAAACGTTGGTAAAAACCTTCTGTCAACTGACCTTATGGGATACTCGGGGGGTTTAATCCGGCTTGGTCGATGAATGTTTGGAAAAAGCTCATTCAAGGACTTAAGCCAACGTACCGAAACAACATTTAGTATAACCATGATCTTCTCGACTTTTCGTTGGTGCTCGGTGCTCGGTCTGTTCTGTGACCTTGTTTCTGAGTGTACGTGTACGTGTGTCTGAGAGAGGGCAGATTAAATCCACCCATCATCATCATCATCATGATCATCATCAAACACGTAAAGCCCTGGTAAGATGGGTTGGTTGTCCGCCAGCGCATAACATATTTCACTGGCATATTTGTCATCCGATGTTCCGGCGGCACAAGTTTACGTTCGGCAACTGTTTGGGTTCTGTCTGTTAATTTTTTTAGTTTTTTTTTTTTGGGTTTCTTAGTTGTTCGGAATTTAAATCCATCACCCCCGGAAAGGTGTCGAAGTGAGCAGGATAATTGTAGTTAATTTTAAGCGAACCGAAACGTCCTGCCCGAAACCCTCGAAGGCCCATAAATGGGCTCTGGCGTTGGCGAGCATTTAAGTTTTAATTCGGTTCGAAAAAAACATCAAGAGAAACAAAACTGATGACCAGAAGGCAAGGGGAAAACAAACAAACCCTCGGTCATCCGTTTCCGCTGCGCAGGACGATCGAATCTTGATCGTTTGGGCGATCGTTTCGTTCGATCGACTGACAGACAGCTTTTGTTGGGAATAAAAATAAATTGTCACCAATTCTCGGCCAGAAACGGTGAAGCATTTCGAATTTTCGAAGCATTTGACAAGTTTCTCACTTTCTGCAATGCTGGAGTTTGGAAGATTTCGGTTTTTTTATTACCTCCACCCGTTACTGCCGATGTTCTCGGCCGTCTTTATTTGTCATCATTTTATCTCGAACTCTTTCGCGTCGTCGTGTTCGCAATCTTCGGTACGGTGTGCGCTGATAGTGTTGATAGGTGCTGACGATAGTGTTGGTACAGATTTAAATTCCACTTCCGCGCCCGTTTTTGGGTGCGTCCCTCGGAGGCAAAAGTATTTCATTCAACGATTTTAAACGTTCGCCGGGATCGGCTCTTTCGATGATCAATGTTTTCCCCGTGTTTTTCTTTTTATTTCACTACGGATAAAAGCCCTTTTCGGCACGAAAAACAGTGCAGAATATTTTACGATCCTCTAAATTACGTCTGCACAAGATGATCGCGAATCGGAGCTCCTCTTTTTCTTCCCAACGAAGGTAACGAAACTCGAAATCGAATCGTATCCAATCGCATACGTAATGGATTTAGATCTTTCGTGACCACCGTGGGCTCGTCCTGCGTGGCAGTTCCTCCGGCACAGGCACAGAACATTCGGACGTGTGACCACCGTTCTAAAATATGCAACCCCGAAAGGAGTGTGTTCACACACACGCAAAATTACGAAATGGAAAAAAAAATCAACCGAAAACGTCCTCCCTCCTAACCCATTCGAGAGACGATAAACGGACGGACGGATGGAGCAGCAATAACAACAACAATGAGGCTGGAAGGAATCCTTTGCCGCACGAAATCTGCTCCTCGCACTCGGGACTGGGGAGACATAACAAGCGTTTCGAAGGGCAGGAGTCAATGAGTTTTGAGCGCGTTTTCGAGGCATTTTTTCGATGAACATTCCACGGCCTGGGTCCTTCGTCTTCCCTCCCCGCGAACCGTCTTGACCCGAGGGTCCGGGAGGTTTTTTTCGGGGGTTGGGGAGAGATATCAAAAGGAGGCAATAGGGGGAGAAGTTTAATCACCTTAGAAGGACAAAGGTGCGAAAGGAACCGAAAGGGATGGATGGGGCTGGATGGAGAATGCTGTGCCGGCGAAGAAACCGGATTGATTCTCCGAGACTTTCGGAATGGCTTAGCGGAGGCCAACAAATCCCCCACTCGAAGCGGAGAAGATAAGGAGCGATGGTTTTTCGGCTCGGGAAAGCGTTTTTGTGGGTTTCATTTTCAGGGTTTCACCAAAATATATTCGCCGAAAGGAGCGCGCGCGTGTGTGTGTGTGAGGAGAAACGATTTCTCGTTTTTCGGTTTGGTGTTTCTTCGGACGTAGAATGTAAATTCTCTCCGCAAGCGCAAGGATTGGGATGGTTCCGTTAAAGGATTTGTCTGCGCCATTTTAACACGCAGCTTTTTATCTTTGTACCCCCACTAGCAGAAGGTTGCGCTTGCTTGTATCGCCATCTCGTCGGTTAACGATTTGTGCAACGCACCTCACTGACAGCTCATTGAAGCTCCCCTTTAGAGATCTTTCCTCGCGGGAAATGTGAAAAGCCTACACAAACCCACGGGTGTCAGATGAGCGAAATAAACTTCAACGATAAATGAGAATCGCAGCAGCCGGCGCCCGTTGGCTACGGTGAACATCGAAGCAATCGACTTCAAAGACCAAACGACAAAACCTAACCTCAAACCCGCGTTCGGGGTTTCTGGAAGGAGGCAGCAAAAAACTGTCATCTCACGAGCCATAAAACCCTTTAACCTGCTCAACCGGAGCTGTCAAGTGGAGTTTTCCTAGGGGGTGAATTTCCATACCAGGTGAAAATGTTTAAAAAAAATGTTAGCCAATAGACTTTTCCCGGGCCGTCATCTTGCCTTCCACTGCGTCATGTTGCCGTTAGGAAGGGACGACACAGGTTATTGCGCTTGTCTGCCGGTGACAGATATGGAATCCCTGTGTGTGAGTGTATGGGATAGATTTTTGTGTTGTCCTCGGCCCTCGGACTCATTTTCCGGGCGTTGTTGGACAGATTTTTCCGGATGTTTTGTGGAGGTCATGGGATGGATGGTTTGAGTTTTTGTCCTTGGTTTGGATTTTGATCCCTCTTCCGGAACAACACAAGAGAACACAATCGAAGGGCGCTGAGTTTGGGGATGTTTTGTATTTCTGGTAGAGGGCAAGATAACCCAACAACAAGAACAGAAAAATACACAAAATAAAAAGTTCGAATGGCTCAACGTACTCTCAAATCGCACGAATCAGAAGTAGCGGCCAAAATGAAAACAAACTGTTAGCGTGGACCAAAAGCACCTCTCTCTGTTTATCTCTCTTTCTCTCACCCCACCTCCCCACTACACACACACATCTGAACACGCCGGGAAAGAAACCTGTTTTTCGACGTTAGAAAACCCGCGCCGCAGAACTAACGAGCGCCTCCTGGTCCGGTCGACGATCGAACCCGAAATGAAATAAATTATTCTTTCCCATTTTGTGCGCGTCCCCCCGGCCGGCTCGGGCTGGTCAACTTCCCCCAGCAGGCCACCCCCAGGCGGGGGGACATGATAGGCTTATGGAGGAGGCGCGCAAGAACCCCAAAAAAAAGCGCGTCCCCAACGTGCGTCCAAAGGTTCGAACCCGAACCGAGTTCGTGTAGTGTTTCATTGTGTGCTCGTGTCCGATTCTGTGGGACACCGCATCCCCCCACCCTCCCCTCCTGGGGCGGATTCTGTGCTTGTGCCTTCATCTCCGCAATATTTATATGCCATATTCCCTTTCCTTCCTGATAGCGGCGGTTCGACCCCATTCGCGGGGGTTCGCGGGGCGTCTCCACTGGTTGCGGCTTACGGTCGGGGTGTCGCTCTTCCGCGTTATTCTCGAGATACGAGATTCTCTGGCTGGCTTTTTGTGGCTATTCAAATGTACATTCGATATTCTTCCGCGAGCCGATGGACGCCGCTTTAGTTAAAACTTATTTCGCTTTTTTCGTGGCGGTTCGGACACCGCAGCCGGCGGGAGGACAAAAAACCCATTACGGATTTTCAATATTCGGGGCCTCGGTTTCGAATTTCAAACCCCGAATCGAATCCATATTTTATGTCCACCGTCGCATGGCACTGGGGCAGGGCAGGGTAGGCCTTCGCTTCCACTGGAGTCAGCTGTGTACGGTTGGCCAAAGGAAGATAATAATATTATAACACGGACAAAATAAAAAAAAGTCATAGTCCGAACCAATAACTCCATCCACCAATTTGCCCCGACGTGACGTCGCAGCATCACGAGGACTAAGAAGGAAATAAAGCTGCACGAACCTAGACGACAGACTCCACTCCGAGGGCATCTTATAGAAGTGTGTGCACACATCAAAACAATGCTTCTTGGCAGTCCTTGCTGGACTGAACAACGTAAAAACAAGTCTTCCAACCGGGAACAGCATCGCTTTGCTGGGCAAGAAAAGTTCCACAATAAATTGAGGAATTAAATGGTTCTCACCTATGAGTCAGAAATAAATGAAGCAAATGCGAGTCTACGAAAGGTGGACGAGGGAGGAGGAAGACGGGAAAATAATCCACTCCGGTCGCTTAGGGATGCTGGCAGCAACAAAAAAAGAGGTGCTAACATTGGCAAATTTATTTTTTAACTACAAGTCCTTCCACTTAAACTTCTTCCACTTCCACGTTGGCGTGTCGTCTTCGTTTGCCTTCTTTTATTCCTCCAGCAAAGGAAGCACAAAAGCTCGTTTTCAACACTCTCGACACTTGTGTGTCGCCCTTCCAATTCGCGCCCAATTAATTGTCCCCCCAGCGCATTCGCATCATGGGGGAATGGAAGGCTGGGACTACTAAACAACAGTCGAAGAAAGCCGACGGAACGAGCTCGCAAATAATGGAGCCGAGAGTAACGCAAAAATGTTACGCACCGCATCGAGAAGCGGTGAAGAGGTGGTGGGTGAGGGGGGAAGGGAGGAAAAAATAATGGAACGACAAGCCATGCGCAACCTGTGCGCCTTCGATAAAATAAGGATATGCGTGTCATATGTTCTCAATTTTTACGACATTCCTTGCGCCCGTGGAAGAACGGTGGGGGGGATGAGTGCAGGGAGGGCGGAGACAGGGGGGGGGGGGGGGGGTGTTCGTAGGGGACATGATGGTGATAATACCTGCACTCACCCAATAATGGATATGCCGAGGCCGTGCGGGACGCCATGTGTGTGCGTCATAAATTGGAAGATTTTATTGATCCCGGAGAGTCGCAGCATGTGCCGGGCAAGTTCGAAGGCATCGGCCCGGCCCGGTGTTCCAGTTCGGACCGGAGCCGGGAAAAGGCTCCGGATCAACGAAGCAACCTGAGCGAAGCTCTGGCCACCAGAAACGTCACGTTTTTGCCTCGGTGGTGTTTTAATCCAGTGTGCGAAGATAAAATACCGCCGCCAGCAAGGTGAAGGCAGGGGCGCACGGGGGTGGAGGAGAAGCGTTGCTACATATTTTTAACATTAGTAGACACCCACACCCACACTTCCCTCGTCCCCGATCACCCCCCGGGTTGCCCTTCAGATGGTGCACTTAATAGCCGGATGGATTGGGTGATAAAGCCAAACCGGGTGCCCGGGGGTGGGGACCGGCCTGGAAGCCCGCGATGATGGCGAGTTCTATGGGAAATAGATTGAAAAATGATTTCTCCATAGTTCGTGCTTCTTTTTCCAACCGTGGCGGGATTTTTCTCTCCTTCATTTTGCTACCATATTCTCGGTTGGTTATTCGTGCGAATATACGCTGCGCTCTAATCTACCCTTTTAGAGGAGAAGGACAAAGACGAGGCGAGGGGTTGAGGACCACGCGGGATGGACCATTCAACAAATTGCGTCGGTACATCAAAGTGCCATTTGCGGCCTGCGACGCCGACGACGGTCGAGAGAGCAACGACGACGGCGACGACGATGATGTTGATACTAATATTATTATTGCAATCAATCATCAGCTCAATCCAATCCGGCGATCCCGAATGACGGCCAACTGCTGACGACGACCACGACGACGATGCAATCGACGGCCGCTTGTCAAGGTGCCTCTAATCGCTCCGTTGACGGATAGGGATGGGTTGAAGGGAGCGAAAAGGAGGAAGAAGAAAATAGGGAAAGAAAACCGGGCAACTCCATCGCAAACAGCTGATGATCAACGGGTCCTGATAATGGCGTGCCGGAGACCTTCCTTATATTAATGCCCTCTGTGCGTTAATCTACAACCCCATAAGGCCTTAAGCCCTCGGGGGCAGGGGCTGATCCATCGATTCCACTATCCCAAATCACCTCCCTCCTTCCCGTCCTCACTTCAGTCTATTATTGATATTTATTTTCCTAAATAAAGAGTGATTGCAAACACCACTTGACCGATTCCCACAGACACACACACAAACACTCATTTAACCCACAACGGACTTTTATCGAACGGCCCAATTCGAGGGATTATTTGATTATTTTCGCACCCATCAACTCGCAACCGGATGGCGCCAGGCTATTGGATTGTAAGAATGCGTTGTCCATTTTGAACTGCGAAGGCGAAGTCGAGAGCGATTCTCTCCGAACAAGGGTTAACAACGGTGTTTTGCCTTGATGAATCTTTCACCTAAGATTCATTCAGATGGATTCATAAATCTTTAGGGATTCGATTCTTCAAATGTTGATGAATCTTTCGAAATCTCAATGAATCTGTCATGGATTTTTGACTAATCTGCATGATTCTTTCATAGGCGTGGATCATGCGAACAAAAAGAGCAGGTATTGCCTAGAACCATTTTTTGCTGACAAGTTTTCATCAGTTTATACATTTTTGGGATTCATGAATCTCTCATACACAGATTCGTGAATCTCTAAAACACGAAGAATCATTCACATTCATGAATCTGAACCTGAATTACCCAACTCTAGTTAACAACGAATTAGTATGGCTCATTTGCCACCGTTGAAGCATCCTTTGCATCCTCACTAATGACCCTCGGTTCCACGAAATGGTTCAAGAGTTCGATTGCTAACTAGAAACAGTTTCCTTCAATCGATAAGAAGCGCTTGACCTAACGTTTATCTCTAAGGGCCTGGAACTCGCACCTGTCAAACATTGGGGCGCATAAAAGTGTTCGTACCTTTGGAAAAAAACGCGGAAATGAAACAAAACTTCAACTGCCCCAAAACGCGTCGTTAGCGGGCGATCTGTCCGAACCGGGGAGAGAGCAACGGGCTGAACAATCTCTAGCTCAATCGCAACCATTTACGTTCGGCGCGTTCGGAAAGAAAGAAAGAAAAGTAAAACATACTGGAATAATTTACAACTCCATCCCATCCATCTCCCGCGAGTGCGAGTTGGGAGTACAAATTGGAGTTAAAGGAAAGCCCACCCCGCTGCTGCCCAAAAGGCAAACACAAAGGGACCCTAAATAGGGGGTGAACCACAAAAGGGAAGGGGTTTGCAGAGCCCCTCATCCGTACCCACACACATACACAATCGGGCGTAATTAAAATGATAATGAAATGTGTAACAGATTAGTGGCACGAATTTGTTGCAGTAAAATTAATTAACATTTTCATGACTAGAATTTCATTTCACCAATTTTCTATTCCGGTGCGTTTTATTATCGACTGCTGCCCGCTAGGAGAAGTTCCGCACCTCGCTTCGCCTCGCTGCCCAACGGTCAATAAACATGGATGGAAACCGAACGGTGGTCCCGGTTGTGTGTGCGAGTGCCGTTCTATTTTATTTTATACTACAGCACACCAATTCAGCAATGCCTTCTGCGTAACAGAAGTAGTTCCGTGGGTGCGCGAGAGCGTGCGCCCTTTGACGATGTCCCCCGCACACACACGGACACCCTCCTCCACCCACGGGGCTCTGGGAACGGACGAACGAATTGAAACAATAAAAAAGCCGCTCAAGTCGAACGCACGCCATGCACGAAGGCGCAACACCGGCGGCCACCGGAAATAAACATGGGATCGTTCTTT
The DNA here is from genome assembly GCF_943734765.1 of Anopheles ziemanni. NCBI lineage: Eukaryota > Metazoa > Arthropoda > Insecta > Diptera > Culicidae > Anopheles > Anopheles ziemanni. The sequence goes on along the minus strand of NC_080706.1, from coordinate 35,910,134 downwards.
CACCTTTTTCCGCAACTTTTCGGTGGAAACTGTGTGCCCTCGCACAACCGGCCATCAGCGACCGAGGCCGGGCGGATTGGGCTTTGGGCGAGATCCCTTATCGCGCCTGCGAAAGGTCACGACGTCATTTTCCCCCTCCCTCAATTCCCACTGTCCAGCGGCGTTACAAGGATGAGCGCGCAAGAGGCCATCATGGCTACGGTTGACCCCGGAGAGCTGAAGGTCCCGTAGGGTTTTCGAAACAAACAGGTGAAGTTTAATGGTGCCCTGTTAGCACGCAATCGAACCCGGAGGAAAAGGATCACAATAATAAGTAAACGAAAGGCCCCGTTTAACAGTTTTAATGGTCTAGGTTGCACTATTGGGACGATCGATTAGACCCATTCCGTGATGGATCGGTGAGTTCGATGAGTGAGGAAGATTAAGTTCTCTGGGTTACATTTTTTGAGGGTTTAACTTTTTCAAATTTCTGTACCTTTTGCTCGACGTTCAACACACTATCAACACATTGTTATTCACCGAACACCGACGACGAAAAATGAACACGACGACAGCAAAGAAAACCCAAACAGTTGACGACTTGACTTGCAACCGAAATACCGAACATATTATGTTAACTACCGAAGCTTCGATCGCAACGAGCGCGATCAGATATATATATATGTGTGAGATTTGTTTTTTTATACGGTGTATTTTTCTTTTACTTCTTGAAATTCAATTACGAACTAAAACCTTTTCCGCAAGTTTGACAAAAATGAATTTAAAGGTGGGGGTAGAAAACACACCCAGCATCATTCAAAGTAGATTTGATAGTTTAACTGTAAAAAACAACAACAACGTTTACATAACAGGAGATCTTTCTTGCAACGTGCAACGTGCCGCGAGAGCTGTAAAGAACTGGCTCCCTTTGAGAGAAGATCACCGCGCAGAAACTCGCAGCGGGTTCGACAAAGGATTCGGTCGAACCGGCGCTACGCTGCCGACCACACAGGTCTCAAAGATGTCCAAAAGAAAAACATAGAATTCATAAAACATTCCACACACCGTCGTGGGACTGGGTTGACCAACCCCCCTCTCTGGGAAGGCCGGGCAGTGGGAAACTGAAAAACTGCACCATTGCGCTTCCACGACGGGGGAAGGAGGACGACAACGCGGCCCACGGTGGTGGATATGTTTTAATTATTTCTTGCATTTTCCTTCCACGAAGAAAACGGGGGGAAAAACGTTTGGAAGGTGCGATGCTCGCGATCGCGAAAACTCTTCAAAAGTACGTCTATACGATCGTTCGTGTTGTACTTACTTTTTCGAGCTCTAAAAGATGAAACCTTAGAACTTGAATTGCTTGCACCATCTGGAAAATGGAAAGGAAAACACAATGTTTAGTCGAATAATCGACAGCGCAGCATTTGTCGGGCAGATCGATAGCCGATACTTACAAGTGAGTCCACTTCGGGATCTGCTACGTAGTAGGGTTTTTCTTGCCGAATCTGTGAACGAAAAGACGAAGAAGAGAAAAAAAAACATGAGCATTCCATTGAGCAAACATTTGCGAACGATATCGGGGCGGTCTGAACACGAGATACTATACGAAGAAGGAGGGCTGGGGGGACACGCTATCAGTCTCGGGGCAATATCATCAAGGTGTGATTTTTGGTAGCTAAAACCGGGGCGTCGTATTTGCCCGATACGTCAAAAACGACGACGATAACGACGACAGCGAAGATGACAGCAGCACGCGAAGGAGACAACAGCTCACGGCGAGAGGAGCGAAAATAAAAAAAACGAGCGTCACCACAACCAGAACCTTGTTCCAAGGAAATCAACCGGTGGCCGCCCTGATGGTTCGTTTTTTTTTATGGCGCACCAGACTGTTGGATTTATGACCTCAATCTTCCCCGCATCTTCAGCGGGGCGGGCGGGATTCGTCGTAAAAGTCATGAGTCATAAAATTATCAGTGTACAGTGGCACTTTGGAACGGTACAGCACGATGATACGATGATTTGTGATTTTGTGGTGTTGCACCAGCATCGAGAGTGTCGTGTTGGGTTTTTTTTTTGTTTTCCTCTCTTTGTTTTTTTCCTTCTTGTTTTCCTTTTGCCATTTTTTGGTCCCAAATTTGGTGGAGTCATTGAACGGCTGACCTAGGACGCTCGCGCGCGCACACAACATAACTGGATCGGTTGTTTTCGGCTGTTAAGGGGACAAACCTGGCCACCTTAATGACATCCAATTTGCCGGCGGAAAAACAAACAGAGTTTTCCTTTCACTCGCAAGCAGCCCCGAGCAGCGAAAGGAAGCGCGGATGCGGATGCGGCTTGATGTTGATCATTAATTTTATCCAACGACGAGCGACGGGGATTTGTATCCCCGGTCCGCTCATGTTGCTCTTAATCACGATTTACGGTAAATGCGAAAAAAAACACAGGAAACCCAGTCCGTCTGGCAGCCCGGGAGCTAGACTTTAAGATCGGAAAATCGATGCTTAAAGAGCGTACCTCCAATGGGCCCTTTTTCCAACCGGTGTTAGTTGGAGGGGGAGGGGTCTTTAAATGATAAAAAGTGTCATTTGTTTTGATAAAAAGTTTCCTTCCAGCGTTAGATTGAGAGCGGGAAATAAGGAAGTTCCGGGCAAAAAGTTACTCAAAGTGCCATAACAAACGGAACGACTTGATTAGAATTGAATCCGACTCGACTTCTTTCGATTCGATTCGAAGGCGGGCAAAATGGATCTCACTCTCGGAAAAGAAAGCACAGAAAATGTGCTCTGATTTCCTCCTTTCAAGTTGCAACAGCTCCGCTTCTTGGTTGAAAAGGAAAAACCACAAAACGATCGCCTTTAAAGTGACGAGGTGGTTTTCCCGACCGGAAGTTCAGTGATAGAACACAGGTGATTACGGACCGGAAGGATGGGCCTGGCCTGCTAATGGTCATTTGGTTGCAATCGAAACAGTACATTTCCACCACCACTGCCCGCCCGTCGATGACACTTGAGAGAAAAGCCATTGCCATTCCGCAGCGTTTAAATAATCGAACAGTATGTCCGAGGGCCGAGAGAAATATGCTCTCCTTGTTTCCGGGGCGAAGGTTTTCTTCGACTGGTCGTTTTTATTTTTCCTTTCCCCATCGGAAAAGGGAAACGGTTTGCAGACAGCACCAAATTTAGATACTTCGTACCAGTGCCCCCGGAACGACCGTATCGGCCGGTACTCATCAACTCACCGTTAAACAACCCATGGCAACGATGTACCAAAACCCAAAATGGCTCCTCCGGCTGGGGGTCCGGGGAAAGAGGTGAGGGGGGAGGAAAACTAACGGACTAGAATATTATTTCACAGTTCAACTACCGCAAGCTTCCCCCGTGGAATCGTGCAATTGTCGGGATGGTTTTGCTCCACATTTTCCTTAGCCGTTTTCCGGAGAAAAGGAAAAAGAAACGTGTAGCAGGCATTCGAATTGGGAGTTTGTTTGTGACGATACCAACAGAAGGCAACGGAAGGAGTTTTGCGAGCAGTGCGTATCTGCTCCCATTTCGGCCCATTACAATCCTATTCCTTCCGGAAAAAAAGACTACCTTTTGGAGGGGAAAACTTCCCCTCGGGCGGGTTGAGTCTTGGAAAAATAACCTCGAAAGGGGGTTCGAAATGGAAACACACTTTGGAAACGTTACGCAAACCCGCAAAGCCCACCAACGTTGCCATTTCTTTTGGGCCCGGTGTTTTTGAAGGAAAAGCTGGGCTGTGGCGGGAGGGAAAATGGGCAGCACAAGAAGTGACAGTTCTGTTTTGCGTTTTTTTTTTGCACCATTTTCCTCCTCCCGGAACGGAAACACGAAATGGGGCCGTTACGACAGAAGGAAAACACATCCGGGGGCGTCCCGAGGTGAACCGAGGGAATGTTTTTCGGGAAAACAACTCTCTTCAAGAGTTTCACGGAACTAACCAGCCTGTTCTTGGAGCTGGAAAATTTGGGCAAAAAACACTGGGAAAACCTCCCCCGAACAACCAATGGCTGATAAGGAATGTGTGCTCTTGAAGACATCCCCCTCCCCGGAGGGCGTTACACCGAGGGGAAAACGAAGGAAGTGGAGGATTTGTTCCGACGTGCATGGTCTCGGAGGTGGACCGGAACTGGAAGAAAAGCCGACAAACGACTCGACGCACCGGAAAATGTCACCCTCCCCCTCGGGTGAATTGGTGGTCCTTGGAAGTTGGTTGTACTTTCTTTGTCAATGCCTTCTAGTATTTCCTCCTCCATGGTTGGTTCATTTTTCCCGACCGAACGTTTTTTCCTCCACAAGTCAAGGGCCACCCAATCGGACACGGAACGATCCACATCCGCATCCGAATGTCTATTATAGACCGCAGCAGCACATTCCCAGCAGGACTCCATCTCCAAAGGAAAACCCGGAGAAGGAGAGAAAAAAAAACCATCTTGCGCCCGGTAAGACGCCCGGTGATCCCCGGGCACGTAATAATGCACGGGTCAGTGAGCCGGGATTGGAATTGGCAATGGCGAAATGCCGTTTTGCTACAAATTGAAGGTAAATTGACATTTCGGGTTTCGGGAAGAAACGCACCGTGCGTGCCGGGAAATTCGAAGGGACGCAGCGTTTTTCGTTCGCCCGGAGCGGACGGAAGGAAAACGGAAGCCAAACACCGAACAATTCACGACTATTTTATTTCATAACTTCATTCCCTCACCGCGCCCCTCCCACACAAGCAACCCGATCCCCCGAAATGGAACGGATTTACGTTGCATTACGTTGGGATTAGTCGAGGTGGAAAATGCGAAACATATCCCATCGCCAGCGAAGGGGACTCGGCTTATGCGAGACTATTTCGGCGAAAAACCCCCAGTCGAGGTGGATGTGTGTGTGCCACTGGCCATTAGGCTGGCAATGGGTTTTACGGGGTTCGTCCAACCGCAGCACCGGAGGATCTGTTTCCCCTGCTCTCTGGAGGAACAAATCCTAAGGATCTTATCCTTCCACCAATGGCCCGACCGCAACCGAAGCACTTGCCAAAAGAAGTGTTTCTTTTCGAAGTAGCAGACGAAGAAAAGACGTCCCTTCTTCCCTTCCTACCTTCCGTCCACCCAAGGAACCATTCAACCGTAATAAGAAAGGTAAAAAATGTGGAGGAAAAAATGAAATATCATCATCCCGCGGGATGAAGGCATTCCTAATGGATTTTTCCGCAGGCGCGCGCGCTTGCGTTCGCATTTGTGCACCCCGTGCGTGCGACGGTTTTCCGTCCCGTTTTGCGGGGCCAATAAATTTATGGCTTTATATTTCGCACACACACAGACCTATAAAAAATAATAAAAATAAAATAACGGCAGTCGGCGTAAGTACGGAAAGTTGCTAAAGTTGCAAAAATGGGCCTGTCGCTTAAGATTTTGCAGTATCTGAAGAGGGGAAAAGCGGAGAAAATTTCTAAATTCAATTTTAGTTCCATCTATTTTGCTGTAAAACATGTAGGAAAGTGGATTTTGGTGTATAGAACTTAGACTTCTTCTGTTCTAAAATTGTTGAAACAGTATACACACAATTTTTGAGATTTTAACTCCAGCTCGAGAACTTGATTCCATTTACCCTAAACTCCGAAACTACAATTTAGATTCGTTCTGGACGGTATTAGAACAGAGGAAAAGCGGGGAAAACTTCTAAATTCAATTTTAGTTCCATATATTTTGCTGTAGAACATGCAGGAAAGTGGATTTTGATATAGTCTTCTGCTGTTCTAAAATTTTTGGAACAGTATACACACAATTCTTGAGATTTTAACTCCATCTCGAGAACTTAATTCCATTTTCCCCAAAACTCCGGAACTGCAATTTAGATTCGTTCTTCGTCGTGTGGAAAATTGTTTGGCGTGAAGATACTCGACCCAAACCGAATGGTATCTCTCCAATTACAAACGGACATAATTATTCGTCGCCCAATGCTCGGTACTTCCGATACGAATGCGGTTTTTGCGTGCCGAACGAATCGAACCCGCGCTCCAAAGGACATAATTAAGGAACACTTTAACCATCCGGTTGATACCATCAAAATAGAACGTCGGTAAGTCGGTCGAGCCGGCTAAAGGCGACGTGTGTGAATGTCATTCGTTGCAGTTGAGTCATGGCTGGAGTCGTCTCGTTCCGTGACTTGTAGTGATTCTCGGCGGCACTTTGAACGTTCCCCCCCTCTTCTCCTAAGCCAACCGGACACGTTCCAGCAATTCCGAGACAATTACTCACCTAAAACGCTCGTCTTCGGCAGGAACCGGTACCCACCTAAGCCGATCGACTTAACGACAGCGCACTATTACACGCTCGACTTAGGAACCCCGGTGCCGGTGCCCGAAGACCCGATTAGTGGAAGCCATCGCCGCGCCACGGGTTCCGGGGTGTTAAAACTTGTTGAAACGCGGGCAGGATAAGACATAAATTACCCGCACCCCGGAACCGAACCGATCGGTGTCCGGTTCGTATCCTTGGAGAAAGGACGATAAAGACGTGCGGTTCCACAAAAACGAGGATGATCTCATCAGCGACTCATTCGTCGGAATGAACGCGTTTCTGAATGGGTTTCTGTTTTACATAAATTATGAGCATTTATATTGCACCGAGGCGACGAACGGAACGGTGGCGGACGGGTCGGTGGCCCCCTTCGGCACATGTTATTAAAATGTGTCATTACGAGAACCCACTGACCGAACGGGGAATGATGGGAATGCCCGGTTGGACGCCCGAAACGCCGGGCCAAAGAAAGGGCAAGAATAAGTTTGTTGTTTTCTGGAGGCCGGACTCGCTGATGAGATAATTCCCGCAGAACGAGCGAAGCCTCCCGAAGATGAAGGGCGCTCAGAAATGGTAATTACTAATTACTGGCCTCCGTCCGTATCGCTTTTCTGCACCCTTCCGAAGTTCTCCTGCGTCGTGCCCTATCCCACCGAACTCCCAAAAGCGGAAAGAAAACGGATAATCAACTCCACCTTCGCCTCCATTAATCGAACCCCACAAAATTTGGGATCCTTGTGCGAGCCGAAGACTTCGGACTGCTTAAGTCAACACCACAAAAACCAACGGAATCGGGTGGCGAAGGAGGACGCGTGCAGCCAACCGGAAGTAACATATCTTTCACCTCCGCCCCCGACAACGAAACATCGCCAAAAACCTCTCCGTCTCGGGCTCCGTTCAAATCCAATAACTTCTAATCTCCTTCCCTCACTCCCCTTGCATCCCTGATTCCTGGCCGGGTGAAGAAAAGCCGTACAATTAAACAATCTTCATTCGGGAAAAGTGGGGGGAGAAAAAACCCGCGTCTACTCTTGGCGCCACCCGGTTTTGTCGATGAGATTGTTACACCGAACGCGGGGAGGGTAAAGGGGTTGGTGGTCAAATTTATGATCAAAACAATAATCAAATCGTTTCGAGATAGGCATAATAAAATATTCCTTTTCCCAATTCCCAGCCCTCCTGCTCCTCCTTCTAAACAATTCTTCTCGTCCACAGCCTGCTCGCTGCCGATCTCCGGATCTCGAAATGGATCGCGCGAATCGAATCGAAAGAGAGAACAACATTGACCACCACCCTGATGGGGGAGGGTTGGGTAACCGGTGTGGTTTGGCAGGTTGAAGATGGCGCCTCGGTTCCGCGCGTATGGATGTAAGTGAGGGCTCATAAATTATCGTTCGGGTCTCGGGCCACCAAAGCCACCGTTTGTGTTTGCGAGCGCGAGTGCAGACTGCATTAAAACATGCACCGGAAAAAAAGGATAAATAAAAACCCTACACACACACACACACACACACATGGAAGAACCAAAATAAACATTCCATCATCAAAAAGGGCATCCTGGGCATGTTGCTCGCTGCCTGTCCCGCTCTCACGCCCGCTGTTTGTGTGTGCATATAGTTGTAAATAGTTGTTGTTTGTAGATCGAGTATTGATTGCAGATTTTTTCCCTCCTTTCCATTTTTTTTTATCCATTGCTCGCCGTCGCCGACTTCTGAAGGGCGGTGGGCGGCGGGGAAAAGAATCGGGAAAAAGGTCGGACACTTACCAACCCTCTCACCTCCCACCCCTCCTCCGAAAAAAAACCGGTCACCATCACCCAGCGCGAGAAGAAGATCGCCGTTGTTGGCGATTGCATAAATTTCCAAACAAATTCCCGTCATACTTTCACGCCTTTTTATGATGCACGTCGTATGTTGTGGTCGTTGTTGTTGTTGTTTCTGGTTGATTTTTCTTTTTTTTTCCCCGTGTTCGGGTGCTTTGGTTTGGAGGAGCGTGTTCTTGCGCCCGCTTTGTTTTTACGACTTGCGGCCAATTTGGAGATTTATTCGTCGGATGTCTGTTTTGCTGACTCTCGCTCTCTGCGGTTTGTTTGTTTATCTTTGTGCCAGCGCGGGGGTGTGGGCCGCCGGAGGGTTTGCCTGGTAGTCTGGAGTCGCCTTCGGCCTTCCTAATTCATTGCTTTAGGAAGTGCTTAGTGCCGGGCGGGATGTGGTCGTTCGGGATGCACAATTAATTACACACATTTGCACCATCACCCGCTGCTTTCCCAAAAGCGTTCCCGGTGGCCCGCAAACTCCGTTTCTTTTTAATCCAACAAGCAAGAAAGCGGGCACGGGGGCTGGGGTACGGGTTTTCGGCTATAAACTGACGTTAATCATACCTCCATTTGGCTGCGGTGAGACATAATGAATCCTAACGACAGCCCGCTTACCGGCTGGCTCGCTCACCTGATTTCCGCGGAACCCGAACCGACGTGCAACGCCAATTAAATGTCATTCGGGTTCGGAGCCCCGAATCAATGACCCTCCATCCGAGCCGAAGGAAACCTGGTTGGGAGGGGGGACGATTGGCAAATGCACCAATACACCAAATAACGTACCACACGCAATGGGCGCAACAAAGCACATATGGCGTATGGCGTGACGGATTCGATTTCGATGACCTCATCCGTGCGAAACTCAAAATCACAAACACAAACACAAGGAAAAAAAGGAACCGGAGAGATACTCACGGGTGTGGAGGGAGGGGACAAAAAGTGCATCCCCCACCGGCCACGAGCAGAGGAGTAGATGCTCCCCGTGTGGTCGTCGTCCTTGGCGAATACAAATGAAGCTGAAACGCAGTACATTTCGATGGGAGATGCAGCCAAAAAAAAAAAGAAACAAAACCACCTCAACAACAACGGCCAGAAAGCAGAATAAAAAAAAACAACCTACGCGAGGTTTTAAATCCACTGCAGACGAAAAACGCAAAACGAGTGCAAAGAAATCTGCACCGGAGAAAACTGAAAGCAAAAAAAAAAGCGGCAAAACCGAAGTGCCGACCATCCGGCGAGCTGTACGCTGTAACTGTGTCGTTAACTGTCTGATACTGGTCGGCGCATTTACCTGCTGCTGCTGCTGCTGCTGCTGCTGCTGCTGCGGTTGCATTCTGCATCTGCAATGCATTCCAACTACACCAGCCGGTTGCCATGTGAGTGCGCAGGAACTCTCGCAGAAGTAACGAAACCAAACGGAGCAGCACACAGAAATCAAATCACATCCGAAATCGGGTGTCGGCATCGGGTGGGCAAACAATGGCAAGAAGCTGGCATATGGCATTGGTACTTTTTGATTACGAGGTCGAAGGTTTTCTTTTCCCATTTCTGTTCTGTCTCCCGAGCCCGCTAAGCGAAGCTGAGAAGTTTTTGATTCTTTGAGAAAATCCACGAAACGGGACCCTTCGGTCAGCTGAAGCGGACATCCAAACCGACCCAGACCCGGGAAGCGGACCTTTTCGGAGGACAAGGCATTCCGAACGCTCTATTTCGTTTCGGTGCAAAGTGATCCTCGCACGGAAGGACGCTCGGGTGCGATGGAATGGAATGGAAGGGAGGGAAAAAAATGTCCGGGCGTGTTTGTGATGGTTGGCACTTCCTGGAAGTCCATCCCGCCACGGAATTCGAGCCCGTCCCGACCTTCCAGCAACAGGTCCGGTCCCCAGAATGACGTCCTTCGGTATCCTGTCGAGGTTGGAAAACCGATCACACGAACGGTCGGATCGATTAGGTCCGCTTCCCAGCATGGTTCTCGACGAAAGCGAAAGGACCAGGGGCCCCGTGTGCCGGGGTTTGTATTTCTCCAGAATAGGATCAGCGAAGACAACCGCTTTCCCTTCGGAACATCCCCAGAAAGCGATCCGTCATGCAGCGATAATTGATTTTTGACACTCCTTAAGATTTTTGTTTTTCTTTCTCGTCGGGATTCGTCCTTGCACCGAGTTCTGACCTTGCTTTGGTGTTTTTCAATGTGCATGGATGTTAAACCATTCCTTTTGATTGGCATCGAAACAGCGGAAGGTTTTTCCCAGGGAAATGTTTCACGGACGGAAAATGAACCATCGCCGAAGGGCGTCCCGGTGATGCGTTTTTGAACGATTTTTATTTTATTCCTTCCCGGGACCATTCGCAAACAGATCTTTATCGGACGCACAAAGCACCGATTACGCAATAATTAAATCAAACTTGTTTTCCCCCCATCGTAACTTGAAGATCACGCAAAAACCAAGGGCTTCAAACACGACGAATCTGGCGAAACCTCAGACCCGTCGGCAGCGGAAGTGAATGCAACCTCCTCCTGGGGTTTGGTTTTTCTGCGCAGCTTTTTTCGCAGTCGTAAGGACACTTTTCCCCTCGAATCCAACTATTGTGTGGTATTTCCTTATGCTTATGCGCGAGCGTTACAAAGTATTTTCCCGTTTTTATTTCCACGCGCTTTATACTTTGTTTTTTTTTCCTTTTGTCCGTGTCTCTTCCCGTCGTGCGCTTCGTTAGTTCGTTAGTGGTTCGTTTGTTCGCATTTTTGCGCACTATCCAGGGACGGGGGGTAAAAATGGGACCCCTGGGGGGAGGGTGCCCTCCTACCCGGCAGCATTCGAACCCGTCCGAAAAAAGGGGTTCAGTCTTGTTGAAGCAGCCAAAAAAGCAATCGATCTCACCGGGTGAGCAAAGGGATTTTTTTCGGAGGATTCCAACGGGAGGGACGGGGTAGAGACAAAACAACCTCGCTTGAAAATTAAAACCATCCGCCCATTCACACACACACAGTCACATAGGATTAATAAAAACCTATCCAAGGAGAGAGGAAAAAAAGAAGTAACAACCAAACGAGAATAACATCTCCGTGTAGAATAAGAACCTGAGGCCAACGGAACAACAGCTATAACAAAAAAAAAAACAGTAACAAAAACGTAAATGAAACGAAACGAAAACCACCGTCCCATCGGGAGGGAAAAGCGAAAAGAGCATGAAAATAATGAAATTCCTAAAAAGGCTAGCCGGCACACGAATATCCGTTGCGAGTACACAAACTGTGTCACCCCGGCAAGGTTTGCGTATTTTTCCCTTTCTTTTTTCTTCGCTCTTAAAAACATTTAAGCGACCCTCCTGTCCCGTCTTCCATCGCACGGAACTTTTGTCGTTTCTTCGCTCGTAAAAAGATCCGCCAAGAAAGAACCATCCTGCCGTGCCGGACTCCAGAAAAGGCAAGTAGGACCCGAAATGCGCTAAACACCCCGTGATCCTGGGGAGGGAAAGTGAGTCTAGGGAGAAAGCCCACGGACCTCTAGGGGTTCGTGTCTGCGTGTGTGTGCCCAAAACGCTGCGGGGTTCCCTAACTCTGTCATTTAGCTGTTGGCACATTCGAACCCAGCCTTTCGCGTCACAAAGCGAAGGAGAGAGAAAGAGAGGTACAGGGTTGCCTTCGGGACGTCGGTACAAATTGGAACCCCCGCGGGAAAATGCAGTGCCTCTCAGCTCAAGGAAAAAAGTGGCAATTCGTCGGCAAAGTATGAGGAAAGGGAAAGTACGATCGTTAGGATGGCCCGATGCCCGAAGGTCGATCGATCTGTTGATAGGTTTTAAAACAGTAAAGCAGGATGAAACTGGGAAATAGATCCACATTGCAGTGAAGTATTGAATCTTCTAACAACGCAGGTAGAAAACGATGCGACGATCAACGGAAAAAGCGATCGCCAACATCGGGAGAAGCGGCGAATGCAATAACGAAAACTCCGCGCCTTAGCGCAAGGTCGAAGAGATTGAACCAAAAAGTAAAGAAAATAAAATGGAAAAAACCTCACGAGAAATAGTACAAGAAACGGGTGGTAAAGGGGGAAGAGAAAGCAGGAGAAAAAAAGGGTACACGCACGGCGATCAAACATAATGAATAAGAGCAAAATTGAAAGTCTCCTTTGATCACATAATTGTAATCTTCGATATTTTCCTCGGTTTGCCATTGTTAGCCCGTAAGCCCCGGCTGGCTGCTTAGGAGATCGTGTGGTGGTCGATTGTTGTTGTGTGTTTTTTTCACATTTTTTTCTTTACCTTTTGTTCATCCCTCTTCCCTTTTGTGCCTTTCTTCTCCTTTCCCTCTACGGGGAGGGGAACCGATCGGGAGGAATTCGGACCCTTTTCTGGAAGGTGTTGTGTTATGCTTTTCCCCCTAGTGATCCTTTTCTTTCCTTTCATCCACAGCTTCACTGTGGCCGTCCCTCCGTCCAGGGGGTTATTTTCGCTTCACTACGCAGCCATAATGCTGCGTTTTTGTGTATTAGCGCTTTGGAGTTTTCCCATTTGTCCGCCATCGGTACAATGGTTGTGTGCGACGCTGTTTCGTTTGAGCTACGGGGCATTAGGAAAGGGGCCCTTCCACTCCAGTGGGTCACGAAAAGCTCTAGGATGGTCCGAGGGTCTCACCGGGTTCGGCAATGGAAGAAGAAAGGTTCAACTAGGCGAAACGTACCATTGCTGGGGAACATATGCTTTCGTTGTCTTCACGCCCGAAGGCTTCGGGCCAAATGATCATCTGCGCCAGGGAATTCGAGACGCAACGATCGAAGGCAGCAAACGAAAAGAGCGGACGAGCAGGAGGCGATTAGGACCTCCGGTACGGTTCTTGGATGTTTCGGTTCCACGAAACATGCGCAAATGTGCAAAGTACGAGTTCGGGATAGAAATAAACACATTGAAAACAAGAACACTACACTCGAGGACATTTTAGAAGTAAACAATCTCCATGAACAAACACTGATCATGCAGACGAGAGTGATCTGCAAGAAGATGAAAACGGCAATAGAAAATCGACGGTTGGGCCATCTGCAAGCCACATTTATCCTGTTAAAATGTTGCACAAATCGAATAAAGAAAGCGAAGCCGGTACTCATCTTCCATTCAGTCCGGGTAAACCATAAAACATGTCAACATTTTACATTTGTTTTGCATATTCCACGTATCGTCTAAATTGGTCCTTTTAAGACGAAAGAGAAACGAAAGCATAATATCCAGTTTCAACCCTTGCTCCAACATTCCAAGGCTTGCTTTGACACCAAACTTACTTTTTATTTTTCTAAATTTAACTTCAAATTCAAGCAGCAAACATACTCATTTAAGAGCAAAACATATTTCCTCTAAAACCTATAAGTTTTCCCTCTGTTATTCAGTATGGTTTATGGTTGTATTATTTTCAAAATTGAACACCTTTCAGGCAACCATAAAAATATATTTTCCTCCAAACCCTAGAGCAACGAATTGTCTACAAGGGTTAAAAAAGGCTTATAGTCCCTCGCTGCGTGCCGGATTCAAGTTCAATACCAAAACCATTCCCAAAATACCGTAAACGACAACAGGAACCTGATGCTGCCGTTTCGCTTTTCGCTAACGGGCGGACGCACATAAGCCGGAGAAACAAGAATAAAATTCAGAACAACAACAACAGCAACCACCATCACCAACAAATAGCACAAAAGACAATCCCAGACCGGCCCAGCATGGGGCAGGAAAGAGTTGAAGACGGTCTGAACAGAGGAGAAACAAAACAAAAAAAACCCCCGACCAAGATCAACCGGCAGAACCGGAGAACGGAAAGCAAGAATGTGTGTTAAGCTTGAAATACGCTTCAAGGAGAAAATCAGATTAGTGTCATCTAGAAGAAATTTTATTTTTTGGCTCCGTTTTTACCCCGCTTAGTTTAGCTTCAGCTCGCCGTGCTTCGATCTTCGTCAGTGCTTGTGTTTTTCATTTTTTTTTTTTTGTATCTTTTGGTTAACTCATCCCTTCTTTTGACCCTGTTTTGACGCAATGAAGGTTAACGCGACATTGGTTCCGACCGTGGCAGGTTTCCTGAAGACCTCAAGACCTCAAAAGACCTGAGTAGGACATTGTTGAGGAGCAACATACGGTGCGCGGTTCGGGTGGGTGGATCACCGAACGATCGAGAGTAGGGAAGGGAAAAGATACATTTATTTTAATGTTTAGAATTTTGGGTTTGGCGTTTGTCGTTTCGACCAACCAGTTGTGCCGTCTCGAACTTCTCCGACGAAAAGAACGCTGGCCGGTCCAGCACAAGCGTTAGGCCTCGGCAGCAACAGCAGCATAAATCGACGAGACGATCGACGACGGCCCAGACGCATCATAATTCCAAACTGACCAACCCTCGAAACCCCATTTCCCGGTTCCAAATGGAATTGAACGTTCGGTTTAATATTTGAGGTAAAAAGTCATCAAAAAATCGTCTCCCGAATCGAGCAACGTCGATGGAACAGAATCTCAAACGGGCAGTTTTGAGAATGAAATGAATATGCAGATGAGATTGTTTTTAATATTATTTTTCCCTTCTCTCCCCCTTCGTTCCGAAGGAGACACCTAGTTTGATGATATCTTTTGATTGAAAATTATTCTCAGGGAAATGCCAACCTGTAATCATCGTTTTCGGCTGCTATGCATGGCGAATCTCAGTTCAAGCATCGGCAGAAGTAGTTAGGCATTGCAAGTAACCATAGCAACCATAAACCTAGCAATCGATGCATACATGACTCACAAATGCAAAGGTAATGATGCAAGTGTCAAGTTGTATTGCGCTCAAAATGACGTTACAATAATTCACAAATAAAGCCGACAACGGCATCCCTCCATAAGAGAGCTATTTGCAGACCCCAGACTTTGGACAACCTAAAACACTCCCCTGCAATGTTGCCAAACGGTGTTTAAAACGAGTCATTCCCGTCGAGTCATTACACCGGCTGCATCGAAGGCAACGAGAAAAAAAAACAACTGCTGGTGGAACAACTTTAAAAGAAAAAACTGGGCCGGTTAGGCTTAAACCTCGCAAGACAGTTCATCGGGGCGAATTTACATTTTTGCCAAGTCACGCAGCTTGCGTCCCCGTGGTAGCCCTTGAATAGTGGTCCAAAAATTGAAAGCAGCAGCACCGCATAAAAGGAGGAACTCCACACATCTGCACCGGCGTAGAAACTCGGCCGGGTCCTTCCGTTATCTAGATGCCGAACATCATGATCCACCACTTGGACGAGGAGTTTTCCCTGAATCACTCCTTGCTGCCCTGCTGAAGGTGCCCGCCGGAATGGAATGTGTGCAGAAGACGGTTCGGCCCGGACAATGCACACATTGTTCTATCGGTGTTGGGAAGGTTGTTTCTTTTCTTCAAGGTACCCGTTTTAATTCCCTCCTCTTGAAATTATGTGGGCCGTACTCAACTGAACACCTTCCGAACGACCGAACGCACTCGTTTTGCTATGCGGAATAAACGCCCTACGTAGAAAAAAAGCTTGAGTCAAAAGTCAGAAGAAGAAGAAGAAGTAATAAAGACAAATGTCCAACGTAAAAAACGATCCCAAAAGTTTCTAGTCTCCAAACGACGTCTGGTTACGAGCTGGACTTCGAGTGGTTCTCTTGCCCCGTGTGTCTACAGAACACACACGTCCCAAATTGTGCAGACATTGTGGGCGCGCTCGAGTTCTGACTTCTCGGTCGTTGGCTGATGACGCAGGCCCGAGGAGCCTGCCGCACATAAATAACAAAATAACATCACACCGATAATGACCGTCGGTCCACAGTCCGCGCGCCGAACAGCGGGAGAACCCTCTAAAACCATGGTATATTCCCTCCCCGGGGATTGATTACGGTCAGACTAGGAATGACCTAGAATCAATCAACATACACTCCTGCCTCCTACGGGCCGAGTCCTTCTTCGTCACTAAATTGGGAATCCTCCCGAGAATCATCTCCCTGTGTTTGAGGACTTCAAAAGATGGACATAATCTAGCAACTAGCACGAAGAAAAAAAATCCTTCAAGTCTTGGTGATTTGATGTTAGGCCAGTTCGAAGGCAGTAAAACACAAACGGACAGCAGAGACAGAACCAGAACAAGCATATGACTCCTCGAGCGCTCGGACTGCCCCCCGGCCCAACTCCTCGACGTTATTCGTCGGTCGTAACGCCACGCAAGGAAGTACCCGAAACAAAACCACATCAAAACATCGAGAACCGAGTGGTAGTGGTACAGTCGGGCGGGAATCGGGTCGATAGCACACGCCTTGCCACCTTTTTTACAGCCTCTTAAAACGGCCATAAAGTTGTTCCGTACGCCGCGCGCACGCTCGCGTTTTATCGCCCGCGCGCTTTGTCCCGCCTGTCCTTCCCCGTTCCACGTCTCCGTCCAGATTTCCCGGAGCCGGTTATGGTTTTCCCAGACTCCCCGCCAATCCGTTCATCGTCAGCATCATCATCATCATCATCGTCGGCGGAGGATGACTCTAAGGACGGCTCGATTTGAGGAATGACATAAAATGTTGAATGATCTCGCAGCATCCTCCGGGTGGGGTTTTGGGAACGGTAAGGCACACGGCCACGCTCTGCTTGGTGTCGTCGCTCTATGGTGGTGTCTTCCGACGGTCGTTAAGCGGGCACACATTTTAATGACACTTCTTCCCCTCCTCAGTATCCCTATCCCTCTTTGTATCTGAACTTCAGCTCGTTCTAGTTCGTCTCAGCGAGTCGTTTTTCGTGTCCACTTTGGCCTGTGAATGAACGGCGCATCAAGTTCTCTCAGTCTTAGGCGCAACCGTCTTCGGGATAGTGTTGGGCGCATAACACAACACACGGTGGGGAGGCAGAGGGCCGTTGCGACACGACCTTGCATTTTTTTTCTGCTTTCTATCAGAAAGTGCGCACGCGGATAGACGATACGCCGTGGCACCACTTAGGCATTCCGGTGTCGCACTCTCGTCACCACGGAAAGCGCCGTTGAACCCACCGTGTGGAACATTGTCTCTTCCCTCCGAACCCCCCTCTTCATCGCTCGCGAATAAGGAATTGGACAAACGACGACGAGGACCTAAAAGAGGCACAAAAAAGAACGGGATGATAAATCGAGCAGCAGCAGCAGCAGCACCAGCGTTTGCATTCAAACCCGTTAATTAATCGACTCTCGCGAACGCAAATAAACGGTCACACCATCCCCTCGGTGCCTCGGCCGGGGCACTGGGGACACACAACAGCAACGAGTGCAGCGATATCCGATATCTGCCCGAAAACCACCGAAACGTTTGGACGCAAACCGTTGATCGTGGTACGCGCATCCAAAGGCGACACCACCGCCGGGTCTTGATCGCCGTTGTCGCCGTCGTGGAAAAGGTCGCGACTCGTTCGCCTTTCGCCGGGCTCACACCACAAGGCACAATGATCGCATGGGGCGCTTGCTATACTTAGGACCAAGTCACACACACACATGCTGTCGTTGAGGAATTCCTTGCAAGGGGTCTTGCAAGGCGGTTCGCGTCCACCAAAACAAACGATCGCGAACGCGCGCAGATGGAACCCGGGCCGCCATCAATTTCGTGCTGCGATACGACCATCGGTTGATTATGAATGATCGATCGTTTCTCTTCGCTTCTTGCTATTATCGTTTGCTCGGTACCGGGGGTTTTATTTGTTTTCTTATTTTCCCACTCCGAATGATCTCCGCATTGCTAGGACCGGGGTTTGTTTTGGTTTCCGAGGTCCCCCACCAGTATGCGTTGCCGTCTCCTGCGCGAATGATCGCGGGGTGCATAATACAAGACGGATATCGACTTTGTTTGTCCGCTCCGCACAATCAAACCGAGACCCCCCGGGGTTCTCGACCCAATCGGATCGTGAAGCGTGTGTGTGTGCGCCCTTTTGCGCGGCTCATATGCTTCCCGAAAGTGACTTTGATTAATATCTCACACCCAGCGCGCCCAAGGTGAACCGTGTATCCCTCGGGTCGCTCGGCTAAACACGATCGGATCGATTCCAAGGTTGCGCTTTGGAAGACACACTTTCGATACAAAAACCTCTGTCACGATCACCGGTCTTAGATCTTCTGGAGAAAGATTTTTTCCTTAATATTAAAATTCACATAGCTGGATTTTACATACCTGTTTGCTGAATACAGCCACATCTTCGCTAAAGGAGTCTGACGAACAAACGTCACCACCGGCCACGCCCGGTTCTCGTGGGGTGCAGGTCGCTAGTTCACACTTTTCGAAAATTAGCGCCAACAGCGGGAATAGCGGGTGTCTGTGGAAGAGAGAAGAAGAAGAAGAAAGGGAGTGAAATTAGACCAGGCATGTAAGGGCAGAACACACAATTCATTAGGAGGAGCGTCAAAGGATTAGCGTTGCATTTCCATTTTCATTAGCAGCGCAACTCATTTGTTCCTTCCCAACATAATGTTCGACCGTACGAAGAAACTGTTTGTCACTCGGGTAAAAGGGCGCCCTACCCTGGAGGTCCCTTGTTTTGCTTTCCGTTCGTGTTTTTCTCCATTCGTTGTCCCAAACCGAAAACATCTAGTAATGCCGCGTGTAATTTCGTCGGCGCTAATGTCGGAGTAAAAATATGCCACGTAATCGACACTCGGCTTAGCGCGTTTCCCCGTTGGTGGAAACCGGCCCAGACCGGAAGACGACGGTGGTCCGGGCGTTCGGAAGGATGGGGAATGGAATCAGTGTGGATTAATGTACGTTTCGTGTGAGTAGAATAAAAATCCACTCCCAGGGCTAGTTCGGTCTGATAGCGTTTGTTTTTCACCCCCGTTCCCCCGCATGTACACACACTCTCCATCGTGTGTCCTCTCGTGTGCAAGTCATAAAGTAATCTATGGAAAGCCACTACCACCGTCGTTTCTTTCTTTTTCAAAAGCCCACCGAGTGCCGTGAGCTATGAGATCAACAGCCGAAATAAAACCCCCCGAAAAGTGTGTCCGAAACCATGTGTTCCGCACTGGACGGAGGGAGGGGGGAGAAAGGACTGTACGGGCGGGATACTCCACGATGGATGAAAGCAATGTCATTAGGAGTTTATGCGTTTGACAAATGTTGAATCACGTCCCTCTATCAAAAACGCCACACGAGGCGCGAGAGAGCCCAGTTTCGGAAGTCGTCCGTTCTATTTACTATTCTACCCCGTTCCGAACAATCCCTTCCAACCCACCTTTGGGCACCCAAGTCTCCGCCACCGTAGCCCGTATGTTGGCCAGCTAGAATATTATCAGCGCCACGGAAAAAAGTAAAGGAAAAGTCATTCCCCTTTTTTCCATATCACCCGGTCGTGGCTACGACGATGTGTTTACTTATTTGTAGCATTTCCCCCCGTCACTCTGAGGTGCCCGAGGGGGCGTCGGCCAGGTGACGGAGGACGGAAACATTTGGGCCTGATGTAATGTATGAGCGTTATCTGACTCGATCTATCCAAGCGGCATACACACACACACACACGTGGGTATTTCGTTCACGCATATTCGTGTCAATTTACGCGCGATGACGAGTTGACTATTCATATTTGATTCCGGTCTGCCAGCGTGTCTCGTGTAGGACGCGTCAAAAAATCAAGAACACAACCAACAGCCTGGAGAATGCCAAGTAACGGCGATGGAATAAAAGTTCTTCCATCGAAAAAAAAAACCAGCAAGAATCCCTTTTGATGCTCATTTCTTTTGCTCCTTTTAAACTTTGCCACGCTTCACACGTTCAAAGGAGCCCTTTCTTATCCCCTCGTTAGAGTCTAAAAAACACACACACTTCACGAGGAGTGAGAAAAAGGCGAAAAGATTTTGCGCGATAAGATCCAAGCAACCTCGGCTGAATAAGGGCTCCTCCACACCGTTTCCCATGTGACACAGACGGGATTTTCAAAGCCGGGCCGAACCGCAAACTCCCGTTGAAAAAAGGGACTAAAGCCGCACGACCAACCAACTCGGCTGTCGATCTCGTGCGGTTGTGCCGAATTCTGATGGATTTATTTTAAACGGGTTTGATAAGAATCTCTCTCGCGCCCGTCAAGATTCGCTGCTCGTTATGCCTCCAGCTGCGATCCTCCCTCGGATAGAGCGATCTCGTGTGGAATACGATGAAGTGCCAACTTCCTTTCCGGCTGGAACGGGCCCTTTCGGGGTGTTTGGCTTCTGACTTCTTGCGAAAGCATCCGCAAGTGTTGGCTTTACAATGTTGGCAGATGCAGCAGACATTCCCTACGATGATTTTATAAAAATGCGAGAGTAAACAGGTTTGAAGTTGGGTAAGAATTTTAAGGTGGACTAAGTTACAAATTTCTCACCCTCGGAAGGCTCGGCACCTGCTGAAAACGAGCTACGGTCGTCACCTGCGTGTATGTGTGTCTGGGACTTTTAAGGTAGAAGAGACACCGATCAAGAAGCACCCAAGTACTTGGGTTGAGTACGCGTCGGAATTCGTTCAGGGTGACTAAGTTCAGATGACCAAGAGTGGTACCCTCTACAAGTCGCTCCGTTATGCCAAAGTTGGTCGGAATGGAGTTCAAGCCATACTTCGAGAAGAATCTCGACTCGGTGATGGAGAGCCTCCATCACGTGTGGGAAGAAAGAGAGAGCGAGTGGATCGAGCATTACCATTGCCGTTGATGTCTATATTGAATGTTTACGTGCCAACCCCCGGTCTGAGTGCAACCGCGTGTCCTCGTGCACCACGTGAAGTGTGCAATTGTGAAGCAGGAACCCGATCTCAGATACACGGGTTCCGTGGCAAACGGCACGGCCACGATCGGCCCGTTTTTTTCTCAAGTGGAGGAGGTTCTCTGGAGGGATGCAGTAGCAAAATACCGCAACGTTTACCTCACTCGGTGATGGTTCCGCGCCTGGCCAGCCATGGCAAATGGGGGAGAAAATGAAAGAAACCCAGCCTGAGTACCACCACCGTATTATTAGTGTGTACATGTCGAAGGTTGTTTAGTGTAGATAAACAACACCGAAGGAAACAGAGCAGACACTCCAGTGTGTACAGGGCCCCTTTCGGACGGACGTTGTGGCCGGGTCCGCGTCCGGCACCGGATTGCATCCCACACGCAAGTAAACACATACACAAACCCGCCATTGAAGGCAGTGTGTTTAGTGGCGGCTTAACCACCTCGTTTAGCGTTCGTCGAGATGCTCCCCGGAGAAAGCGCATTCGGGCGACCTCCATTATTTCCCCAACCTCCACAGAGATTCCGGTGCATCCGGATGGGACAGAAGGTTCTCTCCCGTTCGCTACAGTTGAGGGAAGCTAAATAAGAGGAACGAAAAAAAGCCCTGAAATCTCGGCCGCAGACGACACCGACGCCAGCGTACGTAAATATTTTGATAATGTCACTAAATATTGTGCAGCATCCAGCAGCCCCGGTTCGAGCGGGGGCAATGCAGCAGGAATTGTTTATGTAATTTGTACGATATTTTACCCTGGAGTGACTGTTTGCCCAGCAATCCCACCGCTAGTATCGGGCCAGTGAGCGGAGACAACAACGAAAACGAAGCCTGTCTCTAGCCTAATGGCTTGGATTGGATTGAAGGGTTCCGGGGGTAAGTATCGGAGACGAGGGAGCATTTAGTGTCCATGGTACGTCAAGAAATTGAACAGCGGAGTTCTGCAAAGTAGCACCCGGCTGAGTAGAGGCAAATTTTAAACAATTTGGTACATTGCAAAAATAAAGTAAAACCAAACCAGACCGGCTCCTGACCTAACAAGCCAACAGCTCGGTGTCGAGGGACATGTGTCCGCCTCTGGAACACCGTTTCTCTTCACCCAATCGCTTGCTTACTCCTCGTTGCGGCGATCCGAAACACATGCCAGCCCCGCTCTTGGAGTTGTTTGAAAAGATTTTGTTTGAAAAATCATTTGCATCAGGATGGCCCTCCGTTCTTGACCGAACCGGTCGGCGACGGGGAAGTGCGTTCGGGGTATGCGAGGGGGGAAATAAAACGCAATCCGTACACATATGCGCCCGAGCACCCGGTCGTCGTCGTCGTCGGGAAGTGTTCGGTAAATATACACAGAGTGCACTGGAGGAAGATGCACCCGTTCGGCCGTGTACGTGTTCTCGACCGGGAACATGATGCAGTGCAGGGTCCGTGCCTGGTAGGCTGGTGCATCGTGTACCTTTCGTCCGCGTGCCCTTCGCACTCCAACCGACCGATCATGCTGACGATCACGATGATGAAGATGATGATGTCGAAGAGGCAGAAAAGGCGGCATAAAGAAACCCCTCATGTCCTTGTGCTGGGTCGCTCTTCCCCCCTAAGGGAAAGGGAAGGCATGGGCAGGAATACAGGAGGTGCGTTCGAGTGGGTGGTTGGGAACCTGAAGCGGAAGAAGATCGTTGTCGTAGTTACCCGTTTGCGGTTGCAGCAGCAGTGGTTCACCACCGCCGACGTTGTTGGTTGACGAACTCTTTTCCACCGTTTTACAGCATGCAGCCCGTATACACACAAACACACTCGGAGCAGCTGCACTGTGCCCTTTCCACGCGGGCTGCAACGAATCGTCGGGTGAAAGATGCACCACCGCCGTCGAGTGGACGAGATGGAGGGTTTCCGTTCCGCCGTTCCTTCTTTTATTGCCGCATTTTATTAGCTGTCTCATTTTCTTCGCTGTCGCCCGGTTCGCCAAGCGGAACCTAGTGAATCATGCGCCTAACGAGATGCGATCGTGGCCGGTAACGCAAAACACAAGAACACGCCGGCCAGCGGGAATAAATCCGCCCGAAATTCCAGCCGTTGCTGTACGAAACGAAACGAAAGGCGACTTTGTTTTGACACACTGCAAGTGCATAGGTGGCTAGATGAACTGTCATCTTTTCGCCAGCTGTCATGCTGACATCGCGATGTAAATAGAAGTGTTTGTGTTTGGTTTTTTTCATGCCACGTCCCGCGAAGAAAGGGCGCAAGAATCCCGCACCATCCCAGACCGTCAATTGGAATGCCGTGCAAGGGAATCAATCTACAATTCAACACATTCGTCGTCCACACTTCACGCGACACCAGCGTCTTCATCGTGGCCGGGCGCGAGGACACAAAGAGCGCGAAGATGACGCGCCGATCAGAACGGGATCTCGTCGGCGGGCGCGTGAACTTTGGTCGCGGCCAATTCGTTCCTCTGGTAAGTATTTTCTTGTTCTTTTGCACGCGACAAGACACGGTCACGCACACCACACAACCGTGGATCGTGGTGGTGCATCGATGCAGTCACGGTGCGAAATGAGCTTCGCGCTGCACGCAAGACACAAAGTCGCGCTCGCGATCTTCATCATCATCATCAACCAGCCGCAACAGCGTCACCTTGGGGTGCCTTGGATGTGCGAGTTGGAGTTTGGTGCGATGCGGAGAACCTTGTCACACATACCGGGCACACATACACACGCAGGGAAGGGTGTCGCTGTGGCATCTTCGTCCACGGACGAAACGAATCAAACAGGAAGCCCCAAAGATGACGCCCTGATGATCGTTTATTCATTCGTTCGAAAATGCTCCCGACTCGCGAAATGCCATTTAATGCCAAGATCGACGGAACCGGCACCGCGTACTCCACCAGCGTGGCATTCGTTCCCGCTGTCCATTTCCCAGACACACCAGACGACAACAAGGTTGCTGTCATACATAAAGTATGAATTTTTAATGAAACAGAATCACATTTTGGCATTTAAAACGTCTCAACCGTTCGTTTTTCGGTCGGTCTGAGACCCGGGACGCGAACGGTGGACCGTGCACAAGGGGGGTATTTCATTTTAAGGGATTTGGATTCTGACTGCTTTCCCTCTCCCCCTTCTCCACTCAAGTTTTCTGCTCTCATCCGTTGGCAAGTTTATGTTATTCCTTTCCCAAACCACAACACTCACTTGTCACAACGAGTTCCTACCGTTAGGACCGGAAATGCAACGCGACTGAATGAAGGATGCTGCTGCATAACAAAAAAAATAAAACATGCATGGCATGAATGCATACATACATTTCACCGCTCCCTCCCCGATCTCGCCTCCCTTCTATCGCTCACTTTCTCGATTCCGAAATAAACGCGATCGCGAGCTTAGGCGAGACGACGATTAATTCCAGATTATTGCCCCCTCAGCTTCTTCTCACGAGGAGCCTGAACGGCCGTTTCCTTGTACGGGGTTTTAACGATGGAAATAAAACGGCGGATCGATCGCCCGGCCATGAAACGGAATAACAGATAAGATGCTGATGAACTGTCCGTTCGCGCGAGTTTTGATGAAGTTGTCGAACAAATCGTCGTTCGGATGCGCGATGCGTCACGTCCGCAGCATAAAAGTCTTTAATATATCAGCCGTTGTCACTATTCATTAGAGCATACAAGCCGTAAAAAAAAATCCACGGTCTGTGTGTGTGTGCTCCAAGATATCAACAGAGCCCGGCATTTAACGATGTTCTACAAATGTTCGCCTGCATATTTATGCAACGTGCTCGCATGCTTAACGGACCGTTTGTTTGACTTGTAAGACACTTGATTGCGTTTATTTAACTCATGTTGGCAAACACATCCCCACGGTTTGACTTTTATCGCCGGAGTGATGTTTGGAGAGTGCAGTTTTTACAATGCATTATGATTTATGCGCTGGTTAGAGGGCCGATAAAATGCAATGTAAATTAAAGGAAACGTTTTTTTTTTTGCTCCTTTTGCAAACACTATAAAGTGTGGGAAAATGGTCGCCGTTGCAGTGTGCATAAAATCCACTGTCACCACGCAATCGATCAATCGATGATAAGTACTTGACGAAACAAATTCGTCACCCAGCCGGCCGTGTGGCACAAATATTGCTCCGCCAAATAACGCCACACTTCACTTCATGCTGTCTGTCGATCAAATAAACAGCCGGAAATAAATTGATAACGGTTGCTGGCAGAGAACGCAGCGCAAATCCGTGTCACGGACCGGGTCCTTCCAGTCGCCGACAGCGTGTACACACAAGTGTTATAAAATTAATTTGTACGACACTCTGCGCGTAATTATGTATTCGCCCCCGCAACCGACCCGCCTTCATTCGCCTCCCATTAAAGCCCATCATTTATCCATCAATGCTCTAATCGCCCTCACCGTTGGGCTCCTCTCGGTTCCTAATCGTTTCCGATCCGGTGGGCGGGTGTGTGTGTGTGCATTAAAAGCATACAAATTAAAAGATCACTTCCGCTTGGTACGGTGTGGACACAGCACCCTCGCGCCTTCTTCTATTTAATCAATTTTCGAGGCACTCGAGAGAAACAAAAAACACAATCGACCGAAGTGGGAAGCCAAATGGGGGCGGAAGAGGGGAAATAAAACACACCAAATGTTCGAAAAAAAAACAAGAGGAAGGAAAAACTAAACTCGCGCATATGTATGAACCGTGGCCTCCCCCGTGTGCGGACGCCTTTTTTCCGATCGTAATGTGTATAATAAAAAGCTGCGGTAGCGATCGGATGATCAGATTGTGTGCAGCCACACGCGCACTAATGGGATAATAACGGCCTACAGGGGGAAACGGCACACACCGACCGCAAGCCGGCGTCGTCGAGCGGCGAACAAATTGCGGTGCAGGCTGCCCATTGCTTCGATATATCGTGCTTAGTTTGGTTTTTGTGTTCTTTTTAGGTTCTCCGTTGCTTGTGGCACAGGAGGTCCTTTTTTGTCCTCCGAGGTCGCCGAGGCCATGCCAGCCACCCACCGCAAAAGGGGCTCCGGCTACTTATCGGGCATAATTATCCCTTTCGCACCCGACCCGAGGAGAGGGACTGCCGATGGCCGCCGCGGGGAAAGAGGACCCAAAAAGCTGGTGAAACAATCAATATGCACCCGCCGTACGACCTTTGGGAGGTCTTCCGGAAGTGTGACAGACGGCCAAAGGTCCGAACGTAGGGTCTCAGCCTAACAAAGTTAGTAAGCAATGGAATAAATTCAGGAGGCAACCAAGCGGCACAACCATCGGGGAAACAAAAACGGGACAAGGCAAAGGCGCTGGTCCTGGTCCGTTTTTGAAGCTCAAGATCGAAAGGAACGAACGACGACAAACGCCAGATGCTACCTCTTGAACAATTTTGGGGAAGGTTTCGATGCATCTCCAGAACGGAGTAAAAAAGCAGCAACCGAGGATCGCCCCGTTCGACAACCCCCAACAAAAAAGGCTGCTATAAAATGGATAAGCTTCAAAAGGCACTGTAATTTCGCTTAATAGATTGATCACATATTAAATTTATAGTTCACGGTGCCTGTTGCCGCCGCGCCTGGCTTCTTGCAGGAACTCCAATATCCTCTGCCTATGTGCATCCGAGACCGAAACCGTGGTGGTGCATATCTCTCAAGAAGGAGTAAAAACAGGCACTAAAGGATGCCTAATTTAATAGGTATTATTAGGAAATTTCGTAATCATCATAATTATCTCCTGTTGCAATTTGTTATACGATTCCACACCGACTCCGGCCGGAGTTTTGAAGAGGACTCCGGCCGGAGTTTGATTTCGAACCATTCCGTGAATTCCGTGGTCCCGAAAATCGGTGCATCGCTCCACTGGATTAGCTGCTCCACCGTGGACGATGCATCGGTTCTGATCGGCAGTTTATCACCCGTGTCTCGCTCCCATCCTCCATCTCCCTTTTTTAATATCTTAACTTGATCTCCTCGCTCGTCAAGATTAGCCAGCGGTAAACGGATCAAATATGCACGGGGCCACACGGCGGGAACGGCGAGGCAAAAAAAGGTGAGGTTATAATTTTCTCCCCAAAATGTTTACCATTCCGAGATGAAGCTAATAATTATGCGCTTTTTTATGTTTTTTTCATTATTAAGTGTTTGTTTCTGGGTGTTGCTGCCCCAGCATCGTTTATCATGGAGCATCGTGGTGAAGCGAGATGGACGCATTTTCTGCCAGCGGGGAAAGGAATCAAGTCGGAGAGTAACGGTGGCTGCCGCTTCCCCCACTCGTCCGTTGCGCCCTGGAGACGGAATGATTTATCGCTTTTTAATGTATTAACGCGCCGAGAGAATGTGTTGGAGTCCACCGGCCGCCGCTAAGAAAGTTCGAAGGAGTGCAACTTTTAATGCCGTACAGAGGGACTCCCTTTGCGCCTTTTGGGACCATTTGGCCCGGCACGTTCCATTCGGTGCGAAAAGAAAGGATCGCTCCTCTCGCTGGGGGAAGTTCTGCCGATGGTTTGTGAGTGTTTTATCGGTCAGCGTTGACGAATTGATCGCGTTCCGACGATACGATCGCGTTAGTAGCGAATGAAGGAAGTTCTTTGTTTTTGTCCGGACCGGGTGCTTGCCTCTTGCCCCGGCACGGGCGGGCGTGTGTGCCAACATGGTGATGATGATCTTCACACTTGGCCGTCCGTGGAGAACGCGACTACCAGGCCTTAGCTGCCCGAACTAACCGTGCGAAATTGAGAAGAATCCTCCTTCGGTAGAGCCATGAGCAGGGAGTTCTTTTTCCTCCCTTTGAATTCCTTTATTCTCGCCCTCAGTTTAGTTTGATCGATCGAAACAAGGAGGTGTGACACACTTACCCGTAGATAGCTTCTTTATCACGCTTGTGTATGTCTGGCTGCACTGCGCCCATGTGACTCGAGGCCGGTGAAACATGACTAGAGGATCCGTGGTAGCCGTGCATGCCGACCGAGGCCGCGGCGGCCGCATGGTTCAGGTGCGGGGAGTGGTGTGGTGGTAGCCCGGACAGCGCCGGAGGTCTGTGTCCGGCGTGTGGGTCGTACATTCCGCCGGCGCTCGCGTCCATCCCGTAGCCGTGGAGGCCATCTTCGTACTGTTATGGGAGAAAGGAGAAAAGAAAGAGTGGTCGGTTAGTGGCAATCGGTATTTCGAATAAATTCTTTCACGATGACGACGAATCCTCCGCTAGATCGTGTTAGCCCTTCTGCTTCATAGCATCTGCCTCAACTCCTCGCGAGCACTTTGAGATGACTCCCGGCGCGTTGCGTGCCGTACTTGACCACAACGAACTGCCATTAAATCTCCGCTCGCATCATTATAAAAGGTCCCCGCCACCCATACGCTGTATTTGCCCTAGGAGAGACCTTTCCCCCCATCGGGCCTTGATCTCCATTTGCTTAGCATTCCTTCAAACCTAGCACCCTCCGGTTCTCCGGTTCGTGTCTGTATGGTGTAAAATGTAGTTCGCTCCGAAGACTGAACTAGACCGAGGCTGGGAGCCTACGGGTCGTAAATGCGACTACATAGGTTCGCTTCCTCCGCAAGTCGTGAATTTGATGGATAGAAATGATGATGATGAAGATAATGATGTTCCATCATAATACACCAAGCGCAAAGGGAAGGATGCGAGTGGCCAGAGTCTGGAAAAGAACCGGCAGAGGCAGAGGAAAGCGCTACAATTTGTGAGCTATAAAACTTGCCTGATCCTGATGGTCACCCCGTTGTTGTTTTATGTTTCTCTCTCTCTTGTCCATCTCCCCTCCCGGGTGGTCGGAGTGATCCATCCATCCACATTTCTGTCCAAAATCCTCTTACCGAGCGAGCGAAGCGGATGAAGCAATATCATCGGTAGGTGCGAAAGATGGAACTAACGCAACGAAATTACCGCTAAATAGATAATGGCCGTCCGTCGTGAGAACTAGGTGAGTCAAATGTGGCCAGGCCCGTGAGGGCAAGCAAGAAGAAAATACCCAAATGCGATGTGGCCCGCAACACCATTCTCTAAAATCAATCGAACACCGGCCTGAATGGGAGGATGGAAAATTAATATGTATGAACCGTTTTCCACTTTGCTACACTTTTCCCGCTTACGAAAATCGAGACAGGATGTCGTTACTCAAAGGATTTTATGCTCCCTTCGTATCGTAAAGTGAAGATTGTCCCTTTTTATGGTGCTCGGTTGTGGTTTCACCGAACAGGCGTCCTCGCACACGATGATGACAATGTTGATGGTGTTGATGGGAGCCCGACCTTTCGCGCGATTGGCGTCTCCGGTGGAAAGGATTTCAATTTGTATCGGAACGTGCATGGATTTGACAAATTCTTTGCCACCACCGCGTAGCATAAAGGTGTTTGGATGTACGGCCGTATTTCTGGCCGTACCGTTTTGATGCCGCGAAAATTGCCCCTCTGCGCCAAAGGGGGAAAACCCCACCCATCCCGGTACGTTAAGCCATCGCGTGCTGGAAGGGGAGGATTCTGCAGATTTGTTTCCTTTTTTTCTTGTCTTCCCCCTGCTCTAACAGTACTTTCTTCGGCTCGGGCGGAGAACACCGGTTTCTGGTGAACAAGGAGTGAAGATACCGAATGTACAAGCTTTTAGTGAATCCTTGGATAGGTGCGTTTTTTTATTTTGTTCTTTTTTTCTCCCAACCCCGTCTTCCATTTTCGCATGCATCGAAGGGTGGAGCCATAATTGAAAAACATTCATTTTATGTTTTTCGGTCCAATTCCCCACCGCATCGTTACGCTCCACCGCCGGGGGCCCATCAAGGCAACACCATCGCCACGCCGATGGTGCAGATGGTAGATGGAAAATGGGTTTTCCCTCCCCTCCCCGTACCCTGGCCGCTGCGTTCTTCCCTGTTCCTGTGTCGGAGGAAACACAACAAAAACACACACACACACACACACACACATCGAGGTAAGAAGCGCAGCACCGTGATCATCATTTCGATACAGAAACTCCATTTTATCTTCCGGTTACAGTGCGCACCGGTTGCCGGTTGTGGAATGGAAACCCCCCTCCCCGAAACAAAGAAGACAAAATGTCGACAGGGCAGAATTCCGAAGACGCAAACAAGCTGGGGCCCCCGAATTTTCGGCAAGGAAAAATGGTACGGGGTTGAAACCCCTTTGGTTCGTATTTTACAACCAAAAATCTGAATCCGTTCGCGCTTCGAACCGTAGAGAATGAAGCGAGGGAAAGGAAAACAAAACGCCAAAACGCCTCCCGTCGAGCCAACCGAAACCGGCGGGTTTTCGGTTCGCCCGACCGCGTAATGGGAAAAAGATGCTACGCGGCCTCATATCATATCTCCCGGCGGTATTGTTGTGCAATTTTGTGCCACAAAACCAAAAGAAGCAACGGGCAAAAAAAAACGGTACGGCAGGGGAAAAAAAGAAATAAATAAATAAGTATACGCAAAACCTTCCCTCTCGGCCCGAAGAAGCGCAGCCAATCGGTGAATTGGAATTGGCCTCCGATGGGTTTGTCGTCTTCCCGAGACTCGAGACCACGCAGAATGATGATGGCGTGCCGTGCCACGTTGGAAGATTGGAAGAGTGTTCGCCATTCTCCCTTCCGCGCTCGAATCCTTGCGCACGGGAAACACACCTCGGGCCAAATCCGGGCCTTAGTGTCGAAATGGAATGGGAATGGAATGCAAAATACAAAAAAAAAAACAGACCAAGAACTCCCAGAAAAAAACGCACAGAAACACACGAGAAATCAGAACCATCATCAAGCGAACCACACCCTGCTCTTGTGAATTGGAAAGACCCTATCTACCAAGGACTCGCCAGGAACCCATCTTGGAGATTCCTTCATCCGAGGGAACCGACAAAATGCGGTTCTCAGAACGCCGTTAAAGGGTCCTCGGTAGAAGAAGAAGGAAAAAAAAGACTCTCAAGAAGCAATGGAAGGAAGGATGTTCTATTCTCGAGAGGATCACATCCGGTCCAAAACCCCGTCCCGGCCGCGACCTACGATTAGGAGGGCCATATGCGCGTGGATTATGTGTCGCCCGGTGCTCTGGTGTGGTGCCATAAACAAATCCGACCAGCTAACGAGGAGAAAAACCAGCGTCCTATCAGATACCGAAAGGGGTTTAACGGAGGGACGAAAGGGTTTTACTTCTGTTTACGACGACGCGTGTTTACAAAGTAATACCGAACATTAGCGATACGGACAGAATCCAGACGCACGCCGGATAAAGTGATCGTTTAGCGGTGGAGTGATTAGATAGGTTTATTTTGCTGTAATCATAATAAAGTTCGATCGCGTTCCGGTCGAGTGACAAAGACGTTGCTGTCCTGTGCGGGAGAAGATCGGCACAAGTCTAACCTCTACGGACACAAATATACCTAAGTCTTTCTAGCTGGGAGTTTGCAACAACGCAGCGCAACAAGGCTGTCAAAATCCTGCTGGTTTCCGATGGATGAAAATTGATGATGGAACGTTTCCTTTAATAAGGACGCCCGGGCGCAAATGGGACCCAAATTTAAACAACTCCCAGCTTCACCAATTAGCTGTATATGCAAAAGAATGTGCCGTTTCCCACAGGGCTCAGCCAACGGCGACCGAAGCCCACGAATTCTTCTCGGAAATTATCATCCTCCCAGACCGTCCGCGTCCGGGGTGACTGAAAACATTTGGCGGCGAAAAAATATTATTTACAACCAGCGATTTGACGATGTTGTCCCAGGACCCACACACACACACACACACACACACACACACACAAACGAGCACGGTCGAAAACATCTTGAACCACGATGTGGTGTCTGCAGAACGCTCAACGGAGAGAAAGAGCGAGACAGGAACGGCCATCGAGAACGATGATTGATTATGTTCTGGCGGATTTTGACACCCGGGATTTGCGCCCTCCGAAGAAATAATCAGGGGAAACGTGAGACGACAACGCGACCGATCTACGCTGTGGGCCATCGGTTGGTGAAACATTTTGGTGAAGAGAAAACCAGGGCTACGAGGAAAAACACAACAGACAGCAGCAGTACCACCACCACCACAACAAGCGGGCCTCGGAACCTTGGAGTGTGACAAGATGCAGAGAAGATATTGGATCGCGGCGCGGTCCGGGTCGTCCCGTGCAGTTTCTGTTTTCCTCATTTAGTATCGCACACATTCATCGCATCGCACTTCGCTGTTGTCGCCACGGATCGTTGTCTCCGGCTCTGCCAGTGCCCGTGTTGAGCCACATAGAGCAGCGAACATGTGCAAGCGCTACAGCAAGCGGCCACACGGTGTTCCCTCCCTGGATCTCTGCCCTGCTGCCCGGAGGAGATCACGGGATGAGCTCGGTGGGCCAAAGAAGAGGGAGTTTGGCGAGAGGGACAACAACGTCGACTGTTACTTGACACCCTCGGGTGTCTCCCGGGAGAGAGTAAGTCATTTTTCAAACTGCTAAAAGCCGATCCGTACCCTTGCGGGAGTTACGCTCCGAGAAGGGAAGGGACGTTCAGAAGATCCCGGAGCGGGAGGTGTGGGAGGAGATCATCTTCACACGATACCTCTCCGTTGTTCGTCTTTTTGGGTTGACATTCGGAACTTATTTTGGAACTCATGCAGACCCAAAGCCGGAACGCAAAAGGAGTGGAGGAAAAATGCCATGTTTTCCAATTCGGACCGAGCCAACTCCATCGCTCGATGACATCGATAGGAGTCGTGGGACAACATCACTAATTTCCCATCCGGCTTGGCTCCGGGGGGATGCACGCCGATGGTACAAAATCGAGCAATACCCTTTCATGTAATGAGTAACCATATCCTCCTGTCGTGTGTATTTACAGAACAAATGGACCTCCGAGACCGGACCCTCGGGGGAAGAAGAGGGTCGGGATGTTGATGAACCACCGCATACGCTGCACATCCTTGTCCCATTCTGGAGGACATCAGAATTTTTGGGAAACGCACACATTTTGAGTTTTCGGTCGACATAACTAACTTGCCCGCAACTACAACGAGTCAACCAACCCAAACCCTATTATAGGGCATGGCGTGCCTGCCTGGACGTTGATAACGTGTGCTTTACCGCCACCACCACACCCCGGGGGCCCGAGAAAAGGGTTTGCCGCGGCAAATAGTCGAGTAATTGATATTAATACAAACTCCGGGCTGGGAGAGCGGGTTCGAAAAGGGAAGGATTTTTGATCCCTTCGACCTTTCCGGGTCGACAAACAAAATCATCATCATCACCGTCCGCTCACCAACAGCGACATCCCCGGAAGATCCTGAACGAAGCGCTAGGGAGCGAGGAGCTGATGCCACGGTAAACACGGAATCATGGACGGGGGAAGTATGACTAGATGGACAGTAATCGGTCCCGCGTGTTTGCTCGAAGCTGTGATTTTTGGGCCGGACAAAGAAAGGACTCGGCCGTTTGTTCCACCCCACCACCGTCGCTTCTGCTCTCCAGGGCAGATCGGCCTGGATATCGGTATCAATTAGGACATCGCCGTCGGCCAACCGTCAGCCGACCATTTGCATAAAATTAGGACATGCTTACCCAACGAGATAGCGAGAGGACGGCGTGGGACAACAGTGCACACTGTCAGCCAAATGGCGGCGCACTATAGCCACGGATAAATGGTGAAAGAAATCTGGCCCCATCGAGAATCACCACGGATGAAGGCAACTCAAGATATAGCTGGGGTGCGTGTGCTGTCGCTCACTCTGGGGACTCACTTTCTCCGGGCTTGCGTACCCATTAACATGCATATTATCCCAAAACGCAGTGACAACGACGTCCCGATAGGCAAATCTCAACCAACGTCGGACACGCTCGACGGCGAATGCCAACCGGGGGGGGGGGGGGGGGGGGGGGGGGGGGCCATGGCCAATTATGGTCTCCTACTTACACTCGAGAATTGGGTAAGGATGGGGAAATTGAGATTTTTTCTCTAGTGATCCTATTCTTATGTGTTTCTTTCTAGCTTCATGTCTACATCCCATCTAACCTGGAGGAACCCGGGGGACGTGCTCTCAAGGAGCCAGCCCTTTACGACGAGAAAAGAAAGCATCCACCCCAACATAAGTCCCACTTCGTTGTTCTGAACAAGTTGATATGGAGATTTGGAGATCGGTTCGCGAGAATTGAAATGTTTTCCTATTGCTTTTATGTCCTCTTACTTCCCTATACAAGTATCATCCTCTTTAGTGAAGTGTATGTGTGGTCGGAACGGCAAAGAAACGGCTGGTCCTAGATGGGTGTTTTTTTGGGGGCACCGAGTGGGAGCCAACGCACTCCACCATCACCTAGCTCGGTGTGTTTATTTTCTTTTCAGCTCGTTTCACCCCTCGTCTCGAAAGTGGTCGAGTTTTTTTTTGGGGGGCAAGAGGAGATTGTTTTCTAGCCTTTTAACGGGCTGGAAGGAGGAAAATGCCGTTCGAAGAGGTTCTTAAGATTAAGAGGGCGAACGCTTCTTCTGCTCGTGCGGCATCTTGGGATCGATTTCGACCTTCAGTGGAGTTCCCTTTTATTTTTGGACGAACGCAGAACAAATGGGGAACGAAACAAACGAAGAAGAACGCTTGGACCACTTTTCGTCTAATTGATTTTAAATCCTCCGCCTTTGCGTTCCCCCTTCCATCACGCTCGATTGACCGGTCCGATTAAATGCATACGTACAATGTTGCCCCCTCGGTACCTTGGCCGAACACTTCTTCATCTGATACACCAGCCTCTTCATAACTGCCCCGAACGAATGTCGACTCGCGGTATGGATCGCTATTGATCAGATTTAGAGGATCGCTGCGCAGAATTCCACAGGCGGTGGTGGTGGTGGCTAGGAACGGGGAGAGGATGATTTTCACAAATCATACTCATCATACCGAGCGCTTTCCCCGTCGTATAGCATCCCCTTCTTCTCCTCCTCCCTCACCAGACACAATGCACCTTGGCGGTTGATTTGAAGAAATAAAATCCCCACACACACACCTAACACCATCGGGTTAAACCGTGGTCCGGGGCTCTTTAGAGACTGAACCCGAAGTCAAACTGGCACGTCACGCAACAATCCTACGGGAGGGACGTATGTGTGTGTGTGTGTATGTATGGCGGGTATAACCAACTCTTGATTGATTTTTTCAAAAGAACTCCCTTTTAAGCTCGACAGTGTTTCGGCCCGCTGGGGAGAGACGCGCGCGCGGGAGGGGATCGGAAAATCGGCCAGTCATTCTTAGTTGTCGAAAAGTTTTCTATAGACCCGGGGGCCCCCGATTACGGTCCCGACACGCAACGCAGTCCTGCACCGTCGGTTCCTCCTGCACCGAAAAGTGAGGTTAGCCAGTGGGCGAGAACGTAAAAGGTTACCCTTTTCGGTGGTGGTGAAGCTTCAGGTCGCCCCAGGTCGGGCCCCTCTCGGCGCGTCTCGCCGTCTGGCCGGTCCGGTATCGGTTGGTCAGTTTGGCTGCATGCGGTGGGAGCGGATAATGCCGCTTTCTTAAGCGACCGCCAATAAAATACCCAACATGATCGCGAACCGGCACGAGGAATGTCGAGAGAATGAGCCGCAAGTTGGGGTTGTCCAATCAATTTGGTCATTTTAAAACCTACATCAGCAGCATCTCCCGCCCGAAACCACCCGAAAGCCCTTTCTGCCGATGGTTCCAGGGGTTTTTGGTATTGTGCAATAATATCTGGAACCGATGCCCGTAACCGAGTGGCGTGATCTAACCAGCCGCCTCGCGCTATCGTTTCGGTGTTCCGAGGGTGGGCCGGGTTCCCTTTTGTTCCATCACTCGCGGCCACTGGCGGGGATGGTTTGTTAAAAGTTTTTGAATATCCCATCCCTCCCACCCGATTTGCGTTCGGGGCGCGAGTTATGGAACGATCGCGTAAATCTATTGCCCCGTCTCAAATCTAAAGATGGGAGGACGGGCTTTCTTGGGGGGAAGGGGGAGAAATTCAATAAAAGCGCGCCAAAAAGAATTACCATCTCGGAGTAGAATGCCGCGGAGGTCCTTTCGAGCTGGCCGCGCGGGAGTGTTGGCTTCTGTAACGCTGTCGTTTCTCGCTCGCCTTTTTAAAAAGGCGCATTTCGATCGGGAGGGGGAGGTGTTGAAAAACTTTTCATTCCGCAAACTTCTGACGGCGATGGGGGAGGTAACCTTCTTTTCTTTTGTACTCTCTTTGGGGTGGTGTAAAATTATTTTCTCAAAAAGAGGACGCGCGCGCTCGCCCCAAACGGGTGGGCGGACGAAAAACGGCGTCGTCTTCGCGCGTTTGAAAGGCAAACCCAGGCGCGCTCGCGGAACTGCAATTACGGTTGTCCGACGCGCGTTTTGGCTTGTCCCGTGGCTTGTGCGCTGCGGGGGAAGCAAGACTGGATGGACTCGCAAGAGATGGCCGCACAGAGCACAGCGGGCCAGCAGCCGCGGCCATTGTAATGGATTATTAAAAACAAAATTATGCAAATGAGCCGCTTTTCTTCGCTGCTCGAGTTCGAGTCGGCGGCGATGGACGTCGTTACATTCGGTGAATTTTTATTGGGTGTTTGGTGTTATCTTACGCTCCCGCGTAGCTTTTTCGCTTGTTTCGCCTTTCGGAAAGGGAAGACTTTCCTTCGTTTCCCCATTTTGCGCCGCTTGTTCTAACATTTTCTACTTTTCTCCGCCACCCGAAACACTTAGGGGGGCGACTTAGGGGAAAATCTTCTCGCGCTGTCTCTTGTGGTAAAAATTACGATCCCCCGCCCGCGGGAGTGGTGGACTGGCGATGGCGAAGAAAATCCTGCTATCGGCATTCAACACCAGCAGGATTCCTTTTGGTTCCTTTTTGTGTTTTTTGTTTTTGGTTTTTACCCGAAACAATTCCCATCCGCGAGGCGCATAACTTGAGAACTTTATTTTAATTAACTAATTATTTCAGCCAAACCCGTCCCGCCCTCGATCGCGGGCGTCCATAATAATAATTTCGGGTCGAGTTTTATGGTTCCTCCATCCGGAGTCCCATCCAACGTGTTCGCTCGGCTCTAAAATCCATTAGATATCCAAGTCGTGCCAAAAATTACGCCCTGCCTAATTACGCACACCAAAGATCGGTGGTGTATGGGGAGAGGGGGTGGTGCGCGGTGGTGAATGAATTTGTTGGCCATTTTTTCCGCTGTTTTTTTTTATTTTTCCAAACAACAGCATTCGAAATGCGTCCGGAAAGTGAAATAATAGGAAAAATGGAGCGCCATTTTGTAGCGACGCCGGAATTTTGCACCGTGGATAATCGGGCCACGAGTTTTCCGTGTTCCGGTTTCCGCAACAAGGGAACCACCGGAAACTGGGATAGGGGGAGGGGACGATAGATAAACACATTAAGCGCAATAAAAATCTGTGCGCGCGAAATTTATGCATAATTATTAATGACGGCACCGGAATTCGAAACTTAGGCACGGGCGAGATATGCACCTCTGTGTCTCTGTGAGTGGGAGTGTGTGTGTGCGGGGTTTTTTTTTCGCCACCAAAAGCCGGATTTTGTTTTGCTGTTTATTGGATTCCGGAAATGCGGTGGCGGTGTCAAACCAGCGCGCCGAACCGGAGGTTGTAATTTGCCAGACGGCCCTTTTATGGGCTTCCTAAACATGGAGTTTCCCACAAAAGTCGAGCCTCCCCCGCCCGAGAGGGAGAGTGGGTGCGGAGTGACATAATTTTATATTAATGTGCAATAAAGTATTTTGACCCCCACCACGGTGGACACGGTAGGAGTGCACCTGCACGCACGCATGCACGCATTCGATGACACGTAATAAATAATCCATCGGCTAAAGACTCTCCCCCACTCCGCACCCAAGGGCCTCCACCGAAGGCATTCCCAATCGAACCGCGTGCATTAAAAACGCACAAATTGCCAAGTGCAAGTGCTGATAGGGAATAATTATGGCCGGTCCGGTGGCCACAGGAAAACAAAAAAAAAACAAACCCCCTTCACGGTGGAATAAAACAAATCCGAGCTCACTTCCACACTCGGTGGGAAACTCCTTTCCGATTTTGCCAAAAGAGCAGGGGGGAGGGGTCCAATTCGCGGAATCGCCACACATTTCAACACCGGCGCAAGGGTGGCCACCCGACAGCCAAGTACCGCTTTTCACCGAGGGCGTGCGTGTCACGTCAACTTGACATGAGTTGGCCTCCGGGTTTGGGAGCCCCCGACGAATAGGTCCCGATGTGTCCGAGCCCTGACCACCGGCGGTATTTTTCTTCTCCTAACCCCAATGGTGTGTGTGTGTGTGCCAATAATTTCTGAGTGTTACTTTTTTTCCTCTATCGAAACCCCCTTGTGCTCCTTGTAATAATTGCAGCTGTGTTGTACCACCTCAAACATTTATGCCTAAATTACAATCAACGACTTTCCAATAGGCATAATTCACGCAACATTAAATATTCATCGACCCGTTCATTGACGAGCGCGGTTGGTCGTGTGTTTTCCTTTTTTGGGGGAGGAAAATGGAAAATGACTACAACGGGCCAGAGTGGAATTTTGCACCAGGCAGTCTGTTGACGTGTTTTGATGTAGTAAAATTTGAAAATAACACACCAAACCCGCTGTTTAAATGCGAAAGAATACATTGAAGAGTTCACCTGCTATACATTGCAGTGTGCACAACATACATTTCCCCCGTTTGCCCTTTTCATTCGAACGCTTTTGCAGCGTCATTCCATTACTGATGGAGATCAGTTTGATAGGATTCTGAAATTGCATCGTATGCACCTCGCAACTTCAACTCCCCCGTTGACCCGCCGTTCAAAATATAAACTTCAAAACTTTGTCCATTCGAATGCGTGTCGATGAGTTGGCGGAAAAGTTGTTCCCAACTTTGCTAGAGCTCCAGGGAGCCGGTGGTAGAAATAAAACCCAACCTTCCCCGAAACGAACGCGATGACGGGGCGAGTGTACCGAGTTCTTTTCCAGCTCGAGAATGTCCTGCAACCCTGGGTCAACCTTTAATGCGACCATGGAGGGGTTTTTAAAGAGACACACAGGACATTCACCGACCCGGTGTGTGTGTGTGTGTGTGTGGGTGCCACGACAGTATTGTGCGGGCCGTTTTCGCTTTCGCCGACTCATACACCGTCCGCCCGATAGTCCGGGGTCCTTCCGATTCCGGTATCGAACGGAACTGACTCAGCTGTTTCCTCGGTGTGCCGAAAAATCGAACGGCACCGAATGTGCCAGCCGGGGAGAGAATGTCCTACCGCTAGGGGGTTAAAACGTTCCGTGCTTACAGCGAGCCTTGCACCTTTATGCCCTAAAAACCCAGGACGCTTTAGCGCGTAGGGTTTGAAGGTGGTACGACCGGTAGGGAAGAACATTAAAAACCATTTCCCAAAAACCCCGACGGAACCGACGGCACGTCCATTCGAAGCGGGAAAGGAAATGACCCTTCTGTTTGGACACCGAATTAACATAGCGCGCCAGGTTCGGGCTGGCTTCCCGTCTGCCTTCGGCCTGGCCGCCATTGGTCAGTTCGCCACCGGACGGAGGGGCCGGATTTGAATTTCTGTTTAATTCGCTCGAGCTCGCTCGGGCTGGGGCCTGCCCCTAGTGTGTGGCCCCAGGACATACGTACGCACACACACACGCGCGCAAACAAAGGCGGAAACCGTCCAGACATTCCCTTTGCGAGCTCTTGTGTGTGTGTGTGTGTGTGTGTGTCCGAGTCCGTCTGTGGCTCGTTTTCCCTACGTTTTCTCCCGGTTAAATGGATCGAATCGAAGGGAATAATAATGTAATGCCGGGGAAGATAACAAACGTTCGGAACCGGCGGTCGCCGGGTGAGTGAATGAGGTATATATATACATTTTGCGTCGTGCAAAGAGGGCCAAGGAAGCGGGAAAAGGAAGGCATGTTTTGAAGGAAGAAAAAAAACGCACACACACACACACACACCCCGTCGGGAGAGGGGGAAAACCTGCACCCAGGACCTGGATCAGCAGAGTCGGGTTTGTGTCGGAGGCAATCCCTGCAAAGGGGTGGAAAAGGTCCTGCCGAGGCGGGCAAAAGAAAAAAGGATCATCAATCAATTCTATCCGCCGTTTGAGCGCAGCGCCGGCCATTTTGAAATTCATTACTTACATGCCATACGCAGGCACACAGGGCCGTTTGCCTCCACCGGTCCTTCGGCCGTCGTCGTTGTTGGAGGGAAGGGCGGAAGGAAGTCGGGCACGCACAGAAGCGAACGGGCGAGTAACGCTAATAGCTACATCATCCGCAAATACACGCACCAGGACTGGAGGCGGAGAGGATTCTCTGCCACTGATGGGTTTCCCGAGTGAAGTGGGTTAAGCGCTGGCGCAGGAGAAAAGGACATACACGTGCGCGCGTGCATCCCCCCCTCACCATTCCGCTTTTCCGGGAGGATGTCTGTTCCCCGCGCTCTACCACAACAAATCCAGACGCCTTTTGAACTCGCACAAACAAACAAACAGCTCACCAGGAGCCGGAGCCTCTTAATAAGCTTTTTCGCGGAGGGAATTAAATGGAACAGAAATTACCGCAGAAGCACCACAGCTGCCTTTCTGGAGTATGGAGGAAGGAAATCTCCGAAACAGCCTCCCGGAGGGCATGGTAACTTTCTGCCCCAACCGACCCGACCCGTACATACGTTCCTTCCAATCGCGGAGTTGGCATCTTTGGAGCTGGTGTGCCAAGAATGTCTGCCGACAAATTTCCGCAAACCATACCGCAACAACTTTTCCAAGAGACAGTGGAGAAGTTCTTGCCGACTTTGGACGGGGTCGACAATCGCAACCCATCATCTCCGGAGTGGCTCCGGAAGGACGCACTTGCATTTGGAACATCGATCCAATCGGCCCGATTGGCTTCGATCTTTGGATGGCGTTCCCCTGCTTCCCCACGGAGTGATTAGTCTTGGTACGCGTCTCCCGATAAAACGTTTGGAAACATCGAACCGTTCGCGGCGCAAACCGGGCGCTATCAGTCTCATTCATCGGTTCACGCGCCCAGCTTTCGATAGCCCACCCTCCCGCCGCCTTTGCCCCTTGCTTGCTTGCTTGTTTTGGGGAGAGATTAGAAGCCTTCCGGTGGGTGCCCGGTGGAATGATAACTCGGGCAAACAACAACCCCCTCTCTCCAAGCCGTGCCCGATGTTCGACTCGGGTTGTCCAAATTCCCTGCTCCGGAACAGCCAGTTTGTCTAGCGACACAACACCACAACACCACAACACACCTCGACGTTGTTGGGGAAGCAGTTGTTGGGTTCACCTTATCAGCGCTTCGCTTGCTTACGCGGACCGGCGTGTCACCTGAGGTAAAATGCTACCACCACCATCACCATCGCCAGTCCATCCCCGGCCCTTCCTCCGCGAGCGTCAGTCAAGTCAGTCAGCCGAGCTCGGGCTCGAAACATATCGGACCGGTTGTTCGGAACGGGGCGGGCAAAACATAGAACCGGGGACCCGGAAGGTGGTGGAAAGGCAAACAGAGGTATTGATAAAATAATTCAATGATTCTAATCACCGACTGGTCGAGGAGGAAATGATTATACCACGCCGTTCACCCTCGCCCCGGGGTTTTTTTCCCTGTTAGTCATGCTCCAGAAAAACCAATTGGTGGCTATTTTCGTGGCGCGCGGGCAGTTTTTTGGGTGAAAAAATTCAACCTAGCCCGAATTTAATTTCATCCAACAATGTTACCCAATTGTTTGGGAACAGACATTTTAAGTATGTAGAAAAAGGGTGTTTGCTTCCAGCGTGGTTAGAGGAATTTAAAGACAAAATCAAACAAGTCAGATCGAGTAAATATTGAGATGGTTTTGAACAGCCAAACTCATCAAACAACACAACCGAACTGTTATCGGAATCGATTTAATATAGAGAAATATTTGATAAACCATACGTGTTTTTCATATGGTTGCTGTAAATTGATACATTCAAACTATATTGTATCAAAAATAACCCTGGTTTTAAAAACATAATTCCTTGTCATCCTCTAAACGAGGAGTTAATTTATCTGAACTGTGAAAATAATGAAAACGGTACATATTCTACACCGAACCACGAAAATTGTTCGTTCTTTCAATAGAAACGAAAGTAAGAAATGGTCGGAAATTATCTAAAAACAATTCGTATGCTTCTAAAATATTTGAGCTTCATTTTCTAATTAGAAATAATGCACTTTTTTATATTTTTGATTTCATTTTCTGAACTTGGTAATAGGTTAAAATTAAAGAAAATATAAGGGCATCTTCTCACAACATGTGACATCAATTTGAAATCACATTGTATTTTGCAGGTTTTTTTTGTATCGTTTTCAAAACATTATATTCCTATATTATTAGGCCTCGAATAATATTTTCGAAAGCTAACCAAGACAGTTAACACCAAAAACAGCGAGTCACTTATCGCGGGGTGGAGATCTGCGTCCCCGCCTAAACTAGCTATTCCTTTTTTTTATTTTATCTCAACCGTGCCAAATTAACAAGTTTGTTATCCGAATGGAAAGCAGGCGACATTCGGGGGGGGGACCCTAAATTAAACCATATTTAACATATCCTCGGACGGGGTTTTGACGTTATCTTCTCTAAACAATAAAGTCGGCCGGTCGTTCGGTCTCGGAAGCGCTCGCAGCGGCCGAAGGCGGCGGTTCAGATTTCGGAAAGTGTTGAAAATTGGACATGATAGCCCATCCATCCATTCCGGCGGACGAACGGAAGCTCGATCGACGCCGGGAGCTCGTTACTGAAAACCGCGGGCGTGGTTGGTGGTGATGGTGGTGTTGGTGGAGGGTGGGTGTGGAAATTGTACTCAATTGAAATGGAGAGCCATCGTTAGCACGTTCTACGGCCGCGGCCTTAGAGAGTTGGTGGCGATGCGCTGAAGCCAGCAGAATTGTCGTCAATTGATGCGAGTTTGGTGTGTGCGTTGTCGTGACGGTTTATTTTTCTCTCCCGGCGGGATTTTCGGCGTGCCCGATCATCATGGCGGTGGCCATCGACGGCCGGCCGTCTAGATGTCGTACCGGAGATGCTGGTCCCGAACGAGTAAAGGACCGCATTTCGGGCAAACGTGTCACAAACATCATCGGCGCATGTCAAAGGCCCGTGTCTTCTAAGTGTGTTTTTCGCATGAGCGTGTTTTTTTTTTGCTGACATTCATTCCCTCATTCCGGAGGGTGCCAGAAATTCACACGACGAATAAGTTTCGCGAGAAAAACGACTTCTGAGTCACCGACGGCGCGCGATGATCATCCTTCATGCCGGGACCAAGGCATCATC
This sequence comes from Anopheles ziemanni, assembly GCF_943734765.1. NCBI lineage: Eukaryota > Metazoa > Arthropoda > Insecta > Diptera > Culicidae > Anopheles > Anopheles ziemanni. The sequence continues at coordinate 35,867,088 of NC_080706.1, read as the reverse complement.
ACCATCTTTACTGCTAGGTATGTGTGTGTCAACACAACTCCGACCGGTGTCCAACCAGTGGTCGTTGACACACTTTCCTACACCTTCGCGGGACACGAATTAACCTCAAAAAATCATAAAAATTTCAACCGATGTTCAGAACAGAACACGTAACACCGACAACACACGGAGCAGCATGAGGACTATAAAACGCGGTACTGTACGGGTTTGGCTTCGCTTTCGCCGCTAGCCCGTAGGTCCTCCGCTCAATCTGGGCGACGAAATAAATAAACGGGGGGGAAAAAAAGAACCCAGCTAGATACGCCATAAGATGTCCATCGGCATTTCGAGCGTTGGACACGTCCAGGGAACATCATTAAGATTGTCAAAATTCAACCCATCAACGACAGATAGAACTCCAGAAAGAGGACGCCCGAATAAAATATGACCATCATCAACCTGCCCGGCCCGTGGCTCGAAGGGCTCCGACGGGGAAGTCGTTTGGAGGGTTTTAATGTGCCCAAAATCATTTCACGCCAGGCCCACCTAACGGCGTAACGAAGCGAAGTGGTCCTTCGTACGGTTCCCATCGCTTTTCTCTCTCTCTCTCTCCGTTGATGTTTGTTTGTTTCGTACAGGTACCGAACCTAGTCCACCTAGTTTATGGCATCAAGCAGGCGGTGAGTTTTACTTCTGAAGCGTTTGGTGCCGGTTTCGAAGGTTGCCAACGTTACCGGGCACCGTAATCCTTTCGGTCAGCAAACCCCGTGGCACATATGTTTTGTCACCTAGTGTCGCTGCTCGGATGACCCGCTGTTCGTGCGAAAAGAACACAATCGTTACGGATGGGGGGATGACCTGCAACATGCACTCGCGCGTTTGCCGCATTATGTCATTCCGTCCGTAACAACGCTGGTTACATCGGTCCACCCTCGCCGTTCGTTTTTATCTTTCCACTTCCTTTCGGTTTGAAGGTTGCAAGACCCGCGCGACTGCATTTCGATCGATCGGCAAGGCCGAAAGCGACGGCCGTTACTGGGTTTGTTTTGGTGAGATTTATTTCCCGTGACCCTTTGGCCTCTTCGGAAAAGGCGTCTTGTCACCTAGTGCTGCCTCGAATCTGCATACAACTGTGGCCAAAAGCTGCTGGGTGGCGGTGGAAAACAACGATTTAACGATCGCTTACCGAAACCCGCTGCGCTTTTGGCCGATGCACCACCCCCCCGGGGTTGGGTTGGGCTGCTGGGGGTCGGTTCCATTTTGCCCATTTCCCGCCGGCGGCGCCACCACCGAGCGAAGGTTCCCTGCTGTGGAAACGGCGATCGGGGATGAATGGATTCCATTTAAAAATGGTGAAAAACAACTACCCCAACGGATGCATTATTTGTTTTACCCCTTGGCACGAGTGACACTTTTGTGTGTAATATTTTATTGTGCGCATTTCATTCGACATCTATTTCTTTTAATTTTGAGGAATTCACTTTCGCCTTTTATCGCACAAAAAAACGACCTCGAACTAATGTTATCAGAGCCATCAAATCGCCCACCTCAAGGACCCCGGAGATGATCGGACGGAACTGATTACCAGGGTTGTTTCTGTGAGGAACAACAGCAAACAACAAACAAGAGGGGAGATGTTCGGAAACTGGAACAAAATCCCACCCGCCCGAGCCGTCCATTAACCTTCGAAAACAAAATTCTCCTTTGGCGAAAGTATAACGTCCATAAAAGTTAACGATCACGAGTGTTGTTCCCTCGTAAACGGAATAGGGCGCGTATCCCGGAGCGTTCTTCGCCTCAGAGAGTGTTCAAGTGTACTTTCCTATCGAAATCGACACCTCTGCCCGCGTAATTTTGCGCTTTCGGTTGTGTCGAGTAGAAAAGGACAGTGATGATGGCGACCTTGTAAATTATTTCCTATCGTTGTGACGGAAGACAATTTACTTATTTCGAGAGGTTCATGCAGCGAGAAATAGAGCTGCAACTTCCCCCGGGATTATAAACAATGCACCGAAGAAGGAAAGAAATAAAACCCCGAAAACGGTCCCCGTCAAGCTAATATAATAATTTCCTAATTCCATATCATTTCTGTCCCTGCAGCACTCTCTTTTCAATGTTTGTCGGATTCATAATTTCCTACCTTCGCAAGACGCGGAACAGAAACCAAAAGCGGCGAGCGCTTTGGGCTGCTCCAAGGCCGGCAAAGATTTCCCGAAGGAAAAAGCCCTCTCGCACACTCACCTGCGAGGCAAATGAAATGAACTTTTAAGCGATAGAATCACACCCTGTCATTCCGATCAACGCCCTTTTTCAGCCATCAAATAACGATAAACTTTTACGACTGTCATTTTATACCACATAATTATACGTATTTTGTTGCGTTGTTTCGTGCCGTTGTGTTGCGCTGGAGAACTGTTTATGTTCTTCGTGGTGTTCGCGCTGTTTTTACCTCTTCGTTTTCCATCATGTTCATTTCATTATCAACATTTCTTGCCGTACCTGGTTTGCTTAATTTGTTGCTCACTTTTTAGTTTTATTTTGCCTATCGGCCCTTTTTTACTACACACACAATAGAGTTTTTTTATGGGTTTTTATTTAGAACCACACCGTCGTAGATGCACTTTTATTCCCATTTAACGAGTTTTGTCGCTGACTTTCGGTACCGGTTCGGTTGCATGCGGGATCATTCGTCACTCATCGTCAAACGTTGTCATGTTTTGGAGACTCTGCTTGGGAGCGACATACAGATTAGGACAGATTTGCACCGTTTAGCTTGCAAAGAAGACAGGCCAAAAGCACAGAAAATCGTCCGCGAATGAAGTAAAGAAACAAAACAAAACCACCACCAAGCCGTCGCCGCCGGGGGATAAGGGAGGACGATGCCATTTGGCTTGGAGGTGGCTGCACACACCATAGCTTTCGACACTTGCCTCGGCTTGCCGTTGCCTTTTGCCAGCCCGCCGACGCCGTGCATCGGAATGCCGGCGTGTCGGAATCGTTTTCGAGCCATTTCCAGCCGCCACTCATGCGACGAGATCGCGCCAAAGTCGTGCGATCGACAAAACGCGGATCATCATCGTCGGTTTTCATTGGTCGGGGAAAACAGCGGGTAGGGGGGAGCAATGGGGCCCGAGATTCTGAGCCGTATGCGACGATGACGCTGAGAAATGGCGGTGCCGGATTACGCCAGGCAGGGGTTCTGCCCATTACAAAGCGGCGGCATTTATTTGCCATCGACAGCCGCCGTTGGGTGCAGACGAGCCGCAACATTTGAATTATCACCACCACCTTCTGCCGCAACCTTGGCCGGACTGCTTACTGGGCCCCCTTGGAGGCGGGCGGAAGCTGAATCCGCCGCGAAAGAAGTAATTGAATTTCAGGGCCCGCTTTCGATCCACTTCCACGCCCGAACCAACGATCGGACGCCGGAGGGACGCAGAGGGGTGGCTACAAACCCATTTCATCCATCGCGTCTGTGTATGTGTGTGTGTTTGGGCGAGGGTATGATGCAATGCAACAAATATCCATTCCATGCCCATGGGGCCGGTTTTTCCTCTCTCGCCGATCGCTAGATGATTAACGCCGGATTCGTCTTGGGTGCCATATTGTGCTCGCCCGCGGAAAGACGAACCTTTTTTTACACCTCACTTTCGGAGATTAACTCACATGGATTAGTTTAAAAACTATCTATATGTGTATGGATCGGTTGGACCAACCGTTCACGGCTTCCCGCCGTGCGACCGGGAAATGTGGGACATTCTGATTCCGATCGATTCCGACTCCAAAGTGGATGGAGAGTGGTTCTACACGCACCGAAAACACTTCTGGCATTTTCACTTCGTCCACGGCATGGGAAAGGGAAAAGAAAATACCAACTTTAATCGAACCGAAGGCTCTACCGACTTCGACGCGGCGGCGGAGGAAATTAAACAAATAATAACTTATATATTCATGATGTTTATCTCGTCAAGGATTGTATACAATCGATCACGCGCGTAATAATCGTAATGCCCGAACGTGCCCCGTTCGGGGAGGGCGGGAAAGAAAGCCGTCAAAAGGGGGGAATGCATGTTCAGGTGAGAAACGTGGTACGCGTTCCGATGGTTGTTTCCACCCGATTCGATCGTTATTCAAAAATAAAATACCACCACACACGCCCGCACCACCCGCGCTACGTTTTGGGGGAAATCTTTCGTTTTAACTTTTCATCGCACACACACACACACTACATGAAGATGCTCCGATTTATCGATCAAGTTCGATCCGCAAGTCGGAACTCAAGAACAAAGTCGAAGGCGGTTGGTAGCTTGAGTCTGGTTTTACGGCAAGAAATAAATACACACCCCAAAGGGAGCGAGAGAAAGGCCTGCGGGGTTGGGAAAACATGGGTGTGGTGTATTTCATAAAATGTTTGGTTTTCCACCGGTGGAGTACTCCGTCTGGGTTTTTGCTGCGTCGTTTGCGTCGACGTAAACACTTCTGGTTCTGCGCCGATAATGATTTATAATAAACGCGCGGTTTGAATAATATCTCCCTTTGAACAAAACTCTGCAGTCCGATGATCGGTTCGGGAAAACGTGCCCAGTGTGCCAGTTTTATTTAGTTTTTCGGCACCACTTTTCGGGCATCGGGGGAAAATCGGGGGGAAAACATTATCCATCCCAATTAATTTCAACCGTCGATTGGGTAATGTTATTTACATATAACCTATTCTCGCTTCTCAAAAACAGAATGCTGCTGAAAGCTGTTTGAGATTGGGATGTTGGGGAGGAAAAATCATGAACATCTTCCCATTTGTTCATTTATTTCGCGTCGGAATGATAATGCGCCCACGCGAGTGGATCGACTTTTCACGGCGTTTATATTGCCCTTTTTGCGAGGATCAAATTGCACGGCTCGTAATTTGCGCCACCACTTCGCTTGTGATTGCTCGCAGTCGATAAAAACAAATACGACACACACACACATACATCCGCGCTTATGCACTAACGCCCGCAGAATGATCTGTTTTTACTGCATTTCATCACATTCGGGCACATACTAGAACGGCCGTAAGTAGAGTTTAATATTAATAAACATCTCGACGACGTAAAACGACGAGTCGGCACCCGGCGTTCGCCAATCGTTGCCCCATCTGTTGCCAATTGCCGTGCGTGTCGTTCAAACAAACGCGTGAATAATAATCATTAAACATAAAGTTATGCAGCAAAACAAAGAAAAAACAAACGGCAAAAATCGACGCTTCTTCAGACGATGCTGCGTATGCAAACAACCTTTTCGGGTCGGGGGAAAACTGTGCACATTTATTTGCAGCACATACCAGCACACATGTTTGTGCAGCGTTTCCCTTCCTTCGTGCGAAAACGTAGGCAATAGAATACATAGTACAAATTGGGGAAAAAATTGTCACACAAAAGTAACGTAGGGTTTATGAAAATGTCGCCATAAAAACTTTGGGAAACGAGCCTCGACGGCTGGGAGGGTTTTCCCCGGGTAGCTAAATGCCGTAAACGAGATGCTCGTCTCGCTGAAAAGTGCCGTCGCGTTTCTTTTCGTCGCTGCTTGTTGCTTGAGAATGGAAGGGGTTTCTTGTTTTTTTGTAAGACTCTTTTGGTCCACCGTGGTGTGGAAGATGTTTTAGATCCGTTTTCCCATCGCTTGCGATCGACGATCGTCGTTCCGTTCCTAGTGGTATGCAAATTTGCCTACTTCTTTTACCCTTTCTCCAACTGGTTGTTAAATTTTTGTTGAAGGAATTCGGAACGTTAAGTTGTTGGTTTATTCTTGCGACCATCGCGTCCAACTCGAACCGCCTTCTAGAGATCGCGTTCGGTTCGGCTGAAAAATTATTAAGCTACACTTATGCTTTTGTTTTATGTCACACGGAACATTCATTCACAACCTCCCAGCAACCTACTTCAGCACCGTTTTTTCCCCGAGCTAAAAATAGTTAAATCTTCGATACTTTATGCCCACTTTACTTTTTCGCACCGTAAGACCTTTTGTCGAGTCTGTCCACGGAGCGTAGGAGGGAAACCGTTTGATGTTTTTACTTCTCCCCTACACACCACCTTGTGCCACCTTGTGCCACCCTACCCCGCCGGGGGTCACAAGCTTCATCGGGCGCGTTCCGTTTCCATTAGACATTTAATTACCCGTCCAACCGTTGCTAACCGTTAATCGTTGGTTTCAATTTGAGTAAACTCATGGTAGGAGAAAAAAAAACACTCAAACACACACACACTAGCACACCATTCCGATACACTCAACGAGTCGCCAACGCCATCGACGAGGGACACAGATTGATCACAGCAATGCGCGCATTGAAGTTATTTCGAACCGGTCACTTTCCACGCGGCTGCACACAAACGCAATAGGATGAAGATAAAGTTAGGCAAAAAGTAGTAATAATGGAGCCCCAAAACCCCACATTTGTTGTCCGAGCCCACGCACAGCTGGAACGAAGCCCGATTTGCCTTGTTGCGTTCGATTGGAGTGTCTGAAATAGACATCAAGCCGTACGCACCGATCAAGAAATATGACGCCACGAACCTCACGAGCACTGCGTCGGTGTTGTTGTTGTGCGTGGAAATACTGACCCGACCGTTCATGAGAAAATTGCGAATTGTTTCGCAGTGTTTTCCTATGCATTCATTGCAATTGCTGGGAAAGCTTAGCAATTAAGACTGCTCCGAGCGTCCGCATTCCCTGCGAGGTTGATTCGTTGACTCAAACGCGCCATGTTTTGACTTGTGCGTGATGGTGAATGTTTATTATGTGAGGACATTTTACTTCCTCCAAACATGGAAATAATGCCTCAAAACAAAACTGTTGGTTTTTTTCCTCGCGAACGAATTTCTGCATCTCGGTTTCCCATTAGGGATTATCTTCGAGGCTCTGTCCGAAGACAAAAACCGGATCCAGCGCTAACAGTATGACATGTTTCCCAAAATCTGACAAGCAGTATTAAAGCTACAAGCACCCACCCCCCAACGACACGGCCCTGGGACACTCGTCACGAAAAGGTAATAATTATGAAAAGTCAAGGTAACACGAAGTTCCACTTCGGAGGCTCCATGCGATCTTCATCGCCTTCTTCATTATTATTATCATCAAACAAAACTTGAGACTTTCATCGTGAATTCGTGATTTCGAATGCCTGGGTTGAATACGAGGGAAGATGGTTCTGCTTGGGAGAAGGATCGATCAAGTCCGGATTTGTTTGTATCCAAAACCCGTCGCTTTCCTTTCGATCATTCCCGAGTTCCTATAAGGAACGTATGCGTACATCAAGCGGACAACAGCGTTGTGTACCAATGGTGTTGTTGCAAGTTGTACCGATCTCATCAGGTTATGCACACACACACACACACACCTCTCACACACCTCCTTGGGTCCTTCACCGTGGGTGATACGAATGTTCCCAGCGGGAGAATTTATGACAAGTTTACGATCGCCGGAAAAAATCAGCATCTCATAAGGAGTTAATTTTCGAATAACGTCCCTTCCTTTCGGTCGTCCCGCGGTCGAAAAGAAGTGTCATACCCCCGGCTTTATTAGCCTCCGAGGCAACTGACCGTCAAGCGTTTTTGTTTTACAACCGACCGAAGCGAGGATCAACCGAGGTTATCCTTTCGCCACCAGCGAAAGATCGTGCGTCTTCCACATCTCTTCGCCAGGTAGGCGAAGTTCTTCGGAAAGGGCCGTACCGAGAGTAAAGGAGATTTGCGCCTAAATCCAATCAGTTTGTTTTACGGTCGGGACGCGGTACTTTCTTCCCTTTGCCTTACGGTGGATTAAGCGCGAAGGTTAAACCCGTACCTGGCCGTTTCAAAGGGACTCCCGCTGGTTTCCCGCTTTGCCTGCCTAGCCGGAGACCCTGGAACCGCCTCGGCCCTCCTAATGTGGGTGCGTCCCCTGCTGGCCTGCAGCATCCACCGCCCGGAAGGTTGCACGGTTTTATGGCACACGCTTGGCAAACACCACAAACACACACACACATACCTACAGTGTGTTTGTTTCTTCTGGACGGCAAAAAGACGCGTTGTACCCCGGCGGGACTGCGTGTAAATACGTCCCAATAACATCCCTCGCCCGCATGTTCACCCGGGAGGGCCGCTTCCGAAGGTCCTCCCCGGGTGTCGGGAACTGTCGTGCGGCGGTGGGAACCGGGTGGAGATTAAGGATGGCGAAAATTTGCATTTAAATTAACAAAACTTCCCAAAACGGACTCTCTTCGGGTCTTTGGACCTCGGACCGGTCGGTCGTCGATTAATTCTCGATCTTTGTAATCCCATTTACGCCGACCGGCCTCCCTGACAGATCCCGACGTTTGCTCCCCGAAAACTTATGCTAATGCGGCAGCACTTACCCTAGGCTGGGCCATGTGTGTAGATTTGTTGAAGTAGTCGTCGTTGTCGCCGTTGCCGGAATGTAAACTGGAGCTTTTCTTTGCTTTGCTTTGCTTTGCTTTGCTTGCTTTTCTTTCTACGGAGAGCACAACGCGCAAACTGGTATCTTCTTTTCCGCCACTGCTAGGTGGGGTCGGAAAACTTGCCGACTTTTCCGCGGATTACTTTTGGTGCGCGGGGAGGGGAGGGCAAGATTCTTGCTTCCTCGCCAAATGATTTCGCTTCGAGCTTTGCCTCAAGCAATTAACAACTCCTTTTGTAAGGTTACCGCTCGTATACCCGATTCTCGTCGATCGTATCTCGTATACACACGCACAATGGCCGCACACACATTCAAAACATTAAACAAAAAAACCATACGCACAAACGCACTGACACTGACACTGCCGTTGGGGGACAAATCCGATCCGATCCGATCACGTACACACACACACACACTTTTCCGACGCAGGACGACACTAGGGAAAAACTTTTTCCACCGGCCTTCCAAACGGTGGCGGCGCTCTTCTTTCGCCCACTCGCCGTCGGAATGATGCGTCCGAGCGCACGCACCGCACGCCGTCTCTTCTGCCTCGTCCCGGCTCACCGACCGATATCACCGGAAGAATGCATTACCGCGACGCTTTCCGCCAAACGCCAAAGGAAAACCAACCGAAAAACTTCCGGACGCACTGTGGACACTCTCCGCTCCCACCAAAAACCACCAAGGTTGGTCGGGGGCTAATCGACAGGGAGAACGATCAAGATGCCTCGTGACGCTTGCTGGATGCTGGAGCGATCATTCGGTACCGTTTTTCCCGGCTCTACGATGAAAACCTTTCCCTTCGCGAAGCACGGGAGATAAGATTTGTTTACGCGTTGCTCGTTTGTTGTTTGCCCTTTTTTTTTGCCTCTACTTTTATCTTGCACTTGGTTTGCGGGCGCCCCGTTTTGTCGTTTTTCTCTTTTCGTTTACTAAGCGTGGTACTTTCTGTATCGGTGTATATATATAAATTGGTATAGGGTATATGGATTTTGTATATATAACTCTCTGCGTGGTGTCACGGCCCGGGGCGAGGTACTGCTAAACTAAACCCGGCGGCCGCTGCTGCTCGCACGACGACGCTAAATCTATCATCAGTTTCGTATACTTTCACATCCACACCCGGGGTGTTCCCGCGTTTCCCGCCGATCGAGTTACACCCGCCGGAAGATCGGCCACCGCATGGTTCGGCGAGCTGTTCCAGAGAGGTCGGCCTTCTCGATGAGATTTTGTTGCTTGTTGCTGTTTTTAGGTTTTTGGTAAACTTTTACTCCGCCTTGTAAAACTAAAGCTACGCTTTGCCGTGTGGTGCACCGGGTTTTGCTTGGGTTTTGCGTCCGGTTTCGTTGGCCTGCTTTTACTTGTTACAATTTCGTATACCTTCTGTATTGGTGGTTAGATCGGAGCGAAACCCGTGGAACCGGTTCCTTGGTTTCACTTCGAGACTGCAGCGTAGCTTGATCCTTTCCGTTAGTATCCTTGTGTGATCAATTCCCTCCTTTGCTACTATGCGTTGTTAGTGTGGGTTTTGCTTCGGAGCGAGTGGCTGCAGTGGTTTGCTGTGTGTTGATGATTCGTATCGTTTTATTTGTTTTTGGTGGTTTTTGTTGTTGCAAAAATGCCGTATACTGTTGTAGGAATCCCAGTTGAAAAACCTTCTCCGACTCGCTATCACTGCTTCGTTTTCCGTTTTCCTTTTGCTCGCTTTGTGATGATAAAGCACACACTCGTCGGGTTTTGGTGTTGTCCGCGCGATCACATCCTTTCGAGGTTCGGGGGGGGAGGCCGTGGATTCACCGACGGAAAACTGTTTGCTCACAAAACGCGCGCACGCACACACACACACATACGCGCACACATACACACATACACAATTGATTTTGTTTTCTTCCGAGGCCGATCCTTGCGCCTCTTTCTCTCTCACCCCAACCCGGGGGAAAACTGGGGCCTTAGCAGAACTGAATCGGGAGAAATGGGAACAAAACAAAAACTAATAAAATAGCACTCATACACACGCACGTGTAATTAAATCGCGTACTTGGGGCCGCGATCGGAAACTTCAGCTACTACTTCTCGAGCGTTGAAGGTAGCCGCACACAAAAACCCGCACACACACACACACACGCGACGTGATCGCGATCCCGAGAACCCGGGAACACCCGGAACTCAGAACAACGGAACGGAAACGGATCCGATGGACAACAAAATCCCGGACTTCTCACCGTCAACCTGGCGCTTTGTTTTTTTTTGTTTTGGGCCGCCAAATCTATCGCAAAACGCGCTTTTCTATCACGTGATTGTGTGTGGTGAGAGTGGGGCCGAGGGGCAGGGCGTAAAAGTGCCGGCACCCGCACGAGCTCGCGTGTTTTTGTTTACCGTGTGTCACCGGGGCCGCGATTTTTTAGCGGATATTAATTTCCATGGGGCCCGGGCCGCGCGCTCCCGGTGGTAATATATTTTCCGGTCAGTCGGCCACGGACACGGCCTGTGGGTGGCTTTCTGCTGCCCGCTTTGGCTGCAAACCGCCCTCCCGGGTGATAGCGGTGCGTTCCGGAGTTCGGGCCTGCTGCTGCTGCTGCTGCTACTACTTGCTACTTGCTGCTGCTGGTGCTGTTGCTGCTTCTCCGGAGAGGCTGGCCCGAAAAACAACGGCCACACACCGGTTCCCGCCAGCCACGAGAGAGCCGACGAAAAAACGTACGCACGCTGCTGCTGGCTTTTCCTGCTGCTGCTGCTGCTGCTGCTGATGCTGTTGCTGATGCTGATGCTGCTGCCCGGTTGTGTGCTGTGTGCGCGCTCGAGTGGTGTGGTGTGTGCTATGATAATAAATGACTAAAGCGTCGGAACGACCCACAAGGAATCGGGATCGTTTTTCGTCGGCGTGCTCTGCGGCGTACCGTGTGTGTGTGTGTGTGGGTTTGTGGGTGAGTGTGTGGGTACGCGTATCATATACGTACGTTTGCGCGATGAGAGATGGCGACCGCGAACGCGCACGAGCACACGATGGATGACAGCGGTGGCACAGGAGGGAGGGAGGGAGGGATGGTGGTATTCTGGAGTGGCCACACGAGAACTAGGGGGCGGGCTGTGCGAGAGAGGGGGTGCTGTGCGCGCGCGCTGCGATGGCGATATTATATTGTAATATATTTCCGAACCATTAGTCGACGGTGGCGGGCCGGCAGCGGTGGTGGTGGTGCCGATGGAGGACCGTGTTCGGAGGGCCCCCGCGCGCTGGTTGGGGAAACGATGCGAACGCACGGCGGCACGGAACCGATGGATACGAACGGCCAACAACGGAACGAACAAAAAAAACACACTCCCGTAAGACTTGCGCGCATTCCCCGACGTTCCGGGGGAGCCTAATATGTGCGTATATATAGATATATATAAATACAAAATGTAGCCACAGGAAGAGCGACGGACGTTCGTGCTGCACGTCGTACGCGGTTCGAAGGCAAATATACACTGCCTTGTCAATCAACATTTATCTGCCCGGCTCGAGCCGCACGGGCGCTCTCTGTCGCACCTTCGCGCCAACGGACGCATCCAGCTCACTCACACGACGGGAGGCGTGGCTTCCGAATGCGGGCTACCAAAAGAGGACTCCACGCGAGCTTGTCCTTGGGCCAACCGGTTCGGTGTGCTTCTCACCAGGCGGCTGTGAATCGGTAGCTACCGGTTCGGTTAGCCAATCACGGCGCTCCGTTCGATGCGTTGGTCCACAATCCACACGCAAACGGGTACTCACACAGATGCAAATGAGACGTTCTTCTCACTTCACACGCGGTCGAGCGGTCTCATCCCATCTCACTGCAAACGGTTCGAAGTGTGTGTTTCCATTTGGCGGGTGCGTGTGTTCGTATCGGCCGGAGGACAGTTTATGTTTCGGTTTGCCCAAGGTGATTGCATGCACAGCTGTGCCAGCTTCGAGTGAGAGATTCCTTACGTACACGATTTCAGCGGAATTTATTATTTTTACGATTTGTTTTCGTCATATTGTAGCGAAGTTGACAAGTTATTGTTTGGGTTATGCTTATGTTTTCCCGAAATGATTGAAAAATGTTTAATCAAGTTGAGATGCAAACACCGAATGTGCTGAACGAACTCGACGGGACCGCTAGTTGGCGAGTTCCCTTTTGGTCCGAAACGAACCGATAAGAAAAGTGTATAAAAACGGTAAACAAAATTCAGATGCAAATGCAACAACGCCGGCAAGGAAAACAAAAAGAAACCAACGCTTGTTGGTGCAACGTGTACTACCCCTTGATAGGGCGTGGAACGTTTGGTTCTCTGGCAGAGAACGAACAAGGCAGAGCGAGAACGCGGGAATGGAAAAGCGAGAGCGAAGCGCAGAAGACAAATGACTCCGCCTATCGCCGAGCGTTCACTGCAGGGGGGAAGACCGCCTTGGAAAAGTGATGGCAGTATACCATTATTTATACGGCTGATTGAAATGAAGAATGTTATGGCCAGCAGATTGGCGGGCTCCACCGACTCGCCCGGCCCGGCAAACTGGGGCACGCGGAGTGGCGGCGTAGTCGGAGTTGTTAGCAGCAGCAGCAGCAGCTTCTTCCATGACATCATCTCAACATCGTGTCGTGTCGGCCTGTGGCATGCGTCTCTGTGTGTGTCGTGTGCTTCCTCAAACACACGAGAGCCCGACGAACCAACCAGTTCCGCCAAAGGAGAGGAAGAAAAAGGGCAACCTACTCCGCGGACGCGCGAGATGCCGAAAGAGACAAGGACAAGAAGCCGACCGAGAAGATCGTCGGGCATTGCATATTAGAACACAAGAGAGGTGCGCAAATGTGAATTTTTCATACGGCAATACGCGCGCGACTGGGAAAAGCGCGCGGACCTTGTTATTTCTTTTCCTTTTCCATCGTGTGCCTGCGTTCGGTCGAGCAGTCGACTCGTGGGGTTTTTCTTTTTCTTGCCGGTTTCGTTTGTCGCCCAGGGAGGCGATTGTTTTTCCTCTACGCGCTCGCACATCGCAGCTCATCTCTCGGGTCTAGCCGTATCTTTGGCGTTTCGCTAAAGGGGGAATGTTCTTTATTTTCCAATTTCTTGCAATTTTTTTTTCGTTTCTTATTTGGTTTGATTTCTCTGCTCCTTTTCGGTTGGTCTTGTTTTCCCGTTTCACTTGAACGCAAGCAGTGCAAAGTTGTCGAGGAAAAGCAATTTCGTTCGCGCGCTCGAAAGGAAACTCCTTTCGGTATAATTTTTTTTCAACTTGAAAACTGCAAGATTGGAAAAATAAAAAAAAATTGGAAAGAACAAATGAAAAAACAGTTCAGCGAAAGAAATGAAAATACGAAATTCTTTTCAAACTATGGCACCCACCTCCCTCTCGAGACCGACGTGACGGTGTCCAGGGTAAAATGGTACTGGAAAATACTTTCAAAAAAGTCGGCTACGAAAAGAAAAATGAAGAAAAAAACTGCCTCAAAATCCTTCATTTTTTCCCGTTTCATTCCATTCACATTGCAACAATTCTTAACTTTTCCATTTAATCTCGACTCCCGCTTATCGTTAGAGGGCTTTGAGCAGGAGCCCGGTCCGATGTTTTCCACCAACCACTTTGCCGTCCCATTTTTATCAGTCGAGGAAAATGATGTCCACCAGCGCATTGCCATCATCGTCATCATAAGCGTTGTTAGCTTCATCATCAACACACAGCGAAAACGGTTTATGATGCAAGCAAGTTGTAATAATAAAAATAATTGCTTCACGGTCACACAAAACGGTTCGCGCGGAATGGCAAACTCTCTGCTGCTGGTTGATGGCCTCCTCATTTCCTCCCCCCTAGCCCTCTGGGAGAGAGTGAATCTCGGTTGAAGTAAAATTACCATTTCTCGACCCCTTCGGCCATCCTCTAGGCCCGCGTCTTCCCCTCAGACAGAGAGCCAAAGGACATCGCCCGTGGTTCATGTTCATGTCGTCATATTATGCGGTCCCGTAATAACAATCCCACCTGAAATACGTGCAGACCAACGACGACGACGACGCACACACACTGACAAACAGTATAGGGCGGTTGCGATGGTGATGATATTCGCACCCACCACCGCCGCCACCGCCTACTGCTGCTGTTGCTGCTGCCCGAAAGTGATGTACGATGTCAAAATTATTTAAATCTAATGATAGCACACGACAAATGAAAATTTGTTACCAGCACACACCAGAACACCAACAGCAGCCGGGAGCCGAAGGAAAACAGGCTCGCACCGTGTTGTCCCCGTGCAACATAACGACGGGGACATTCGGGTTTCTGGCGAGGGGGAAGAAGCGAGATGTAAGTAGAGCGAACGAGAGAGAGAGAGCGAGAGAAGGAGGAACATTGTGTGAGACGAGTGAGGATGGTTTATGCACAGCGCGGGCCGAAGCAGAAGGGGCCCAGAAGTGAGAAAGCATAATGTCATCGACGCCGTGCGTCATTTTGTTCCGTACTCCAGATTGTAATATATGCCCCTGGAGCGTGTGTGTGTGTGTTTGGTTTCCTTCTCGCCCAAGGACCTCACCTTGCTTGCGTGCGTACCGAAGCGGAGTTACATTCATGAACAATTCCTTCACACCGGAAGAACCGAAAAACACATTGAATTAGCAAAGCGAGCAACGGGATGAGAAGGAGCGCACGCAAGTGGAGTGTTTGGGGCATATTTCGGTCAAAAGTAGTACGCCCTTAAAGTAATGGCCACATATACACACACACACAATGAGGGAAGGTGTTCCAGGATGCTGTGGCCGTGGATTGTAACTGTTCCGTGTTCGATCGATCCCGCTGCTGACCGCATTTATTATCGCCCTTCGGTTTTTACCCTGTCGTCCAGTTGACCATCGTGCCTCCCCACAACATACACACACACACACAGGCGTGTGTCTTTATGCACAGCATACATGTAGCTGTACATGAGCGCCCGTAAAGGGAACTAACTCTAGTCGATCGCTTTTTTACCGTCGCTCCGGACTTGGGAAACTGACATTTCTTCCGCGTGTCATAGAAAATGGAAGCAAAAAGTCGCGCTCTACACACTGTTTCATTTTGCGTGTATTTCTACTTTACGCTCGATCTGTTCCGGAAGTTCGACAGGCGGCATGGCGGTGGAATGTCTATGGTTAAAATATTAATATTATTCTCCTTCTGCCAGCGTGGCTTATTTCTTATGGCCTCCTCCTGCTCAACAGCTGTCAACTATGGGTGATTTTAGATTGGTGTTGTTTGTGTGTGTGTGTGTATGTTTTTTTTTTGTCATTTTGTTTTGTTTTGGGGAGGAACCAAACTCCCCCACGCCCCGTCCCTCCCATCGAAAGAACTCTTCTTCCGAATTGCTTCCGAAACGCAAGTGCCATAATAATGAATTACGATTAATGGCGCCAATGTGTTTAATATGCCGGGTCGGGGTTGTTGTGCTTCGGCTGCGATTCATGCCCGTCAAGCGGGTGTGTTTCATTTTTTCGTTTCCTTCGCGCAAGGACGATGGCTCCGATGCCGTCAAACCACGTGTGGAGCATAGTTGGACGAAAGAAAAACCCTCCAACCAACGAAATAATTGCAACCGATGGCGCTTAAAGAAATCGTGCGTAGCGAAAAGAAACAACGCGACATGCGACATTTATTGCACGCGGGAGAATATGGCGGCGGTTTGGGTTGGGTGGCTGGCGGGAAAAGCGAACTCGATTCACAAGTCACGGTGACGTTTGCAAGAATTTTCATCCCACCGGCGTGTTTTCTGAGGCTTTTCTACGCCAGCTTTTCATTTGCTAGTTTACCGCCCAACATCGGGGGACAGGAACTCCCGAAACAACAACCGCTACGAAAGGATTGGGAAATTGGCCACATTTTCCATTTTTAACGAGAGGTAACCGACACTCCCCCCCCCGCGCATTTTCCTTGCGAGGGAAGAAAGGGTTTCGGTTGTTATTATTGCGCTGGTGGAGAAACGAAATTTATAAGCGAAAAACAAACGCGCCCTGTACGCCAACTGCTGACAGGACGAAGGTGTAGGACATTCGTTACGTTTGTAAAGGGAAACAGGCAGCGTGCAGGCGAGCGTGCGAACACACATGGCCACCGTTAAACATGAATGACGCGAAAAGCGGTTCGATTTCAATATCGGCTGTCAAGCTTTTCGGCTTTGAGGCCTTCAGCGAGGGAAATTTTCGGGCCAAACTCAACATTTGGCTCATATTCACTGCTGGGCCTGGCGGGCGGCAGACGGTGTATCGTGTTTTATTTTTTCCTTTGGCTTCCTGGCACCACTCCACTCCATACAAACACGAGGCGTGGAAAGTTTTGTGCACCCCCATCCTCCCGAGGCCCGACATGTGCAAAAGGTGTACTTTATGGGGAGCCATGGCCATTTTTGCAAAGTTGATTTCGGGCGAAAACGCTTAGACCAACACCGGGCTGGGCTGCCGAAGCAATTGGGCGCCCCGTCGGGTTGGTGCACGGGGAGGTGAGTGTTAAATTATTTCCAGCTTTTAAAGATGGAACGGCAGCTGGGAATATATTTCAATATACTCGGGCCAATTTTCAATCAACGTTGCAAGTGAGTTTGGGCGTTGGAATGCTTTTAGAAGCCTGACGCGTCGGCTAGGTATTTTGAGGTAGTTTATGGAAGTGTGGTGTAATGAAAGGTTGCCATTAGGGAATCGCGTATAAGATGAAATCGGTTGTGCCAACTTGTGAAGTACTTGCGGGTGAACTTGTACTCCGCTGATCGTTCTTTTCCGTAAATGTGGTAAAAGTGATGTACGCCCTTTTTCCCGAAGTAAAGTGCACTCTTTTCATCAAGCATATTGATAGGAATTGTAATAGATCCATAGTAATTTGTGTATATTCAATACTAATATGCATCTCCGATTTTATTTGGACGGAAATATGATTCGTTCTTCTGTAAATAGCTTCTATAAAATAGTAATTATTTCATGGTTCTAATAAATATACATGCCAACATCATTGTGGGACTTTTCGTAAGGCTAAAGTGACTAAGTATACAACTATTTCTAAAAATATGTTAATTCAGTAGATAGTTTTAAGCCTCTCACTTCAACTTCACCGATAAAAGTAAACCTTCAAACATTTCTCACGGCGATAAAGGTAATTGTAGATGCTATTGAATCCAACAAAATATACTTGATTTAACACACCGGAACTGTATAACAGCAATGAATTACATTTATTGCCTGTTGTAAATTGAAATGTAGTCAATATATAATAAGAAGAAATCCAATAGAAGTTAATTCAACAAAATTGATGAAGAATATGGTTTAGTTTGTATATAAAATTTGAAGTATTAGATTAAATGCTATCATAGAAGAGTTTAAAAGCTGATAAAACGATCCTTTGATTTCATTGTATACGAAAAAATTTAGACGAATCACCACCGCGCATTATTGAACGCCAAGTTAATCAAGGAAAATAAAAAAAATTATAAATAAATTTATAAATTTTGTAAAGTTTTACCTTTACTGGGTGCACATTATATTGAATATAATTTTCTTTTCTTTCTTCTTTGCGATGTGAATGACTTTCGTAAATGATTTAACAAAAATAAAAAATCACCCTAAAAGAATTTGATTGTCTTAGAAAAATACCGATGAACACCACATGTCTATTCGTCATTTTATTTTTTAAGCTGACGAATCCCTGTAAAATGAGTCATCGCAAAAACGGCTATATTTATTGCCATTCGGTCACACAATAAAAACATATATGAATTAATGTTGATCGTTGGAATAAACTGATGATGCACATAATACTTTAATTTCCTCAAAAATCTACGGCCAAATACTAATGTTTAAGGGTTCTGTAGACATTAAACTAATTAAATCAATATAAGGCACGCTGTGTTTACTAAGTAGAATTCAAGTATCGTGAAAAAGTTATCATGTTCCCAAGAAGCAAATAGGAGATGCAAGCCATAGTTGAATTATGTAAAAAATGAAGACGATGTGGTTATAAACAAACTTTCCAGCATGTTTCTCTTTGTTTATTTTGGGTAATTTAAGAATGAAACGTATGGATAAAAATTAGCATCAACATTATTGTGAGTTTTTGTTTTTCTTATCCTAGCTACTTTTTCGAATAGGATTTACTTCCTTCACTTAACACCACACTTGTTCATCCAAGCGATTCACAAAATGTGACGAACCCCGTCGCTAGTTCTCGCCGCCAAAAATCATGCTTTATGGAAATATCGCCCATTTCCATGCGATACAGTTTAAATCTACACCTGGAAGCTCCGCTCACTTTAACAAAGTACCGTCGCTTCGCAGTATCACGTTCTGCCGCAGCGCAAGCCCATGGCCGACCGGCTTTAATTATGGATGTCTACGGGCGTCCCAGCGGGCACGAGGAAAACCCCGGGCCCCTGCGCTCGCTTTTATTGGTCGTTATATGCGCTTTCATTTCCATATCGACTAGTCGGCGGGTGCCGACGAAACGCGCCAAAAAACCAAAAAGCCCCAATGGCCACCAACACCACATCGACGGCGGGCAGGGACAACAACGACCAACCGAACCATCGCGCACACTAGATCAATTGAAACGCGCGAGCGAATGAACTGGCGGAACCAAAACAGAAACCGAAACGGCGAACGGCATGGAATGGAAATGGTCGAAAGATGGGAAACCAACGGCACACACAAAAAAGTGTGCTCGGTACACTTCATAAATTTCCACTAAATTAATGAACCGAAAGGACCCCACGACAGGAGGACGCACTCTGGCCTTCTCGCTCTCTCTTTCTCTCTCCCACTCCCACTTGTTCTAAGTCCTTGTTCTGTGTTGTTGTGTATTAGGCCGAATGTTGTCGCGTGAATTAAAGTAGGTCGACGTTGGTGCATCATCATCATCATCACCAACATCATCGTCAGTGATCGATGTCGCGAGAGCGGCCACGGGGAAAACAAATGATGGCGGAAACACACAACACACACACAAAAAAATAGCACAAAAACAAATCGATGCGGAATATAATCGGCAGAAAACCAGAAGAACAAAAAAATCGCCAGGTCAGGTGAATCCGACGAAAAATTCAAAATCGAACTTTTGACGGCCCGTTTTCGACGATATCCCGTCGTGGCGGTGCCGAATGAAATATTGATAAATGTATGTTCGACCTCTCGACCATTCCAACCCTTCCCCCACAGGCATTCCGAAGGAGGCAGGCGCAAGCCGAAGGCAGCAAATGGCCCAATGAATGCGGGACATGGTGGGGAGAGATAATAAACCAAATGCAAGAATCCATCATGCATGCACCAGCCCCCTCCCCCTCTCTGTTGCGTCCTTTTTGCGCCCCTCAAAGCAGCAAATTGTGAAATATTTCATCCCAAATGCTGCCCTTTTGCTTCGTGCCCTCGTCTTTCTATTAGTATTTTCTTTCCCACGCATCAAAGAAGGCAAATCTGTCTCAGCTGTGACTGTCTGTGTGTGTGTGTGTGTTTCGGCTGTCGCAAAAATATGCCCCAAAAAATCAGATTAACATCAAAACCCTTCTGGTGTCCTCAGCCCTCCGTGTGGGGGGAACAGTGACCTGATCCTTACCCCGTTGCGATGAGGTCATTCGCCCCTCCGCCCCAGGGCGTAAGGATTCATTTGGAAACAAAACCCAAAAAGTAAAAAATAAAAGGAAGACCCGGGAGGAGGAGTAAAAAATCGATATTGATCCATCGATTTCGTTGACAAGTTGACAGGTGACAAATGAAGTATTATATCGAGAGGCTGACTGAGTGACTGACTGACTGACCACGGGTGGGGCGGGGAATACACTGGGGGACTGGTGGTGGTGTGGAGTGGATAAGTAGTTGGATAACGCCTGAAATCCTCTTGTTGAAAATGATCATCCATTTCTTTTTTTTTGCCGTTCCCCTCCACCTTTGCGCATCCCGTGCCCTGCTTGTGCCAAATTGATGCTGCGAAAGCAACTTTAAAATGTCCTGTCGAGGACACAATTGGCATTTTGTTCGCCTTCCCCTCGGCCCTGTTCACGGCCCAGCGAAGGGAACGTTTATCATTCCACAGGATAACACGCGTTTTCAGCCAATTTTGGGCCCGTTTATTTTTTCGGGGAGTGAAGTGCGACACAAGTTTTCATAATTAACATGACATGGTTTAAAGATCGAACTTAAAGTTGTCACTTTATTGTCACACGCAAACCCTTCCCTCGTTCCGTTCCCGATTCCTGATCTACCGTGGAGAGGGCTGTGTTTTTAAACGACATTTTCCGTTCCTCCAGCACCGAGCTGTCCTTTGCATAATTTAATGCACACGCTCACCTATTTTTGGGCCAAACCGGTGCCAAACCGGAGTGCATCGCTGGCGGCATTCGATTCTCACCGCGTGTCGGCGCCCGGGCTCGATAATTTTCCCAGGGCCCCGAAATCCCCCTCCTGCTCGATCTCGGCACCAGCAGCATGCATTCATTCCGGCGGATAATCGTGCGATACGAAAATAAACTATCAATTCCCGGAGCCATCTCGAGAACACATCAAAACAAACAATCAAGAGCCCTGGCGCGGTCTTCGGCACCCGAAAAGTACAACGTCGAAGCAACAGTTTCGCGAACCGTCGTCGTCGGAGATGGGGTTTTCCTGCCCGTACGCAAACCGCTCCAGGGGGAAAGTGGCCATCGAGAAGGGTAGAAGGGGAAAAATCAAAGCACCGTGCACTCGAGGAGCAGGGGAGAGGCGCGAGAGCGGTTGGTGGCCTAAATTCGTCCTGCATCCTGCAAGGCGGCGTCGTCCGTGCTTTACGGTATTATTATTATTGCCGGCATTATGAGCCGAATCGGCTCGAAAACCGATGTTCGGTCGCGCCGCGGGCTTCCGGCACAGGGCTCGCTTCCGTTGCGACCACGTCACTCACTCAAACCCAGAGTGCGTGTGTGTATGTGTGTGTCTGTGTGTGCGTGTCGATATAAAATTTATTTTATGCTGATGATGGTGTAGATTATCTGCATCAATTGACGACAATTTTCGGTTCCGGAATCGGTCGTAAAATTGCAACACAAAACACAGAACCAGCACCATCGGGTTCGCGCGGTGGTTCCCTCGCCTTTCCGTCGGCTTTCCAGCTGCAGGAATTTCGCATCGTGTTTTCTCGGGCTCTGTGTTTTTTTTCCCTTCTATTGGTCTGGTGGCCCTCGTCTGTCCTTGGGTGATGATGGCCAAGGGGTGTTTGGTTTGGTTTTATGTTCGATCCGGGTTTTTGTGGATCGGATTAGACAATCGGGAGGCATGCGTTCGAGGGATGGATGGATGGATGGGAGGAACGCGAGGTGGCTGGTACAGGATGCTGTGGCTTCGTGAGTGTTGTTTGTTGTTTTTTTTTTGTCGGTCTGTTCTGTACAGTGAAAGTTACTCGTATAAGTGTATCGTTGTGTTTAAACTGTATTCGTTGGCTTTCAAGCGAAAAATGGCTGAAGATTTAATTTGAAAAATAATACACAAAAAAACGATGACCTTAACCTTTTTTAATATTTTTGTGGGCATATTCTCTAAAGTGTTGTCGTTTAACGCATTCTTAGCACAATAAGTAATTATTCGAAAAAATTGTAGTTTTTAAACTTTGAATCAAAGGTGAAAAAGCAAAGACACCAGCCAAACGGTTGCAGACAAATTTACTCTTGTATGAAAGTAAATTAGAGCAATACAATAAGCATAAAGAACAAATGAATAATTTATCTTTTTTCTCGTATATCTATGCATATAAGAGTTTGTTTTATTGGTCATTCTAGTTACATAGCTCACTATTCTAGCTTCTAGTTACATAGCTTACCATTTTAGTTACATAGTTCTCGCAACGTATAATTATACAGAATTGCTACAATTGTCAATTGTAATTACATTAACGAATAAACTCCGAACTGGTTTGAGTCTTTTGGTATTATGACACTTTTTAAGCTTAATAACGGGCGGTTGCGAACTAAATTTATTATACAAAGCTCAAAAGGACTAAATAGTCTGGTGTATTTGACTATTATTTTAATAAAACTATCGGTATAAATCGATGTAATGTAAATGTAATAGAAACTATGTAAAAGTTTAATTTTATAAATTGCCTGCTAACGAAAATCTAAATTCCTAAATTTCCACGTTTAATGTTACATGACAATGAGAACTACTGGATACAGTTGTTATTTCAGCTCTTTTAGGCGCTAGTGAAGAACATTCAACTGTGAACAGGAAAATCAGTAAATTATTGAAAAGATGACTTACGATCCCAAAAAATACATGCACAGTACAAATCTTGACTTTAATTGTGTTTATAAAGTAAATAAAGGTCATAGCTGAAGCTCTAATTTTATTGAATTTGCCTGAAAGTTTTCTTGATATTTCTCCAATTTCGGAAATCAGCCTATGATCTTCGAAACGTTCACGATACTTGTAATACGCTTATAGAATTTTCGGTCACTGTATGTTACCTCCTCCGGAGGATATCTTCCGACAAGTTCCGATGTCCACCGGAATTAGAGAAAGCGAGCTCAAGTGGCACTTCAAGACGAGGACGACGACGCAACGGAATGATCACTATCTGGGCCAGACCCTGAAGATTCTCCACTGTACGCATCCTTGTGGGAAAGGTTCGCGTGTGTGTGATCTGGCCGTGTCTGAGGGGAGGAAACCGTGCAAGCCATTTCGCCATGTAGGGCACTCGACACACCGAGGATGTGTCTCTCGCCTGGCTTCGTCAACGTCAGCTTTCACCGTCAACCGCGGGGAGTTACAGGCGAACGAGGGGGGTGGGATGCAAGAATTGGGTTTTAGTGTGTCGGAGATTTCTTGGTCCAGATAGCTTCACGCCTACTGTGACGAGTGGCCCTTCTTTCGAGCAGTTTCCCGAGCGGGGAAGTGTTTTGCTGGCGAAGTTTTCCAAGACTCTTCAGGCCTCTTTGCTGCAAAGGCTCCGAGGGTTCCGATTTGGTTGTTATTGTTGTTGGTGTTGATTGTACATCGATTCGGTGTACTCGTCAACCCATCCCGCATTCGCCCTCGTCCTATTCCCGTTTATTTTCCAGTGAAGAATTCAACCCCACACTGACGGTATCTCGCAGGAACGGGCGCTATCAGCAATAAGGGGGCGTTCAAGGAATTGTTTTAGGATTATGTTTGTAAAGTTAATAAGCAGCGAGTGACTTCTTTCCGGTACGCGGCGCAGTTTCGCACCCCTTTTTCTCTTCGGCGGGAAAGCGAAAGGATTGCTGGTTGCGATGCTGCTGGTGGTGGTGGTGGTGTTCCGGGAGGTGGGCGAACACCCCCTCGCTCACGCCTGTCAACCGGATTGAAGAAGTGTTTCTAATTTCGAACCTCCAGCACCAGCGGGAACCCGCTTTGCCCGACCCGCCGGGCCCTTATCCGATCGCACTCGTAAGCTAATTGTTCCCCCGTACTCCCGTGTATTGCTGGTGCGTCAGCTTTTCGTAATGAGTCGTAAGCCGTCCGCTGCGAAGCGTGGCCTCATCCGACGCTGACATCCTTTTGAAAGCGAGCGGGCGAGTAGAGCCGCAGCGCAGGAAGTTTCGGTTGTGTAGAAACAATCCACGGCCTGGGAAACGGGGGAACGCCGCACCCGGGCGTCGGAGGGATTTTCTGGCGCGAATCAAAAACGCCATGGTCCCGCGGGTGTACAACGTCGGTTTTTCGGTGCGCAAAAGGGGTTAGACAAGGGACGGCCAGGACGTTCGGGAGCGTTTAGGAACCGGCTTGTGCGAAAGAGATCGCCCGGGAAAACGAGTGGGATTTGTGCTGGCAGAATGCCGATGGAATAACGCGCCCTGGTCCACGGTCTTTTCTTGTTGGCCCGCGGGAGATGGAAAAACCTTCCAACCACTCCCGATGGGCTGTGGGAGCTGGTGGAAAACACACCATAAACCTTTAAATTATTCAAAGCAGTGATTAAAAACTGACTACTCGGGCCAGGGCAGCTGCGGGATCTCCCCCGGGCGGGGGGAGGGGAAATGTTCGAACCGGCTGGCGAGAGTTGCCTAAAGTCCCGTTAGGGAACAGTTTTATTCAATTTAAGTGTCCATTTTTAACGCATTATTGATGAATAAATTTTCGCCTATCGTCGGGGCCGCAATCCTGATTTTTCCCTCCATTTTCCCAGCAAGGAGTGCAAGTGGGCGCTTCTTTTTCTGGCTTTTCGCTTCGCCATCGGCTTTTCCCTATCGGACCCCGATATGCGCTATGATATCTTCATTTTCCATTGGGCTGGTGGGCTAGTGAAAAACTGTTTTCTTTCCCCTCGCAGTGGGAAAGTGTGTGCGAATAAAAAAGACCTTCACACACTCACGCCAAAGTATGGCCGGAAAAACGCAGCCACTTTCGATGACTTTTGGGAATGAAAGTTAGTGTCTATTACGTCCAGATGGCGACACCTGGGTACACAGCGCCGGGTTGGCCTGACGTTCGGGCATTGCGGTCTTTGTTTGCGCCGGCACATGCTTTCCACCCGCCAGGGGACAGACTTTAGGAAAAATTCATACTCTTCTCGGTGGGTTGGGGAGGAAAAAAATGTTTCAATTTTCGCCCATCCGCCGAGGGATTCGGCTTATTGCGGAGACTCACCAGTTTCCTTTCTTCTTTGCTGGTTGTTTTTTGTTTCTTCCTTTTCTTTCACTCTCCGCCATTCTTTTAATACGATCTCGGTAAACTGCTACACACTGGTTGTGGAGTGAAAAAGGAAATTTGAATAAAAAACTCATTTCCACTTCCCTTGTGCGACGCCGGGCACACGCAAAATGGCAACATCAACGCAATCACCATCATCAACACCATTTGGCAGCACCCGACCGAGCGTCAAACCCGGCCGAGAATCTGTGCGGGGCCGATACCGGGCTCGGTTTTTCTGCCTCAGCCTCAGCCACGTTGCGCGACCGAGGGCGGAAAAATCGCAACATATCCGGCACACGCAGCGTGCACATTTACACGCAGTTCGTATGCAAACCGGGCGGTCGGGAACAATCGGACAAAATAGGCTCAGCTCAAGGAAGCACGGCAGAGTGTATAGAGAAATAAAACTGTGCAAGAAGAAAAACACACGCTCCGGGGGTGGAAAAAAAAACGGGCCGAATGGGATAATTTTATGCCACCACGAAATGGTTGCATTTTATGAACCATTTTCCACTTGTTCCACCACGTCGCCATACGATGGGAGCGTCTGCGTGAGCGTCGGGATACAAGTTGGGGTTGTTTTGGGGGGATGTTTTGTTCCTTAAACGTCGTTCGTCGGTTTTGTTTTGCTTTTTTTTTCTCTTCCACCCACGGTGTCAACGGGTGTTCCGATGTTGATTTCCATCGTTACATTTTCCGGCCGATAGCATATTTTAATGCCTCTTCCGAGGTCGAACAACAACCAACCAAGCAGCCGCCAAAGCCAGCGCGTTGCCAATGGTTACCGGATCGAGCAAAGTGAGTGAAGCGGGATGAAAAGTTGTCGTGAAATTAATCTCGTTAAAACAAAGTTTCCGGACCGTGTGGCCCTTCTCTGTGGCCTCCGAGGGTACGGGTATCGTTTCCGCAATTTTCCACTTCCGCAAGCAGGAAACTGAAATTGTCACATGCGGCGACGCATGGATGCCACAGGGCCATCTTCGCTCGCGGTGTGGAAAGATGAAAGAAATAATTGAGCGAGCGGAAAAATGGGAGTTCCTTTCCAACGGTTTCGTCTCCTACCCGGGCTTACGGCCAGGATCGTATTCATTACGCAAGAATTTCGCTTTAACTTATCTGTTTCTTGTCCGTAGTTGCTTCTTTTACTGCTCGCTGCTTTCCTTATGCAGCTTGGCTCAATTTATCCTTCTCGGGGTTAATATTTTGTAAATTCTTATCCTCATCTTTTAGCTGTCCGAGCCGGTCCCGGACAAGTTCGGCCGCGAAAAAATGTTTCAAAAAAAAAAAACCTCCCGAGCCTTCGCCATCGCACAAGGCATTGACAAAAAACAGCAGGTAATCGATATGCAATTAAACGGTTCACTGCAACGAAGTGGAAAGGAGCACACTGACCCTTGGCTTGTCCAGGGCGGTGGGGAAAGCTTGTGACCCGGTGGAGCCTTAATGCTCAAAAATATCATCGATTGGCTCAGCAGGAAGGCTTCCGAGTGGCGGAAGGGGAAAGAGTGGGGGATACGTACAAACCGCCGAAAAAGTGGGGAAAAATTTAAAAAATTAAAAGAAAGAACCATCCGATCAAGGACAAGCGACGGCGATGGTGGCGAACCAAACAAGGACGAGAGGAGATGAAATGTATGGCATTGGCACCATTTGGCTTAAGCCGGGCCGGGGCCGGTGCAGGGGGGCCGGGCGCGAGTGGGCGCAAGATGGCGGCCAGGATGCCGCCGCGGTGCCGGGGCGTCGAGGTGCCGTAATAATTTAAACTTTGCCAACTTTTAATATATTTAACGAGCGTGAGTGGAGAGAAAATGAAGTAAAGTAGACAACACCGGGGCGTACGGATCTGTAGCTCCCGGGTTGCACCGTTTGCCATTCCGGCGATGGCGGACCGTTGGGCGCGCACCATGCGTCTGGCTGCGCGGCACGGTACAGTGTACTTCGCCCTCCCGATTTGTTTGTAGAAGCCAGCAGAAGCAATCGATAATAAATTAAACACAACTCCGAAGCGTGCTGCTGCTGCTGCCTGGGAAGTGGATGGTTTATTTTTTCGGTCCGCTTTTTTTTTTGTTTTGATCTCAACCCTCGCTTCGATGTTTTGGCGGATTGTTTCTGTCCTATTTTAAAATTCCTGTAACGTCTTTCAGCGATCAGCAGGATCGGGGTGTGTTTTTATTATCCGCTTGGCTACTGTGCCAAACAACGCACTTTTCGGATGCGGGACAGGGGGGGCGGGTATTGTTACTCTTGTTTAGCGTCAAATTGAAATCCGAGTGGAAAGTAATACCGCCAGCCAGTTAGTAATAATTGAACTTGAAGTTTTGTTCCACTCTTTTCACCACGGTGGTTGTGTGAGTTTGTACTTGAGTCGCGCTGAAAGTTAAAGCGATAAATAATGAAAGTAATACTCTTGTCAGGTGTATTAAAAATTGGATAAAGTTTTTCCACCGTCGCGTTCTAGGCCAAAGAGAAGGAAAACAACTTGACAGACAATAAAACGGTAATGTCATTGAACGTTGGTGTACATACGTGGGGTGTACAGTTATGGGACAGACGTAAGAACTACATGATACCGAAAACGACTTGTCAATAAAGTTCCACGATCGAAGTGTCAGTCTAGTCACGTGAACGAGTTCTTTATCGTTTGAAGTTAAACTGTACTTTATAGACAACCCTTTGAAATGAAATTATCCAATCGCTATAGATGGTGATTTTTGGTGAAAACTCAAATTAGAAAATTATTTCAGCTTAGACCGATCTTGACTAATAAATCTAAATTTAAACATTTAGTTTTTTAAGTGTGTTACAATTAACAGTTTGTTATTTGTACTTTTGTAGAAAACATTTAATTTGATAAAAAAGTATAATATTGTTTGTAAAGTAATACATAATTCATCTTGTTTGTTCATTACTCACTAACAAGGTCAAATAGTAACTAGCGACATGGACATTAATTATTGGGATCCCATCTTAGGTAACTCACAAGCTTAAGAAAATACAGCAAATTTTACTGAGCATTCTGATTTGTTTTATACACATGTTATTTCATTAGCTCACAACGTCAGAAAAGCAGTGCACGAAATTTTACAAAAAGAAGTGAACTATACAAGTAAGATAGTTTTACCAATTAATAATTTGAAATAATCTGAATTTTTGAATAAATTATAGATTTTATTAGAGACACGTCGGACACTCTGTAACGGAAACTATCAAAGGTAAAGAGAACCATATCAAGGATAAGAAAGATAAAAATAGGCGGAAAGCGGGAAAATTCCTCCTTTAAATCTGTTACAATACAAGCACAAGGAAATAAAGAATAAAATTAAGATTTTATATAACTCCGTAATTCCTAAGCATCTTTTTAATTTGCTGCGCCTCGAGAGAGTGTGTGTAACTTTCCAAAAATTTACTTTAGTTTTCGTAACAAATTTCTTTCAAATATTTTAAGTAACAGTTTGTTAATTTCATCTAGTTTTGGAGTTGATTGAGATCATTATTATATCAATTCACAAGCACAGAATATAACTAGTCGTCAAAAGAGATTAATTGCATTTGATAATTGGATTTTCCAATACTTTCTGTAACTGATATCGCAAAGATGAAAAATAATGCCACGCTTTTAAATTGTCAATGCAGTGATGGAATAATCACACGAAGATTTATGATTGTGTTTCCTTTTAGGAAGAACAATATTCACACGGCACATAAATAAAAATAACAACCTAAATTTCATATGATAAGCCGACGTAATCGTATTTTAAACGCAAATGCCAGTATGTGGGACACCAGGGCAAAATGAAACGAAACACTTTGCTTTGTATGCTCAAATTACCCGACTTTTAATTACCGTTTACATCCATTTTCTAGCGCCATGCAATGCGATTAAAGTATCAAAATACAAAACAGCATAAAATCCCGCCCCGCACCTCTACTCGCACCTCTCGCACGCAGCCTCACAGTATCTTATCATATGCTAACAATTAATGGTCCCAGTGGTCGGCCTTGGTTGGTCGGAAAAATCTTCACCCAAAACGCTCCAGGAGTTCCGTTTCCCCAAGGGATCGAAGCGGCTGCCGAGCAGCGCCATAAAATGTTTATCCTCGACGAAACGGCAACCCGAGGCGGGCCCGACAGCGGACGGAGGAAGGCATCGGACGAATTATTATTCCTTCGAAAATTGAAACGCATCACTCCGAGCTGAGCCGAGCGCCGTGGCTTAATCCTTTGAAAAAGCAATTGGTGTTTAATGAGTCATAAAATCATATCACCCGGACCGGCAGGGTGGGACGCAGGAGCTGCCACGAGGCCCGGGGAGGGTGATGAGACTTTTATTGCATGTAAAAATTATACCAAAAATTTAAATTTTGCCCACCACCCCGCGGGGGCCTGGGAGGGGATCGAAACGGGGACGAAGATAAATAAATGGTTTTATTTAAAATTCATTAAACATTCATCAAACTTTGGGCCTAAGCAAGTTGCGGAGAAGAGCGGACCCGGTGCAGTGCCGTCGGGTTGATGTAAATCCTGCTCGAATCCCCGCGATAACCTTTAGTCCCCGGGGTCCCCTTCGGCCGGGAAGCGCTTCTTCTGGGGTTTTGTTTATTTACAGTGCATCGCGGGTTTCTGGCCATCGTCGATTGCTGCTATCAGCTCGTTCTGCCCTGCTCCTGTGTCCTCCTTTCCTTTGCTTTGAAAAGACAGGGCGCAGCTCGACGAGAGACCGGGCCAGGCCGGGGGGTATGTGTGGCAAAGATTAAACACAACACGGCGCGGCAGTAAAAAGCCGACCCGGCGGGGTAAACGGACAAGACCGCGCGCCAGTGGAGCTGTTAACAACGACCGAAAATAATAATGATTATGTCCAAAATAGATCATAAAATTATTTTAATGTCGATCGGACCGGCGCGTGACAGAAGGTTCGCCACCCAGGCGTTCATCCTTCCGGGATGAACGAAGGATCAAAGCAGGCGCCCATTTCGCTCGGGATGATATATTGGATACGTTGCGTTTGTTTACCTTTTGCCTTGCTATCGCTCCGGTGATCTGACGTTTTGCGGGCGGACAGGTGAACATAAATTGTCAAAAATGAAAGATAAAAAAATATACCAAACCCAACACCTCGTCGAAAATTAATTTGAAAAAAAAAAACAACGCACATACACACCCAACACCCGGGATAGTTACCTAAATGGATGGTTTTATAACAGACTTTTATAGTTTAATTATTGCTTCCGTAATCTCTTTATCCTAATCGCATCCCCGGCCGTCACGAGAACTGCGAGATTCGATGTGTTTTTTTTCCTTTCGCGGGGAAGCTCTTTGTTGACGGAGCTGATCTTGTGCTCCTCTCGACACTGTTTCTTTTCGTTTATTTATTTATTTCCCTTCTATTTTTTTGTACATGCGCCACGGAGTGTGCATCGAAAGGTAGTAATTATTTCTAATCGAAGCTTAATTTGGGAGGGAAAAACGGCCACCTTTCGCACCTTCTACTCTACCTGCTGCTCCCCCCTGCCCAAAAAGGGTGCGAACCAGGCGTCAGAAATAGTGTTGAGTCAGCCGGCGCAAGGAAGCCGCAGCGAACGGTTTGGGGAAAAGGTGGGGGAAAAAATCGTAAAAGAAATGGTACATTAGGATGCCCAGCGAGAGAGCGGTTTGGTCCTAGGCCCGGGCCTATTATTTACAGCTCAGCGACTTTGACAGTCTCATCAGCGTCATAATTATCAGTGTTGCGTCAAATTGATATGGCCGAACCTCGACCTCGACGAGGGGCCGCGACGGGCGAGAGCGGATCAACTCGATTGTGGTTGTGCCAGGAGATGGATGGGGAGCGACAAAAAAGTGAAGAAAAAAGGAAGACACCGGCCCAACAGGGCAATGCATTCGAATGTGGATCATAGCGTCAAAATTACGACCCGAGTGCTGGACGACCGGGACGAAAGTGAAAACGGTAGCCAGAGCTACGGCCAGTGGGGCCATTAACCACCGTCGTCATCGTCGTAGTTGTCGGGAAGCAGGGCACGGCCATGAATTATTAGTTAACAAACACATTATATTACCGCGTACCTTGGTGCGCGGCGCGAAGGAAAATGCCAAGAAAAATGGCACCGAACCCCTTGGCCTATGCATGGGCATGGACCATCTCCCCCCCAACCGCTTTTGGCGATGCACTTCTGCAGTTGTTCCCAGTTTCCCGACGGATGGTGGTGAAATTACTTTTAGAAACACATTTAAATTAATTTTCGCTCGTTCGCTTTCTCCCGGACACTTTTAAACTTCTTTTGAAATGCCTTTTTCGGGCGCGCGCGCCTTTATATTCTAAACCCTTAGAACCCCGCCGTCTTGCGCAGGGGAACGTGACGAACCTTTTTCCTTTCATTGTGCCTTTTTTTTCCTCGTTTACTACCGAACTGTTATCGCTTTAAATTGAGTTATTTTACGATTATTACATGTTTTGAGCTGCCAGGACACTTTGGAAGATGAACTTCGGGGTCGGGAAGGGGGAAAAAACAACCAAAATCGACAAATAACTGATTGCAACAGTCTTTCGGACTCGGGGGTAACGTATACGGGGTGGGAAGATTAGAGCGACCGGGCTTGAGACGGACGGCCCCTCAAGAGCTCAAAGAAGATCCGGCGATAGAGAGACGGGGGTCATAAAATATGACCGACGATTGGTTGAATTACCCTTTATGAAGCAAAAAAAAAACGTAACTCCATGAAACAAAAAAACAATAACCAGAAACCAAAAAACCGGTGGCCTCATAAACTGTCAGTAATTATGATTCACAGTTGCGCCCAGTGCACAGTGGATAAGATTCGGTCGCCCTCCTCAATGGGTTTCGAACCGTCGAACGAAAATCTTTCGCTGCTGGAAAGAGGTGAAATTTGCAATTCTGCCCGGAATTCGAAATACGAAAGGAAAACCTGAACCATTGTCACCGGCCGGCCGGAACACGCTGGCTGCGTGATCGTTGACCCCTAAGGATGTGGAAATCAAGTGGCAATGAACCGAGGTTCGCGCCGTCGAACGGGCTTTTAAAAACGTAAGCAACAAGCCCGAAATGCAAGATTCTTTAGGCGTTGGCGTCGACTCGAACGGTAGGGAGCCTCAGAGTTAGGATCGTTTAGAAAAAGGTGATCGCGCAACGCGGGGGACGGACGGTTGAGGGTGGGAATTGAAAGAAAAAGAAGAGGAAAAAGCACAAACACACGGCACAACCGAAAAAACCTGCCACCGAAAGTGAACCGAACCAAAATATGATAATACACATTAACGATTCCGGCGGAAAGGACAAACTAGAACGAAATAAAGTAGAAAAGACAGACCGTCGGTCCGTTTGCGTGGAAGGATTGAACAGAGCAACGATGTCTTCTAGCGCTGCTGCGCGAGACCAGAAACTTCAACCCCGTGGATCCCAACCGAAAAGGGGTGGGGGATGGGGAGACCGAAGACGAGAGGGCTGAAAAGGAAGCGAACCGGAGCGGGCTCGCCACCTGATAGGATATTGGATATATGTGACCACGGGTTAGTTTGGACAGACAAAAACAAAAGCCAATGGCAGCAAGGGAACCAAAGAAACCGAGAGAACCGACAGAAGGGGCGTGGGAGCAGGGGAATGGGGGAAGGGGGAAGGTTGCGTCAAGCGAACCGAAGCCAACGCCAAACCAAACCGATGAACGAAGCGAGCGGACGAAAAAACCGGATGAACATTAGAGCGCGCGGGAGTTGCGGCTCCCCTGGTGGGAGGAGAGGGTGCGGAAGGGAAGGGATAGCGATGGAGGGTTGGGGATTGTGAGACCGAAGCGGGGTAGCATTGAGTTTCGAGATTCAAAAATTAGATAACAGCCCAAACGGTCTCCCTAAGCCAACCGCGATCGTCCGAAAGGCAGTTGGAAGCGGAGTCTCTTCCCTTTCGCGCGACGATCGTTTGCTTTGTTTGATCGTTGACTGTAGATTATCTCCGAGAGGCTCTTGGGACGCGTCCTTCCCCCCCTCGCGCCCCTTATCCACCCGCCTGCCGTACGCGGCGACGACGACGACGATCCCGAGCCGTAAGAATAATTATTTCCGACTCTACGCAACGGCATTGACACAAACAAGCACATGCACACAGACACACACACAAACACGGCCGCGATTCCCAGCACCGTTGAGTTGAGTTATCTGTCCAGAGGAACCCCGCCCGCGAGATAGATACGAGAAATGTTACCAATTTCCAGTCGCTAGCTCTCGTCCGTTTGCCTTTTTTTTTTTAGTTTTATTTTCCTTCATAACCCCTCCTTGCGGGAGGGGTTCGCGCAAGGCTTTTCCAACCTGCGCAGGGTTTGCTTTCAAATTTGTGCCCTCCCCAAAACTGACGTTCCCGCGCGTGAACAAATTGGAGTTACAGCGTGGTAGAATTTGAAGCATCGATAGTTTCCCCGCGGGGAAAAGCAGGGGGGCAGCCTTTTCCATCGAGGCTGCTGACCAAGAGCAACCGAGCGGACGACCGATGTCCAGAACAATGGTTCACTTCCGTGCGTAAGAAATTCGACACTATCAACATCATTTTCGCCGCACGGGGAACTCCGCCGGAATTGTTGTCCGGTGCTTCGGAATTCACTTGACGCGCTTAAGGTGAACCCCGGGGATCAGGGAGGGCAGGCAAGAGAATGGAATAAATTTGACGCCAACTGCCAACCCAAGCGGCGGCACAAGGGAGGGGAGGGGACGGGGACGATAGTAAAACTTTTTTAATGCCCCGTAATATGTCGGCTGGAAATGTGATAATTTGGGATGTGCGCAGCATGTTACTTAGAGCCGATAGTTGGGTGGCCATTGGGCCGGTTGGTCGGTGAGTTTTGGGAGAGATAATTATGCTGCCCAATAGGCACGGTTTCAGCTATGCACTGCGCCAGGGTACCGAATTATGCTAAACGAATTCAACACACGTTATTTTAATTTGTTCGACACACAGCCCGTCGTTGTTGCAGCGTCTTCGCCGGACACACGTTGACGACTGGTTTTTACTAATTGCTGGGAAAGCGGTTCGTTTCTGTTAGGTACGAGGATGCCATGCAAATGGCCGAAGTAGAATGAAGTATTGGGAAATTTGAATCTAGGCTGAAAAGATACCATTTTTCTTCACAATCTATGCGACAAATCGAAATCAAAAAGCGTTTCGAAATCGTCGCACAAAGAGAATTATCCCTTCCACACAGTAACAATTAGTTTTAAGTGATAAGATGGCGTAATAAATGCATGTTACACCATGTCATGGTAAGGAAGAGTTTTTTCTACTCTGTAACAAACTTTTCTTCTCAGTAAAAAACAATTCTTTGCAAAGAGAACATATTACAATTATGGTTTTATTGGTTCGATGTAAATTTGATATCTAAACTGTTTTAAATGGTATCGAAACACATTTAATAAACCGCAATACCTTTTTTCTATTCTTCACTTCATTTCAATTCCATTCTAGTATAGTTGTTTTAGTTTGTATTTTTCTTAGGCGCAAATCACGTTACTAACAATTTTAATCATATCAAATCATATTGCTTGAGGTCAAGTACAAGAACAAATCTTTTCAATTTTTCTGCCAGAAATGTTGATAAAAGAATTTCTTTACAATCAACATTTTATATAAATATCATAGATAAATATGGATATTAAAAATAAAAATATGATTAAATGAACGAATTTTCTCTACTGCAATGAAGTTTCTGCTTGAGAATTTTAATATAACTGGAGTACTTTACTACAATCTAATAAAATAGGAAAAATGTATAGTTTGCTTATGGACAGATTGGCCGAATTTACACACGCAAAAGTTGATACAAATACCTGTCATGGACAGGTAGTTATTGATATAGAAGAGTTGTTTGCATAAAAGTTTGAAAACCACCCCTGTTTGATTTTAAATAGTCACAATCAAAGTACATTCTATCCTTGATTCATCATTCAATGTTGCTTCCATTGTTTTCAGTCTGGAGATTATTATCATGTTTGTTGCGCAAGCCATATTTTGATTTGACATTTTCTTCATCTTATTTCACACAGTTGTGAAGATAGTAAAACATTTTTTTTCGAATTTATTCGTTCCTTTATGTTATAAAAACAAAACGCACAGTTTACAACACTTTTGTCATATAGGCCTTTACTGAAACTGAAACTGTCATATAATTTTACATGTAATAATTATAGTATATTAATAACAGGAAAAATGATTTGAAGAGGCAATCAAATAATAACGACTATTATATTTTTAAAAATTTATAATACGTTTTCCAACATGAAAAGAGGAGTAAAAGAGTATCCTATACATGAAAAAGTTCATCTGCTTGTTTAACTTTGACTTTAATATAGCAAAAAAAAAGAAAACATAAACAACCGATTTAACGGTTTTTAACGCATCTAAGTAACTTAACGACACGCTAAACTCGAAATACAGAATCAATCATGCATCCCCAAGTTACCAGAACCTTTCGGATCCTCAAACATCCGCCATATCCATCGCAACCAGTTGCCGAATCGTTCAGTGTTCGGCCGCTTTAAAGCTAAAATACACCACTTAATTGCTCCCAAACAATCAAATCGTGGAGGAGTGAATGTTTTCTCGCTGGCTTCCGGCAAAAAAAGGACCTCCCTCCGCTCCGGCGAACTGAATATTTCAAGACAAACGTGAAAGAAAGCCATATCGCATTATGCAGCCGCGCGCTCGACATTATTGTCACTCCTGCCGTCCGGGACGTCCTTGCCACATCCATCCACTTTCCTTCGCGTGGAAGAGAATTATCCAACGCAAACAAACGTCGCAAACCGACCACAAATAAACTTCGGGGACGGCAAGCCAAACCGAGCCGAAAAAAGAGAAAAGAAGTCATACCAAAACAAATAAATAACAGCAACATAAAACACCGACCAACCACCCGGGTTTCCTGTGGCCACCCCACCGGCAGCCATCCCTCCCCCTCGCCCCGGGGTTCGATCGGGTCCGCCAGTGATTGAGTGCTTAAGTCCGGGGACATCAGCTGAGCCGTCGAATTGAAGCATGATTTGACAAATGAAACCCACGACCCTCGCTCACTGTTGCGTGCGTTTGCCGGCCAACCATTGTATTCCATGCACAGCCCCTTCCCGCCCAGCATAAAGTCACCCCCTCTCCCAACCCTACATTCCCCAAACGGGAAGGACTCTCGCAAGTCGAAGCCCGGTGGTTTGCGATGGTTTCGCCCGAAACAACGACAAATCACAAATCCAACATTATCATTCGACCACCCCACACCTCAAAGCCGCGACCCCAGGACCGTCTTGACATGCCAAACACCAGTGCGCCCACGTAGCGAGCAGGACGCCCGGCTGATCTGCTCGCTGAATTCCACCTCCTCGAAGGTGGCTTCGGCTGTGCGGTCGGTGGCTTATCAATTTGTTTTATTCATGATGGCAGCTTTACGCCCCGGAGACCCGGAGTCGGAGAGGCTAGCGAAGCCGTCGGGGTCCGTTTTCCGGGTGGGGTGGAAAATGCTAATTTTGGAGGTCGAATTTTCTTCATCCCCCTTGTCGTGGCTGGGCAAAGTTACTTCGACGGTCGATGGTCGAGCGGGACATAAAATGCAACCGAAATGGCAGCTTTGCCCGGCATCTTGGCCGGCCCGCACAACCCAAGCGGTGGGCTCGTGGAATTATGATAATTTTTCGCGGTTCACTTCCATCGTTGGCGTGGTGGTATTTTTCCTTTCGGCCGGGATCAAGCCGCGTAGAAGCCATTGTCTTGCGCTTGTGCCTCGATTTGTACACGCTTCGGCAATGATTATTAAACTATCTGCACTTGCCGCTAAACGGTTGCCGATCGATGAATGTGTTTACACGGAAAACAACCATCCCGCCGCCAAAGGGCAAATGATGCGGCATTACGGTCTTTATCAGCTTTTGGGGGGTGAGAAGGGCGAGCGAGAAAGTGCAGCCTGCAATTTGCTGCACCGGCCGCATGGAGGATGTTGCGCTTTGCGCTTATCAACTGATACGGTCCTGCTAATGTGCGTTTCTCATTGAAGCCGGCCGCGAAGGAAGCCTGTGAAGACAAAGCCGGGCGGCTTATTTCGTTTCATGCCTGGCCTTTTATTCAGGTCGCTGGCCACAACGATCATGCTCCGCTAGGCGGCTTTCAAGCATCGTTTGCCATTTGTTTTATTAACTCATTTTGTTGCTCTATTTCCTACACGATTGTTTTGT
Source organism: Anopheles ziemanni (assembly GCF_943734765.1). NCBI lineage: Eukaryota > Metazoa > Arthropoda > Insecta > Diptera > Culicidae > Anopheles > Anopheles ziemanni. The sequence goes on along the minus strand of NC_080706.1, from coordinate 35,829,851 downwards.
ACGCAAACGGGGGAGTGTTTGCAACATGCCAATCGATTCGAAGAATAAACAGAGCCCAAGTGATAACAGATGGGGAGAGAAATTGCAATGCAATACAACGCCCCCTGGTCTGAGGCCATGAAATTATTAAATAAATTGAACAGTTTTTATTGCACACATTAATCCTTTATGGTTTCAAACAAAACGTTCTCTAATTGACATACAATAAAATTGTCTAACAACGTTTCCATTTACCGTCAGTGTGTATTAGATATTTGTCAATCAGGTTTTTTTGTGGAAACTGGACTTTCAAGGCAATTTTCGCTATAGTTTTACTTTTTTTAATCTAGTTTTTGTGGAAATGCAATAAACAATTAGTATAACATAAAGGCAGTTTTCACTACAGGTTTACTTTTTATGTTCCATTATAAAATTCAAAATGAAATTATAATTTACTAAAATATTTGATGAATACTTCAGATGCAATTCGAATGATAATAAATCTCCGTAATATGTAGTTGCTTTTTATTGTTTTTTCATCTTTACCATGTAGGATTATAATGTAAAAGTTGTTTTAGTCTTACTAAAAACACTTAATAAATATTATTTTTAAGTAGCAAAAAAAAATCCCATATCTAAAATGGAACGCTATAAGACCAATACGGTATAAATACATTAATCAAAACAACCCCAATTATGGTTTGTCAAATGTTGGCATTATGGTAATGATAATTCTATGTTATTTGAGTGCAATGATGGGACTGCTTTAAAATCCATAGTTTATTATCGTTCCTTCCACTGCTTGCGGGAGATTATTTAATGGAACCTCGTTGGTGTTAAGTGTGATATTTGCAAGATACAACGCTGATGCGCGGTTGGGCCCAGAAACCCAAGCAGAAGTTGTCCAACCGGACGGTTATCCACTCATTTTGATGGTTGAAGTATTTAATTGTATTGAGTAAAGTGCTCCACGATAGTTAAACTGTTTACCAGGACGTAGATAAAAATAAAGGCAGCAACAACCACCTCCCCCTCCGTTCCTATCCAGCAAGAAAGATACATCGTTTCACTTTTACCGTTTTGGATGCCATGTTTTCGTATTCGAGCGTTATTTGTTTTATTGTGTTGTTGATCATGCGCCAGCGCTGGCCAAAGTCCTGGCAAAATGAAACGGAACTCCGTAACCAATAGCAACGACGCTTGAAAACCAACACAGGCGGCCAAACGGGGGGAGGGCACAGGCGGTAAGCTCGGGAAGCGGAAATACAACAATCGGGAAAAAATGGAAAAACAATACACGAAGGAAACGGCCAACGGTCCAAACGTCGCACGGTGAAGTCGCTGATGGTTGTTGTCGTTGCTGTTGCCGTAGTTTGGGAAAATGTGAACGCTGGAAAGCGAACTGGTTTTGGTGGGGTGAGGTTTGGTCTAACGTTGAATAGAAGGAACTAGTGTGGGGTGACTGGGGACGGAGAGGGGAGGAAATACGGAAAATTTCATTTCCCAGCTTCGTTTCCGCATGGGCACACTTCTTTTCTTGTTAGTGTTGTTTTTTTTCTTTTTGCTCTGCTTTTCATTCGCTCCGCCGGCATTCATTCTCCATCGCTCATCGTTTTTCCGTGCCATTTTCTATCCCCACAAATTCAACCCCAAGGCCCGGCACCACCTCGCTCGCCGCTCGGGTGGTTGTGTTTATTTTTTTTCCCCCTTCTGCTTCCCGCTCCAAGTGCCAACCTTTCCTGCGTGTCAGTGAGCTGTCCGATTTTAAGCGAGAAAGAAAGAGTGAAACGGATCTGCATTCAAGGGCTTTCGAGCCGGGGAAATTTAAGTAGAACTAAGCCAACGGGTAGAAGAAGAGACCGTGGAAAAAGAAAGAAAACTCGCCAACTAGCAAACTCTACAATCGTAGATGGTAATGTTTCTATTGTTGGCCCTGTTCTAAAGCTCCACCCGGCCGGTTCCCCTCGCCCTCCGGACGCCGTCGCTCATGCACACATCTCAACTAAGTGCAGCATAACACGATATCATTCCTTTGAGAAACAACTGCACCAAGGTGTGCTGCAGCGTCGGCCAGGGGGCGGGAGGAGTGGTCGGAAGAAAAACCTTTTCCTATAATGCATCGCACACAACCAGATGCGGCGAGGAACACATAGTGCACCACACAGCCAGCCATAGTAGACGACGACTCTACACGAGCCAGCCGGTTTGCCATCATAGGAAACGCCTCTGCCTCGGTAGAAATAGTCGCAGCCTCGTCGTCGTCGTCGTCGTCGTCGTCATGGTCGTGTTAGTTTCAACCCGGTTTGTTGGCTGTTCGCTGGCATGAAATAATAACCCTTGGTGACGATGACGAAAGCGACAAAGAACGATGGCGTCCGACAGCGCACACACATAAGCGCATGGCCGTCCAGGTCGGATCCATCTTTTCTAGTGCGGTATCCAAATGGATCAGGAGCGCTTTCCGACACTCGATAAGTTGCGGGAAACAATAAGAATTTCTTTTCTATTTAACTGAACAATACTGGGTTCACAATGACCGTAGAATACTCATCGGCGTTTCGAATGTTACAAGTTGCACTGTTCAAAAAACTTTTTCAACGACACATAATTTTCAAAACAATCTATTGACATTTTAAAATTTTGCTTACCGACTGTGCTCTCGTAAGTTTTTGGGATAATTTTAAATTACGCCATATTTCGTAAGTAAAGTGGATGAACAATCAAAATATAGAACGATTTGCAACTTGGGTTGAAGAACTAGTTGAAGTACAATCATTCCAAACCCAACCAAGGTTCACCAATATGGTTACCAAATTTAAGCCATATTTTACTTAAATTATTTTAAATCTGCCCAATCAAAATTGAGACATGCGCCCGTTACGAAGACTTGGATGTTAGTAAATTTAGTAGGGATTAGTTGGTATAGCTGCATTTTGAAAATCGAGCAAATTGCCATCTCTACGATCACATTGTGTAGTGAATCTGTCTTGTTTAATATGCAGAAATAGTTGTCATATTAGATTGTTCGAAAACCGTATTTTATCCTTCTTTGTCTCTATCCATCAATCCATCAATGAAAAAGTATGAAATTTGCGGGTAATTTTACCTCAACATCTCCTAGGTGTTTGTTGCTGCCTGTTGGTTTAAAACATTAAATAGATAAGATCATTGCGCTATATTTAAAAACCAAGCTCTAATATGAATAACTTTTTGAACAAAATATGTTTTCTGATGTGAGCAAATTTTGATAGGAAGGAAGCTTTTTTCTCTTATAGGCATACATTTAGAACTAAGAGACAATATTTAGAGGGTAACAATGTACTAAACAATTTGGCGCTTTTGAGTCAAACATTGAGATTTTATGTGAAAATTTGGCACCAATCTCGTGATCAATTCAATAATGTAAGAAAACTGAGATGAACATGTGCTGCGTTTTTATTGTTAATGGAAATTATTCTTTAATATTTTATTAGATCTGTTTGGTAATTAAGGCTTTAGATCCAAGGAACTTGCTGAAGGACAAATTTGTAATTTTCATTAGAAGCTATTATTGCGTGTCTGTTTGCTCATCGGTCGAATTTACTTTTATCTCAACATTTCCTTTGAGAGTTTTAAATAATTCAGTTTGAAAATTGACCTGCTTTGTCTTGGAATATCGCAGGCACTTATCGTTCCATTGTCGCCCATCCCCACCGGAGCTCGCACGGAACAGCCCGGACAGAACCACGTTACTATCGCTCTTCCCAATTGGCAACATTTCATCTTTCCACTTTCCAAGACAAAAGAGCAAAAAGGAAGCAACATAGCGCCCACCGTTCCCCCTCGATGCCTTCCGCCAACCCGCTGTCTACTCTTCGCGCACACACCTTTGTCTATTCGGTCTTATCTGTCGTGAAGCTGCTCTGTGGCTTCCACTCCTGCAGGCGTTATACATGTAGCTGTGCATTAGGGCAGGCCGCAGTGCTGTCGTAAACTTCCGTCGCGCGCCCGGCCCGGCTTCGGCCGCCCCAAAGAGTCGGCCCGGCAGAGCTCTGAGCCGGCTCCGGCCAGCGTCCCATGGCAAGCGTTCGTCACACGGTGCCGTTAGTGCCCGGTCGGTCGTAAAATTCAGATTTTACGCGCGGTTGACTGTTGCCACAAATTTCCTTTCTTTCCGCCTTTCTGCGCGCTCCGGTTCGCCACCGGAGGGTATGGAGAACGTTCCGATTCTCCCGTGTGGCCATCGGGTCTAGGGCGGGCTCTGGTGCGTCGTCCATGCTGCACAATTCGCATACTTTCGCACCCGGTTCCCTTCAATTTCCCGGGCGTGTTGAAAGAAATTCCTTTGCCTTCGTTTCTAGTATGCATTTGTGCGTTATGTGTTCATTCTTTTAACCGCTACCAACCGAATGGTTTGGAGTGTTACAATTTTCAACACACACACACACACAGCCCGGCACATAGTGCCGCCGGAACACACAGAAGCAACAGCGAGCGAGTGTTGAAAGTGGGAAAGCAAAAAAAAAAAATGCAGGGAGCAAAAGTCGAGTGCGAACCAAAAGGAACCAAATGGAAATGCAAAGGATACTGGGAAAGGGGCAAAATAATACAGCGAAACATGATTTATGCCATCCCAATTTATCGCTTCTTGTAAGAATTCGTCTTTGTACGCATCTTGACTTCATTCGGTGCGGATTTTTCTTCGCCCAAACCGTTTGCGTCTTTCCCCCTTCGGGGCGGGCAAAGGGGACGCATCATAACGGCGCAAGGTCAGGGAGAAAAATTGATTGCATTGCCTGCTGCCTGCTGAGGTTGCTTACGGCGCGATGTTGCTATTATTATTATTAGTTTCGGTATTATCATTACTTCCATTTCCGCTTTCATAAAGCGATCCCCTCCTCCTCCTTCCCGTCGGACTCCGGCGCCTCACCGAACTGGGGCAACGTTAATGCGCTTTAATAAGAACAAAGTCTTCTTCCTTATCCTCTCCCGGGAAGCATGTGCAGGTTTCGAGAAAAATCCACCCCAGTCTCATATCGATCCCGAGCGAGTTCGGTTGCCGAAGGTGAAGATAAAAATTGTGCCATGTATTTCCTTCACCTCAACGACGCCGCCGAAACATCCCACGGACCACGGACGGAAGTTGGTAGTGGGTAAGTAATGCCAAAAGAAATCGCGTAACCCGACTCGCGGAAGCTCGTAAATGCGGAACGTCTTATTTAATGTTTTGTTTTCGGCGCGTTCATTGAGGAAAAAAGCGAAACCCATTCCGCCCCGGTCACCGTGTGGCCGGCGGAAGGACATTTTTCCCCAATCGGCTTTCGCTCCCATGGCGCGGGGGGGGCAGGGAAGGAGTGGCGTGTTTTTCGGACGTGTTGATAATTAAACGAGCAATTGACGAAACGGTGGCGGGTTGTCCAGGTCCATTGGGGTGACGTAACGACTTTATTATCGGACGCGGGATGAGTTATGATCGGCGGGCTCACATGTATGTGTGTTCGCCGGACCCGGCCGGGTGTACGATCGGGCGGAGAAGCCGCACACACAACGGGCACTTAAAAGATAATTATGTGTTTTTTTTTGTTTTTCGCTTCCTTTGCGTTGACAAGTGAAATTGAATTAGTATCACCTAAATGGGCGAATCGATGGAAACCGGGCACGTGCCGCCCAAGACGAGCTAATCACGGTGAAAATGCTTTGGAAGGAAGGAAGAAAAACGGGTCGCCGCACAGGTAGGGAATGACAATTTTCTTTTTTGCATCCGAAATGCGGTGATGCATCATTTTAGCACAAACAACAACAATGAAGCATGGATGCAGGATGGAAAGCATGCATGACATGCGGCCTAGCGTAACGTTCAATTATCGGACCTGCATTCAGATGCAAAAAGGAACGGGAACGGGAAAGGGGAAGCTAAACCACAAAAGGGAACCATAAGAATGCTACGCAGATGACAAAACAATGATATGATAATTAACGAAAATGATTGATAGAAGAATTTTCATAATTAAGACGTCGACCCAGCTCGCACTACATATCTATTTCGGTCCGGCGTCCGAACGAACGGGCAAGAAACGTTTCTCCAATGCCTTTTAATGACTTTGAAATGTGGACGACACAAAATGCACCACTGCTCGAACAAACAATACCTTCCGTCCGGCCGATGAAGTGGACAGCGAAACGCCACAATCGAAAAGGGCAGAAACCCCGGCCAGCGCACAAGAAAAACAAGGGAAAAATCTCCAAACCCAAAAGCTGACATCCATTTTGCATTTTTAATTTCATTTGCTTCCCATTAAACCATCGCTCGTTCTTCCCACTTTTCCCAAGCAGCAGCAGCCGCGTTCTACGATGTGTTCTATCGCCGAACGTGTCAGGCCGTGTCTTTCGGACCTTGATAAAAAGTCGTTGAAGGAAATGGTAAAGGATTCTTTGAATAGTTGTTCGAAGGGGCCTTTACTTTTTTCGCCTTCTTAGCCTTTCACGGTGCTTGATACTTGGCGCTGGGGAACGCGGGGGGAATCAGAACCTTGCTCAAAACCCCCCGCGACCCCTGACTCCATCGAAACGCGACGTCGGACGGACGGAAAGGTGGAATTTTATCAATTTCACTCTATCGAGCAGAGCCCCGGCCCGGAGAGAGACGGAATGGAATTTAATGTGTCATTCACGTGTCGTCCTGTGAGCATTTTTGTTTCGGTTCTTATTAAGCAGCGCGCATTTCTTTGGTGGGTTTTTATTGGTAAGGTGCTTTTCCCTCCCTTCCGATCGCGAACAGCTTTGGCGCGCGTAAGGTCGTAAGACTTTCGTGTTAGAATTGTTTTCTAAGTTTGACGTCACTCGTCACCCACCGGCCGGGATTTGCCGTTCGACCTCCTTCCATTAATGAAATGTGCGGAATTTTTACTCCAAGCACTTTCTTTTCCACGGTGTTTGGCACCAGCGGAGCGGCGACGAGGAGTGTTTATTTTGTTCACTTTTCCACCCCACCGTCGCCTCGATCGCGATCGTTGTTTTTTTTTTTAAATCGTTTGCATCGCTAATCGTTAAGTAGCGGTGCAAATGATGGTGGAGTCAATTTTTTCGCTCTTGTCACTTGATTGTAACCACCGGTAGCGGGTTTTACCTGTCTTGTTGCTTGCTTGACCCTTTACCCAGCGTTCGGTTCGGACCATTATACACATTTTGCACTCCTTGTCGTTTTTTTTTGTTTTCGTTTTACTCTTGATTTTGCCTTCTCTCAATAATTATCCCCAACAAGGACCTGCGTACGACGGAATCGACCCGAAATGAGCCTCCTTCCCAGTGCCTTGTCTCATTTGGTGTGATTCTCGCGAACCACCCTCAGTGTGTGTGTGTGTGCGTATGTGTATGTCCGGCTCTTTTTTTATCCCCCATAGTAGCGCATCATCGCAAGTCCTCCGCGAGTGGAGTTTTACACACTGCTGCCTATTATCTCGTTTGATCATTTGTCTCCGCGGCCATTTACCACTTCGCTTCCTTCGGCAAAGCTTCTGTTTGTTCCCCCCTTTCCCATCCTCCCGCACTCAATGTCGGCCAGAATTGCTTCATTTCTGCACGAGCCCTGGCATCCCTGGGGCAAAAGGCAGGAAATCGATTCGCGTCTTTTCCACCTTTTCGCGAACCAAACAAATCGCGTTCGAAATCGAGCGGAACTTGGCGATGGCAAAGGCGTCCTGATGAGTGGGGGAAGGGAACAACGGATCCTTGGATGGCCGAAGGGAGTGGAAGAAGGATACAGAAGGCAACACAGACACGGGACACATTCGTACACATCTGGGGCTCGACGTTGTACGCATCCGAAGGGAAGCGTTGAGCGAAAGGAAATGCATATTGACGCTGAAACACACCGAAATAATATAAAATGGTGTCCCAGGGTGGCAAGGAAGTGGGTGAAGGGACACGCATGTGGAAGACGCTGGTGAAATGAACCGACGGGCGGGAAGCATTGCGGTTGAATAATGCTGGAGCGTGAGGAGAAGGGCGGACCGGCGGTAACACCAGCAACTCATCCAAAGCCTCGCGGCTCGAGAACTCGAAACATCCAGCAGCACCATCAGCAGCAACGACAACATCTGCGCCATCGCCAAAAAGGCATCGGTGGGCATCGGAAGCGCCCCGATCCCGGGGAACGTACACATACCGGGTCCATATTACGCATAATTAAACGCCACGCTATCGCAGACGCTCGGCAAATGACACCTCTCGTTAAAGAGGCCTCCTCCTCCTTCTTGGTGCGCTCATTTTATCCGATCTCTTGTGTGTGTGTGTGCGTAGGGGAAAGGGTGTCAACGTGCACCGATGGGGCAGAATGTATCTTTTAAATCTACAAATTGACAAACTTCAGGCACTAAGCGGAAGTATTTTGCATTGCTATTGTTGCAAAAAACTGACGCACTCGTATAATGTATGTTTTGATCAATATACTGAATTACCACCGTTGGTTGAAGTATTTTACAAAATTTTTATTTTTAATTATGGAAATTGCACAGGTAATTCATTACAAATATAATTGTTATCTCGAAAATAACGAAATAGCTGTTTTTAGTAGATAGTTCAAATGGTAGCTATATTTCACATCAACCTTCAAACCTTCAAGCCTTCATCAAAGCATCAAACCATCAAAACCATCAAAAACTAAAAAAAATACTATTCTACTCAAAGTCTTCATTGCAACTAACTTATTTCTTGGCTGACCTATTCTATCTTATTTACTCAGCCTTCTTTGATAATATGTTTAAACTTTTCTGGCAGCGCTAACAATAATGTTCTACCGTTTTCTTAACTAGCAAACTTTTAAGTGTATTTATTTGGCTGCAACTACAACTACAACTACATTTCTGTATATTAAACCCCACTGTAGTTCAATTTAGCAAGGCGCGATAAAGTCTAACAAAGTATTAATAATCATACTACAGGAATTGATTATTTCCGTGATGGGATATATTTGCATTATTTGCTACATTTTACTTAAGGGCTTTAAGAAATTCAGACTCAAATAGTGTAACGCCATTTTTTTTTTCTTACCAGAGGGCCGAATTTGTACACTAGAGTCGATTATTGGTGAAATCATGTTTATTCCGAGTTTGAAGAAATCAACAAATCGTCCTCCGTTGAAAGTAAAATAGCGGTTTATGGCGCGGCTAAACACACTACTTTTTACTATCATGCATGTCCTGAAAATATTAAAACGAATCTACGAGTATCGTAAGTTCGATTTCATGGCTAAACATTTGTTTATCAATACATTAACAGTACCAAAAATTTAATATTTCTTTCACATTTTGGTAGAAATTCAAACATATCTACAAAAATGTCACGTTGGTGAGCAGGTAAACCAAAAAAAATTAGAGGCAAATTTTCATACTCCTTAACCAAGAATATTGAGCTCAAACTAGCGTCTTCAGATTTTGTTTTATTTTAGCAAGTTTTGTCCCAAAATTTTCAAAAAAGCGTAAAAAACTGGTCTTTGGAAATTGTATTGGATTCAAAATTTGATTACCAAACGTTGCATCAGTTTATGTTGCACATGTAAAACATAATATAATTATTACTATTTGATTTGCTGTTCATGTTTATGGCAGGAGAAATGTAGTGAGTACATTTCGGAACACATTCCCCTATGGTCCTGAATGCGTTTGTATGTGTATGTCTATGGGAAAGGAGAGCATCGGTTCGTTTGCTCAAGCCACCATCACCACCACCGTCCCCCCAATAGCCCCAAACAGCGAAGAGACACATCGGCAGACGAGCGAAACGCTGCAGTAGGCTGCGCAATTTCAAACTGTAACTGTCACACGCTGGATGGGCTGGAGGCTTCGGTGTTGAAGTAGGGGTAGCGTACGCACCGAATGCACTGCATGTGGATAAAGTCGTGCTGACGCGGGAAGGATCCACCGCGGGGAATGTGAGCCTTTGCATGGCGCAAGAAGGAATTATATATGGGCAATGTTGTGCCAGAGGGGAAGGTGTCCCGGAGCTGGAGAACCCGGGCGGTTGATCTTGAATTGAAATTAAAGACTAAACCCCCTTCTTTGGGGCGAAAGGAGAAGGGCCACCGCGACACGTACGCAAGGGATGAACGATGAGTTTGCACTATATAAAGGTGCCCGGGGTACACAATTTTCATCTTCACGCGGGAACGAAGCGAGATCGACGCACCGTTTAGCTGCTGGCTGCAGCCCGGGAAGGTGTGACGCGATGGAGACTGCGTGGCCGCGAAGGGATCGTGTAATAATGTTCATTTCCCTCCTCCCTGAGCGATGGAGGCTGGAAAGTCGAAGGAGTCCTGCATGATCTGGACTCGAACTTGGGGCGAAACTGCTCGGTAGGCAAAACGGTACGGGCTTTGGTTCGTTCGATTGCGTTACCCTTTTCTCGAATAGCCACGAGAGAGACAAAAAGAGAGACAGAGAGAGACGATGAATCAAAGTTCACTTTGTTTGATTCTGATTTACACATGTAAACTGGCCCGCTAGCTGGCTGCCGTTGTCCGCGGGTTCGCAGATGGACGCGGCGAAAGATGAACGACCCGGTGTAGATAAGGGAAAGCCATGAGGGGGGTGTGGTGGAAGGAGAGGAGCGTAAGCCCAACTCGAGTGCGCACTTCTTTTGGCCAGTCGAACGTTGGCCAAGTGGGGCTTTCTCGTGGGCCGACCATTGCGCATAAGTCGCGCCGGTCGATCACGGTTTTCAAAAGACGCTACGACCTTCATTTGTTTCCATGTTCTCGTTCATCGGCTGGCAGGATGCGGAAACAGTTGCGGACAATATTGAACCGTAAGCGAAGGACGTTAATATTGTAGCACTTTGAAAATGCCCGTAAGAAAAGATATTATACACTTATTTATCTTTCAACCACAAGCATTGTTGTCTGGTTTTAAAATTTGTCCCACTTAAAATTTGAACATTTATATTTTAATTTATTGATTATTAATCAACGGACCAACGGACAACGAGGTCGCAATGAGCGTCTTGTAAAGTAATTTATATTGTGCGCAACAACTTAATCTAACGTGACGTTCGCATTTGCGAGAAATCTAGTTTTAAAAGTGTCAATAGATATGTGAAAGTAGAAAGTCGGATAAACTTTATTAAACACTCTACTCACGGCGAGCATCGGTGCGAACTGAGCATAATGCGTCCTGGTAAATCTAGTCCTTAAAAGGTTGAAAAGTTGAACGTAATTGTTGAGAAGATGCATTAATTTTCTCTAGCTTAAGCAGGGACGGCGCGCCAATTTCTCCTCGAATCTGTGTTTGAGCTGCCAGGTTGCGTTTTTAGGGTCTTAGGGACCCGAGAAGAAGACATCGTGAATAATACGGAGGAAGCAGGTTAGTATCTTCCCACCGTAATGAACGGATAACTGACCTACTGAATCGTCGTGGAATATTTTCAAGTCTATTACACCATAACTCGATATGTGGAGGGAGACCAAACATTCAAAGGTCGAGCTAGCAAGACTTACATACAGTATTTTCTGGCACAATGGGTCGAGTCTCTTAGTGTTTCTTATCACGAAGCCTAACGTTCTATTAGCATTGACAATTAATAAACTATAGAATTGGCAAAATGTCATTTTGTTGTCCAGAGTTACAATTAAGTCACGTATTGAGCAGAAGCGATTGAGGCTCTAAGCTTTAAGCCTATACGTGAATTCCATTGGTGCTTTAAATTTATGGAACTGCACTAAGCAACACATAAAGCATAAGCGAATTAATTTCTATCACTGAAGCCGATGTGGCAACATTGATTTTCACGCTATATGATCTACCTCGTAATTATGAGCTGGTCCGGGCGAGGAAGTCAGAACCAACACTAAGTCTTCCCAGTTTCGCAATCTTCAGGTCGTGGTTCAGCACGTCAAAAGCTACTTCGAAGTCCGCGAAGATGCTGTCAACCTGTCGCCCCCAATTTAAATTTACAAACTTTTCCGACGGTTGAAGTTTAATTTAAACCTTTTTCTATAACAACTGACAACAGGCTATAAAATAACAAAACAGCCTATTTCTTCGATGCTCTTAACCCAGATTTTTCAAAAAGGACTATTTCTCATCGGAGAGAATATTACACAAGTTAAAGTTAAGCAGTTAAACATAAGTTTGATAAGTAATCATGTTTTTGCAATGGACAGAGGGAACGATGGTGCAACGATTTATCAATTATGGCTAAAATGGACCTGTAGACAAACATAATATTAAAGCGCTGACTGCAATGGCTGAAATCAAGAACATTTCATACTCATACCATACAAATTTAAAATAGACTCCTCACTATTGTTTAACGTAGTGTTTAACGACCAACTTATTTCGTTATGGTTCCCTCAGGAGCATTAAACTTTGCCAATATGTTCTTGTTCTTACTTCTTGTGTCATTTACAACATTCACAGTGCATGTTTATATCATCCGAGTTAAAGAGAAAACTACATTTTTCTGTTCTTATCATGTATAGGTCTCGTCAAGGATATTCCAACAATCAATCAAAAAACTATGTTGACAGGGAAATCCTTAAATAACGCTACATAATAATGATTCAACTTCAACCGTTCTACTATCATAGCGTACCATGTATTGGAAAAAAGGTAAAATCTGGAAGGTACAACGGGGAAAGTACATTTTACGAATTCCTTCGCTTTCGTCACCATCGCTGCCTGCCAACGATAACACGCATGATTCGAAAACCTGATAAACCGTATCTTAGATCGCAATGCAACAAGCTGCACTGCCCCCGGGTTGGGAAAGCGTAGTAGTTTCCAAGCGCGCTAGTACCCGTCCCATATCGTCGTCCCATCATCTATTCAAACGATTGCGTCCTCCTGTGTCCAACACTCCCCGGGACATGGACTTCCACGGGGGTTTCGTTTGTTTCCCAGCACTGGCCGACAATGTACTATCGCGAAGGCGTAGAAGGGGGGGAAAAAAGGCAACCAGAACACACCAAACAACGCACCTAATAAAAACTGACAATTCACACAAAATTGACAAGCGCTACCCATCTTTGCTATCTACTACATTCCCGTAATCAGCTTATCGCCCAACAGCCAACACCCGTTGCACGATGTACCACCAACGCTATCGATTTCGGGAAATCTTCTGGCCGAACACCAACAACCGACCCAACCGAACCAGCTCCGATAACTTGGAGCCCGGCCGGGCGATAGCTTTGGCGACGGGAGTCCCTTCGCTTTCGAGTTCCACCATCGCACCCAGCCTCACGGTCCCTTGGAGCACTCGAGTGTAAATGCCGATGCTCGAACCATCCCATCGAGAGTCTTCCTTCGATTGTTGGATACAAAATGCGCCAAATCATCACACGACGACGGGGCTGATCGGTTCGATCGATCTTGTCCCGTTTTCAGCCTGCGAGCGGCCAAAGGCCATCAAGCTATAACGGGATGCATATTGTACCCCCGGAGGTTCAAACCCCGGGCACTGTGCGCAAGTGTTCTCACATTCGCGCCATCCGTCTTAATTCATTCGCCCGCTTTACTTGGGCACTCTGCCAAATACCTACACTTCATCGGGCCCCGGACCGGCATTGCATCTCGGCTTGCATCTCGCGAAGGGATGCGTTGCTAACACGTGGGAAGAAAAACGATGTCCTACTCGACCGCTCCGATGGCTCCCGAAGTCTTGTACGACATCATTTTTATAAATATAACCACGTCGGCCTGCTCGCATTCGTGTGTTTTGCTGTCATGCGATGGACTCGGAAGGAGCGAAGGTAAATAAAAGAGCATATCGAGAACATGACAAACGTCCAACGTGCCACGCCTACATGACATTTGACCCTTTGAAATTCAATTTGGTTAAGTAAAAATGATTGTTACGGAGCCCAAAACAAGTCATGTTTGCAGTTTAACGAAGGCGGAAATGAAAAACTAGCTCAATGGGAATTGTTTCCTGGCTTTGTCGAATTGAAGTTATGACAATGATAAGGTTGAATTGTAGCAGTAATTGTACGCCAACTAGTTTTAATCAGGCAATATTTATGAAAAAGCTTCAATGGAATCGAAAACTATATTACTAACAGTCAAAGGAAGATCATAGGGTAAGCAAACTAAACAGCTGCTTGAGGGCCCGAGCTTCTTATGTTAACGTAGGAATTATTTTGATTATTTTGTGACTAAATTGTTTTTTTTATCAAATGCGTAATTAGTGTGTGAACTTTTTGAAAAGTTTGTGGAGAATATTAAAATGTGCTAATGATCCAACTTATCTAAATTGCGATTTAGATGCAGAGAAAGTACCATGTTTTTTGGTGAAATATATGAGATTTATGCACTAACGTGTTTTAAAGAGATCCGTGAAATTTCGTATTTTAAAAATTGTTAAGATTAAAGATTAAAAATTATTAAATTAATTGTAATTAATTTGATTATATTAAAAAGTACAAAAATAAATTACTCGTCAATTCGGTCCGTCGAAAAAGATATACGAGAAAAATGATTCTCTGTTCGCATGAAGTAAGGCTTTGTAAATCAGGCTTTTGGTAATGAAAACTTTCTAATGGCATAACGTTAAGGAAAATTGTAATTAAATCTAAATTCCATTTCTTAAAAACATGTGATTTAATCTAATAATTGAAATCTAACAAGCATTGAAATACTAAATAGAATGGTCAATGCATTGCATGTTCTGGGGCCTTCAACTTATAGCTGCTTGGGGCTTCTAAAACGCTTGATCCGACTCTACTAAGAGTGCTCATGCTTGTGGGATCTGAAAAATCAAATCTTTTGCCGCTTAAAATGCTTTTGATTTAATGATTTTAATTTTAAAACCACGCATAAATAAGGCCGTGTGTGACGATACCCAAACGGTTTATCTTTTGTTAAACGGCCAAACGGTTTATCTTCTTTTTTTCGTAGCGTATCAATATCTTGCATGATGTAAATTGCTTATAACTTTATAATTTTTTTGTGAAATATAAAGTAATCCTGGAATGGTAGAAAAACAGTGAATCTTCGAGAATAATTTTGTATTTGACAGTTTTTAATATCGTGCACAACCTGGTAAAAAGGAGCTTACCGCTAACTTGTAATGGGTTAGCTTTAATTGTGAGCTCCTTCGTATAATTGTTCTTACCATAAACTGCGGTTTGAGTAAAGGTACAATATTTACTAGAGTTAATTTTTCTCCGCATGTTTATATGGTTTAAACAAGTGTTGTTATGATGATTACTCTTTGCAGCATTTAAAAAAAACTGCCCGATGCATGATCCTGCTACAGAACGGTTCCACATTAATGGCAACAAATGGGCAACTGCACCCCCGGGGCTATATGATTTGAGTCCAGGGACATCCGTTGCATCAAATGCATGTTGGCAAAGTTTTTGCTCGTAACGGGTACGAGAAACATCCATACGTACCTCGCAACACACACAATATCGCCGGTTTGCATCCGGTTCGGATACAGGCAGACTTTTCCCCGTTCGAGTATCCGACAGTTCCTATTTCGAGGCCGCGTCGCTGCGGAAAGTGAGAACATTCACACACAACACCATTCAAAACCAGAAAAAGAAGAAAAACAAAACAAAAAGAAAAGTGAGGGAAATGAAACAACACAATACGAAAATAAACAACATGCAACCGAACGCCGGGGGACGAGCGAAACACAACCGGCGCAACTCCATAGTACACGTTAATCGATAAACAAACGGTACGTTAGTGTCACAAGTTTCACAATCTTCAAGGTGTGTATGCTTCACTGCTGCCGGGATGACATGGCCAGCGTCGGGGTAGGTTCTGGCGAAGGAAGTAACGAAACTAAACATACAAAAAAACGAACGAAAAAATACACACAAGAGATGTTGTTCGAGCGAGCGCACCCTGGACTCCATTTGTGCAGAAACAAAACCGGCAGCGAAGGCATCCACAAGCCAAGAAAAGAAGTACTACTCCCAGGGCAAGTCCAGCCGGTGACGTACAGGAAGTGGTGCCGCGCCCGTCACGGAACGCCAAATATCGAACATGCAGTACACGGCGTGCAACATCGGCCACCGGAATGGCGGCCAGAATGTGCCCGACATGGAATGGTGGCGTTTACGTGGACCGATAAGAACGCCCTCCACGCTCGCGGACGGTGGACGCCGCCCGGGCACTTGTCCTTTGACCGCCTGGAGGATTGGTGAGGTTGACCCCTCGCGGTCGGGTGTGTTGGTGTGCACGCAGTTAACAAGGTCTCATTCGCACCAAGGAACATTCTTTTGTGCATGCCTTTTGCCGTAGTTTATGGGCTTTGCGCGACAAACATCACATCGCGACTCACCTGCGATTCCTCAAATGCGACAAACCGAACCGAGCAGCAAGAAAATGGCAGCCTAACGTCGGGACGGTCAATGTGCGTGTGTGTGTGTGTGTATGTATGTGGTTTTTTACGAACATGTACGCAAGGAATTTACCTCACACGATGTGCGGATTGTAGAACAGCTCGATTCTCTTAGAACATCAAAGCTCTTTGATTTGATTTGAATTTAGCTAAGAAAAGTATCTAACAAACATTTTAAAAATATCAGCACACTGATTTCTTGTGTTCTGAGTACAATTGAATTCTAATTTCTTAACACTACAATTTGGAAAAATATTTCAATCAATTGTATTCCTAATTACTCACTCGAATGACGCTACAACCGAGTCTATTTAGTTAGGCCTAATTTTTCAACGCCTACTTTGTCATTGATTCCATCTTTTGATGTTGGGTTCGATCGGTATGGTAAGTGAAAGAATACTTTTTGGTTGAGCAATTGGTAAACCCTTGATATGGTTCAATTTTTGTGCGATCGATATTTCTACCAATATATATATCGATATACATCGATTTCGACAGGAACTTCATTCACTCCTTACACATTTTCAATTTCGATCGCAACTAATTTTTCTCAATGCAATGTTCAGAGTCTTTTTTGAATGTATCCTTTAAAAAGTTGCCAATAGTTATGTACAGTAGAGCTCCGCGGTACGCTATACGCGATATACGCGAATTCGCAATAGTTTTTTTTTACAAATGGCAACTCATAGCGTTTACCGTTGTTGTTTGAATTCTTATTGGTCAACATTCCTTTGTTTTGGTAGAATGAAGTTTTTAATACGCAGTTTTATACAGCCGTTTAAAGGCTATGACTGTCTGAATTACACACATCCATACACATTGGTTCTTATTTCATTCGGCTGTATAATCTTGAAGCGATTAATAAAGCATTAAATTATTAAAGTAGTCGACCGCAATCAACAGTGCGGACCATTCTCCAAAGCAAAGATAAACTGCGGAATTCTGCGAACGGAGTATGGCCACTCGGAAACTTAATGAGATAATAGAAGAAATGGAACACTTATTAGTGATTTGTATAGAAGATATATTAAATTAGCGGTTTCCTCCCAGTGTCAACTCTTCAATATGAAGTATAAACGGTATGGCAAAGGAAATCCGCAATATGCGAAAACTCGATATACACTATATCGTTCGGTCCCAAACATTAGCGTACTGTATTACCAAAATTATACCTAAATGCTTCAAGTGCATCAAAAACGCTTTACAAACGAGTAACTTACTGAATATCAAAATTCTTCAAGGATTGGTTTAATTGAAATAAAAGTGCATCTTATAATACACATTTTTTGAATTTTTATTTACTTCGGGTAACTTTATGTTTTGTTTAACTAAATGTTTTTTTTTCCATACACAGTTTGGAAGGTGTGACGAAGTTTTCTTAGCATTTTCCTTTTTTTAACCCCGCACTTTAAAATGATTTAAGCATTTATTGCTATTATCAATTAAATTTATCTTAATACTGCACATTCAATCACCTCGGCGATATAATTACCACTTCGATTCCTGCGTCAAATTTCGACCAGACTGAAAGCATCGAAACGTTAACACTTTTTTTTTTAATGTACATTTAATAACATTATTTACCATTCGCTCGGCATATTCTGCAACTAAACAGTACAAGTTGGTCATTTTTGCCGATTCAGGTAAAAGATTTTTCTGCTTCAATCCAACTCGTCGGCTACAAAATGTTACATGGATAAACATAAGTTATTTACTGCACTGGACGAACCTTACCCGATGCTCTTCGCTGCATCCTTGAGGTTTGTTCGATGCCGCTCGGACCTTCCCGAGGCTCGAGCCCAGCGGGAGCAAATTGCATAAATTATGCATCGCAACGCATCGCAGCCGAATGCACACGGACGACAGATCGGTGCAATGCAGCGGCGTGTGCGAAATTCAATCCAATGCAATCGTATTTAAACACAGGCTCATCACAGTCGATGCGAAGTATAATTACTTGCACTTGAGCGCGCCCGCATTTTGCGGAGGTGTAGGGAGGGGGCGGGGAGTTTGCGTGCATTTCCTGGCAGCGGATGCATTCAGCATGTCAGCCCACGCGAAATTGCGGCGACAAAAAAGTGATTGCGCGAACGGAACGCAATCTGCCCGCCGCCGGGTCGGCCAATTGCGCTTGGTTCTGCCATTTCATTATGCGACCGACCGAAGCCGCAGGACACCGGGCCGGTATGGTGGCCTCACACGCACACACGCACACACACACACTCACGCGCAGTCGGCCAGCTGTGTGTTCGTTGCACAAAATGCATAATTAAAATCGAAATCGATGGATGGGTTTTCGGGTTTCGGGAGGTCCGGCGAGCCAGCGTTGCTTGTGCTGTGGCTTCGCAGGTTTCGGAGCTGATAAGCGAAAACCCGCCACCGGACGAGGGCGGCCACGAGTGGTGGCAGGGTAGGACCATATTTGGAATTTGGTGAGAAATTCCTAACCTCATCCGAAATGCCCTGCCCAATGATGGCAACCGCAGCGACGGTCCGGGCGCAATATGGGAGGTGATTTGACGAAATTAGAGCTCACCGCGTGCGTTACGACACCGGCTCCAGGTTCTTTGCCGGACGATTGATAACCGTCTGTATGCTAATGGGCAGGTTGGCGACGGCGGGACTCGCTGCTATCTTGCCGGACCTCGCTGCACCTGTGCTATCGGACGGTCATTATTGTCAATCAGTTCAGCGATTACCGTGCGGTGGAGAATTCTTCACATCCGCTTTGAGGAGTAGGTAAACACTGACCTGTTATTGTGACAGTTGTTATCAATCGGAAGAATAAGTTAAGTAACGGCAAACAAAAGAAAAGTATGCCTCAAATGTATGGGCGTCGAGTAAAGGCTTTTTCGGATTGCCCAAACAATTTATCAGTTTGCCACCATCAATGCAATAACAAGCTGATTGTTTATTTTTATTCTTTTAAAATATTTACTCTGAATTCTTTTTTTAAGTTCGTACAATTTTTTAAGTAGCGGCTGTTTCCGTTTATTTTAAAATTTTGTGTAATCAGAGGTGGATTAAGGGCCCCAAGCAGCGTTAACATCAAGCCCAAAGAACATACACTATGTAACTTTTTAAACTCTCCAATGTTTATTAATGTTTTTCATTAGATAAAACAGCAATTCAACTCAATTATCTTCAAAAAAATATTTTTACGTGCGAAATTATTGATTTATTTTCTATGAACTTGAAAATGTATTTTCATGTCCATTGTACAAAATTGATCCCCTCTTTCATTTTTTCTTATCCATATCATTTCTGACATAACGTTGTGGTTGTTTCAGAACTGAAAAAGACCTTTTCTCTGAAGCGATTGAAATAGAGAAAATGTTCAAAATGTTGAAGATTATTTCTTTGGTTGGAAATATACAAGAATTTTTTTTTACCAATCCATTTCCATATTCTTCAAACCATTCTGACAGTTTTCTCCTTCTAACACTTACAGATTACAGTATTGAACTATAGCAGTGGTGTCAAACTCGTTTGACCTCGCGGGCCACATTTCGCCCCAAAATAAGTTTGCGGGCCAAAACGTAAAATTGATTGGATTGATGAAAATATGTTCTTATCAGTGTGGTTTGATCTAAACAGTCAATCGTGTTTAACACCTTCAAATTTTTTAAATATTATATTACTTCTTATAAAATTTACAATTTTCAGTAAAAGATAAAGTTTCTTTAACACTATTGTGCATTTTGGTAAAGATTAAAAAAAAGTAAATGAGCGTTATTACTACAGCTAACTTATTGCTCCACATCTGTTATTTTATTTAGAATGCTCTTGTAGTTCATGACGTTTGTTTTGTATGAACACTATTTATTCGCTTGTCTCGAAAATCTGTGTGAAATCTTTGCTCTTGTCAACCGCAATATACCGGCGAGATGTGGATCAAAGTTGTATGTCACTTTCTCATAGAAATTGTTTAAATTGAAGTTCATTCAGTTCTTTTGCATTCAATTCACCAAAAAATATTTGGCTATTCAAACCAAAGCTAATACTCAAAGATCCAAACTTTCGATGTATTGCTTCATAGGGGCCGCTGGCCGGATCCGATGTTCTTGCGGGCCGGATGTGGCCCGCGGGCCGTATGTTTGACATCCCTAATTTATAGTTTTATCCTCGTTGTGAATACTGCTACATTTGTATATAACAGCAGCACAATTATTATCAATTTTCATCATTAAAATATAATATCGATAGTTCAGTTCCATCATTCTCGTACTTTTTAAAGTCATTCGTAAACAAATCAAAAAGGTCATCTAGTGAGCGATGAGACAAGTAAAAAGTCACTGCGTTTAATAATTGTTGATTAAAATGCACGAGGCTCTAAAAAGTTCGGGCTCCGAACAATTACTTAGCTTGATTACCTTATTATCCATCTCTGTGTGTTACAACATCTTGTTTACTTTGTCCTCATCAGAGATTAAACATTTGTCTTATGCATCCGGGGTTGATGTCGACTTAAAAAATTTCTGCAGAATGCTTAAAAATAAAATTATGTAACAGGGGAGTTAGAATTTTATTTAAAAACGATGGAAGAATCTGTAACATTCTACAACAACAAAATAATGCATATTTCCCACAAAATTTAGTTCATTTGCACAAATGAATTAAAAACAGAAAAGTTGCATTATCTTAAATGGCAAATGAACACCGACACTAATTTAATAACGTCCCTACGTGTAATGCAACATAGCAAAGAGAATAATGAGATTGGACATCAATCAGATAAATGCAAAGCGCTTTGAGACCGCATTAATATACAGGTTTATGCTACACTATTTTGCGCGTAAGGTAAACAACGAAAAGGTTGCTGGCTAATTGGTAAAACTAGGAAAAAACGGAATAAATTGATCTTTTCATGCATGTTTCATCATTTCACAAAGCGAAAGACTACAGCTTGTTAATGTGGCTTATTTCCAGCCTAACGTCATTTACAGTAAAACGGCATCGCAGCGCTCATTTGCGATCGGTCGAATAAATTTGAGCATCACCACACGCTAGAAAACTTCTATCTTCCACTGGCAAGCGAAACGACAGCAGCGGTCAGTTGGGGAAAACCATTCACACATCTGCGTTTCGCCAAGCCCATTTCCACCGGGGACCGGTGGAAATCTTTCTCTCCGGCAGAAGAAAGCGAGCGGAAACTCCAGGCGCAGGTGAAGGATGGCAAATATGTGCGAATTTATAATTATTGCTATCATTTCTTATGGGGTTTCGTGTCCGAGTGAAGTGGCCATGTCCGGAAACTGGCCGGTTTCTAATGACGTTGGATCGTCAAAATGCGGCTGAGGAGCGAGGAGGTAAGGGTGTCGGCAAGAAAGCGAAATATAAGCGAAAAAAAAGAAAAAATAAGCGAACCAAAAGAATCTGAACGGACGGGAGCCTGAGCACAATAATCGTAACTCATTCGGTTGATGAATGGAATGCATTCACTTGCTCGATCCGTCCAGTTTCCATCCGCCTCCGGCCCCGGAAAGGGATTCCTGGATTGGAAATGAAAATTAAAATCAATTGCCGGATCCGTTTCATTATTTCATTACACTTAACACTTTGATGAGGAGCTGGGGTAGCTGGTGTTGCATCTGTGTTTCATTTGGTTATGCGTTTGGTTTTTTCCTTTCGTTGCGATCGCGATCGGGAAGCTCGGACACGATCGGAGGGGTTTGTCTGAGCGTTTTCCTGTAATGACCACTCGAATGCATCGCTTACACAATCGACAATCGACAGCAAGTGCTTGTTATCGGGCCGGACGCAGCCCCGCAGTCATTCGGATCGTTTCATTTGATTGCCAAATGCCGAATGCACTGGAAAGCGTGTTCGTTATCGATCAGAAATATTCGCGCAAAATGGTTAAACGTTATGTCAGCCGTTTATTTGGTTTTCCAGTTTGCTGTTTCGTTTTTTGGGCTGATTTTCCATTTTATATCTCCACCATTTGCCCCAACGCCGTTACAACCAGCGCGACCTGTCAAGTGGTGGTATCATTTACGTTGGCACATTTATGAAAACGAGCCCAATGTTTCCTTCCCTCCTCTCTCTCCCCTTGCCTCTCCCCCGTCCCCTCCCCTTTCTCAAGGGAGCACGGAAATCATATAGCACAAACAAGGTGGGGAAAAAAACATCCAAACACTGGCACGGGTTTATTTATTTGTTTCATTTTTCGACCGCTCCAGTTTGAGTAGTGTTTCCACCGTTGCACCGGACGTGACAGCATCACCGGTCCATTCGGTTCTTCCTGCCGCCGCGGCCGGGCCAGGGCAAAACAACGGGCGTGAAACAGAGAAAAACAAACGAAATAATGGTTACGAGGTACGTTAGAAAACAATTTGACAAACTAAATCAGCAGGAAATGATGTACAATTAGGAGCCGTGACCACGACAACGGTGGAGCGCATCCGTTCGAAACTATCTATTCACTGCCTAGGAGCGTTAGCTTCCACAACCACACGGTGTTTTCGGAAATGGACACCGGTGGATGAGCTTTCGGGTGATTTGATTATTTTAATTTTAGAATTGCTAATTGAAATGAAGCCAAGCGCGTGCCTGTTATTCATTTCGTTAGTTTTTCTTCCCTAATCCAAATGGCCAATTGATGGAAGACTACGATTTCTTTAGGATGTGTTGATGACTCTACAACGCAAAAACATAGGAGAGAAAGTTGCATCTACTAAGACATCTAATTAGGAGAATTTTATTACTAGTAATGATGCTGTTGAACTAATTACAGTTCATCTCGTTGAAAATACAGTTGCCTATCTACCCAATCTTAATGTACTGCATAGACGTAAACACAAGGTACTCAAATTTGTTTCCGCTTTACAATAACCTAAATTTTCAATTAATCAGCTAGAAAAAAAATGTTTCATTTTAGGCATTAGTTTTAGTCTACAAAGTGGAGCATGTTGGCTTATCTCACTAGCAAACATGTTACCTTAAAAATAACATGAAAATTTCATTTCGTTGTGGCGTGAATGACGAATTAATTTGCCATTCAATGTGGGTCTTTTGATAGCGGCAGTTCAATCAAAACCAAACTTAAATAAATTTCGGTATTTTAAAATAGTTGTCTTTTGATTTGGGTGGAACGAACTATAAACGAATGAATGGGGTGCGAAATATATTTCTTCAGCTAAAATCATCGTATTAAAACAGTATGTGCACACAGGGTTGCTAAAAATTTAGTGAGCTGAGTTAAACATTTGGCGCGAATATGTAAAAATGAAATAAAAATGGCCAATTTATTAAAAAATAAAATAGTAAAAATAATTTAATTTTATGAAAATTTCAATTAAAAATGAACAATAAAGTAGAATGAATTGAAAAAATTAATAAATGAATAAATGAAAAATGAATTTTATTTTATAAGAAATTTTGTTTTGCGATGCTATGAATTTGCGCGAATAAGGGTTTAAACAACTATGAACCTTTTTTTGAAAAACTTAAACAAACTATATACATTTATGCAATGTAAAGTCGTAGAACAAAAGGTACGGTTCTTCAAATAAAAAAACAAATAATTAAAAGTGGTATCATCAGCACATTGGTCAGTAACGGAATGATGAGAACAAGGATTCGTTAGTTAGGATTTGGCCGGATCATGAAAAAAATCGTTCCAACAACGAGTTGACTTTTAATCTAATTAAAAAAAAATCTAGAAGAAAAGAACTCGTTAAAATAAATCATAAAACTTATCCAAAGTACCACAAAAAATGGTCCTCCCATTCGTTGGCCCCGTGCATTTCAATAATAGTGCAGGACCGACCCGATAACAAACGGAACCATTTGGTGTTTAATGGAATAAAATAGGAGCACATCAGCGACAAATTGGTGGTCGGGCAGGGTTCACCGGGCAGTCCGGGGGGAACCGGGGTCGGACCGATTGGCTGGAATGCAATTAAACGATAATGTTTTGTCACACTTCCTGTCGTTATCGATGAAATTTAGCTTAGAATTCTATTACTCGCCCCGAAGCGTTCGCGGGCAGCGGAGACCGCGTGGGAAAGGAATTAATTGTAATCGATCGTCATTTAGCGTTTGGCAGGTTTTGGCCGATTTCCGATTCTAATCCATTACAACTACATTATGAACCTCCCCGCCCATTCTCCCGCAAATCGATTCCCCACCTCAACTGACCGCGCAATGCGCGATATGCAAAAACGACGTTCCGAATGGGGTTTCAGAATGCAGAAAAAGGGGAAACAAAACAACTCCATCGCAAAAAGAGAGGCTCATTTTTCCGATCGAAATGGGCTAATGTGGGCTGCACCGGGGATGCATTGTATTGTATTGGTTGTTGCTGTTTTTTTTTGTATTTTTCGCTACCTCACCGAGTGTTTCCATTTCAATGCTTTCAACAAATAATGAAAAATATGAGCCCATCCATAGCAGCAGCATAAAATGCGAGCATAAAAGCATGGCGACGACGACAGCGGGTCGTAGCGGTTTGTGGGGCAAATGGAAATAAAATAAAATGAAACGATGGGTTTAAAAATCATTTTCAAATTGTTGTCGAAACCGCGTGCATTTTTTTAACCCCCTCCACCCTACGTTGCACCACCCTCTTCTTTTTGTGCACCTCGCTCAGTGGAAAATGATTTATGACCAGCGCGATTCGTTTGCGTTGCGTTTATTATTTGGGTTTTCGTTCGCGTTGACGCTCCTGTGCCCGCCGCGCGTGTGTAACTATTTCCCATCGATCCGGAAAGGGTAAGTTGGCCATTTTATTTGCGGCCAACCCTTCGCCTCCCACCGATCCTCTCACGCCCTTTTGCCTCATTTTTGGACGTCCAACGGGCGACTGCGAGCGTACTATCGACACCGGTGCACCTGTGTTTATTGATTTTATCTGCCAATTTACACCTGCACCAAAATATATGCATTACGGTTCAGCTCGTCCGGACCCCCGGTCGAAGCCTACTACCCTCTCACCCAGCGGTTAATCCTTTAAATTTTTGGCCGGGCAAAGAAGGCTGCGACTGACGGAAACAGTTGGAAATGATTTCACACTATCTATGCGCAGCGTTTTTCGGGTGCAGCGGTAGCGGCGAAGACAAGTGCAATTGCAATATCTGCATCATTTTCCTACTGTCCATGTTGCCCCTTCCCCTCGCTGATGGTGACAAGAATCGATTCACCGGTGCACACAAACTGCAGCGACAGCAATGGCGGTTTGTGGACGCAAAACCATTCGAAAAATTAAAAAAAAATGGCGTCTGCGAGTCGTCATGGCCGGTGTAGATACCGATACCGCAACACTGTGTCGCCGGCCGGGGCCGGGCGGGTACCGGGCGAGTGAGCTTTCGCGACCGTTTGGCCCGGCACCCGAGCAGCAAAATTATCATATCTTTCCGTTTTATCCATCCAGCAACGGGGGCATCCGGCAGCAGCGAAAACAGAATAAAAATCCAAAGTAAAAAATAAAAAAAAACGGGGATAAACAAATTTATCCCCCCAGGGAGGTCACATGCAAAACCGAACGAGGGCCGGTGGGGGGAGAGGATCAACTCCCTTCTTCCAGACGCACATTAAATACATTCGCGTAACTCATCGCGGACGGTTTACGAGCCGAAATATGACGAAAATAAAATAAAATGAATATAAAAAACACACTCACCGCACAGCTGGTGATCGAACGGGGCCGATTCGGGTGCCACCAAATGGCTACCAAACGGCGTTAAAATAAATGTGCTCCGGTGTGAAACTGCATGTGCATTTCATTCACCGTGCACCGAGTGCTGGAGTTGCAGAAGACATTTTTCCTCGTCGCCAGCGCGTCTTTCGTGGTCACGAAATCGTCGTAGCTGGTTCCCCGAAACTCTGCTTTTCTTTTCGTTAAATTTATCAGAAACTACATTTTTCACCTTAACGCAGCCCCCGACCTGGCTGGCCACTTGATTGTTATCATGCGCAGAAACTGTTAAACCGAACGCCAGACGTAAAAGTTGTTCAATAGCATGCATCTACACACTCGTATCCGGCCGTGTTTGTGAAGATTTCTATCGCGACGCACCCTTTGTGATAAATATTGTGTTTGCGAGACAGAGAGTATGTTTGGGTGGTTGGTGGATAATAACTTATTTTAAAATAATTACCACATAAAAAATACATGAGACTAGGTGGAAAGACGCCGGCGCTACTAATTGGTCATATTTCAAGCCCAAAGTTACTCAAATGGAGGTCGTATTGTGTGTTGTAGGCCAGGGGTTTGCTAATTTTACTTCTGCTTAATGAATACATCAAGCAAAGGTTGCAAGCGCCATATCTCGAAATTTAATGCAATTTAAGCAAGGTTGAAATTTTTACTTCGTCTTCTAATTATTTTGGCCATATAAACAACACAAACAGCACTTCAGCTCAGATGAGGTTATTTAATATTTTGTAATTGCCAATAGACATATTCGCAAACAGAACTTAAATTCAAATAAAATTTCGACGATGTTGCTTTTATTACGGACGAAATACACAATAACATTACCAAACAAGGGAAATGCTAGCATGAAATAGGTTAACTAGGACGAATTCACCATGAAAACAGTTTATTGTTTTGCTTTTATTTATTGCAAAATTTTTATTTACCGATAATTAAATTCGGCAAAACTACCAATCGGTTAATTTATTTGATCATATTACGAATACCGTAGAATGTAAAATAAATCTTTACATCTTCCCTATAAAAACTTGTTAGTAAATTCAAAATCTCTTTCAAATAGAAAATATCTCAAGCTTTCAAATCTTCTTCATTTTAATTTCAATTAACAATTATTTTATTATGATCTTTCTAGTTGCTGGGAGGTTCACATCTTTTTCTAAGATTAGACCTTCACAACATAGCATTCTTCCAAGCTTCATTATGCTAAAGTCATAAACAATCAGAGATCCAGCATTTAAAGAAAACTTTACACATGAGATTAGTTGAAAGAAGCTAGTGGAAAATAAAGAATAAAATTATGTCCGAACAATAACCGTTACCCGCTTAAAAAATGCAATTACTTTGTTCGTAATTTTCACCAGCACCTCGCCGCTTCGACGATGATAAAAGCTAATTGATGAATAAATCTTTATTTGCTTGAATCCTTTCCGCGCGGATAAATCGCATAAGCTTCGAGGCAATGCCTACCGGAGTCAAAAGTCTAGCTAATGCCAGGAAGGCTAGGTTCTTCGGTAGCCTACCATCGAAGCAGGCTACAAAAAAGGGGGGAGTTTAAAACATGTTTTAACTTATAAATTACCACGCGCAGGCATCGCAAAGCGGCAGGGACATAAATTACCAGATGGCTTCGACCACATTTTCCAATTAAATTCCATCGAACCGACGCACTGCACTCCCCACCGTGGTCCCCACCCCACCACCACCCGTTCGTCAGACGAAAGACAGGACCTGTAACACATCCGTCCGTAGCCGGAACTCCGGAATGATCGAAATGACATCGTACCAACCCTATTTAAATGCTAGAAATTACTCCAGCTCACGCCCGGCGGGACGATAACGTGCCGGGCCCAAATCGAATGTGGCCGGCGGCGGGAAAAACGTAAACCCCCAGCAAGGCCGTTCGGGATCCGTCCGATTCAACCCACCTCCGTTGGCCCCGCGCCGACCTTCGGCCCCGGCAAACGAATTAATGAAGTGATAAATTACATCGATAAAACATGCCAAATTATACGTTTTAAAGACAACAACAAAATGACCCGATGAAAGAAATACAAAAATGAACTAAAACGACCAGAACCTCGAGGGCCGCACACGCTCTTTCTCTCTCGGCCGGACGTCCTCCCGGCCCGCCATTGGCCAATCGGTTTTAATAACCTTCTAATCGATGGCGTTTCCAGTCCAAGTTCTGCCTTTCCTACCATAGGTGTGTGTGTGTGTGTCGGATTTTTTTTTTACAAGAGCCAGGGCTCCAAAATGCTCTGCATAGAGTCGTTTCTCGCACGAGTCAGGTTTTCCGAATGTCATTAGTAACAATCTTCTTCAGTCAAATCGAGACGGCGCGCGCGCGGATGACGGCTCGCGTTTTGGGGTCCGGCAGACGAAATAATTATATCTTCTAGGTGCTGATCACTTTAAATGCTGCTCTAAATGGCGCAACGGAAGGCGAGCGAGTAAAAAAGGAACGAGCCCCGAAGTGGCCGAACCAAGGATGCTTTGTTGCGCTGCCTCTTGAGCGGCTAATTGATTTCGATTCGAAATTTTTGGTGCCTTTTATTATGTTTGTTGGGTTGTTTTTCGCTCGCCAACCAAACAACTAACTTTGGGGTTTCGTTATCAGTCAATCTCCCGCCGAGTACCTGACGCATTTGGGTTAATGCTTTTCCGAAAGCGACCCGACGGTTAATCTGATGCAATGCAGATACATCGTTTCGGGCTAGGATTTGAATCGTATCGTCGAATAATCTAAGATGAAGGTAAGGAACAATGAATTGGGCCTTTCGGCAATTAGGCATAAAGTGAATGATGAGACGTGTTTTCTGCTTTGTATGTGACGGACTATAAGGCTATTATATTTCTTGTTGTTTTCTCATGAACAGCAAAGTAAAGTGGAAGTATGATCGTTAGTGGCAACACATCTTTAAAATAAATTAAATTTCTTCCACTTGATAATTTCAATGTTAGGAATATTTCTATGCTGGTTAAAAAAGTGCTTCTCGTCTGAGAAATGTGTATTTTCTGCTCACGTTTCAAGCCATACCCTTAGAGACAAAGAACGTCTATGAGAATAAGTTGATCAGCATTCTCATGGCTTGGGAAAAATGTGTTTCCATTCAAGCACTATCTGTTCATCGGGCTGATTAAGTTTAATTTTGCTTGCAAGAAACAAAACGAGGATTGTCCAGAGAAGCTTCAACCACATTTGAAAGCAGAAATTTCAACGTTCGACCATCTCTCCTTCCTGCGCGGGGGAAAGTTTTCCCAGAAAAATGTCGCGTTTATTATGCTCTATGTTCAATGGGATTTCTTTTACATTGTTTGTTGAAAAAGAAAAGTAAAAATTGAACTTTTGCAGCTCAAAAGGAACATCCAACCGGCCTCCCGCTGAGCCCGATCTCGAGCGTTCCGGGACGTTTGGCTTTAATTGACACCAGGCCACACCGAACTGCGCCCCGGTGTCCCCGGGCGAAAAGTCGGCGTTGGCGTGAAAGTCACCCGGATAATCCCATCGATGCATCAACCGCCGGCCTCCCTCTCCGCCGGCTTCGTCCCAGCGCGCGTGCACCTGCTCCCGATGCTCCTGAGGCCGCTGCACAGGACCATTCCATCATCATTTCCAAGGATCAGCGATCCATTTTTGTAACTCTCGGCATATCGTTTGATTGAAATCTATTCACCGCCGAACCCCGGGACCGGTTGCGCAGGCCGGTTGCCGGCGAGACTCGGGATTACGGCGAAGAAGCTCGCACCAAATCCTCCCAAAATGGCCATGGATAAAGTCCCCGGCCCCGTAGATGGTGCGCGACAACTGATGTCAACGGGAAGGGAAACGGAATGCAAAGCGCACCAGAGCACACAGCGGAGGCACACAAGCAAAGGACCGAACTAGATCTTTCCAATTGTTTTCGTTTTTTTTCCCGGCTTTTCCCCCGGACCCCGAAACACTCGATTCCGCCACACCCAAGCGCAGCCATCCTTCATCTGCGGGGACAGTCCTTTGCCATCGACGGATGCTGGGTTTGGGTCGGGGAAGGGAAAAGGTACCGAACACAGCAACCAAGAAAAAATAGAAAATCGGTCCGATCTCCTTCCCGGGATGTCGATTGTATGGGAAAACGTTTGTTTCATTAAATGTTTAATGCGCCGAAAGAAAAGAGCGACAAAAAAAAGACTACAAAAACACGCATGTGACACAACGGACGAGGGGACGGGGTGGAGGAAAAGAGGAATAGAAAGGGACAGGCAGTGGCTGAGGGTTGGCTGCGACTCCGACAGGACATATAATCACCAAAAAGGCAAACGGAACAATTGAGCCAAACTAAGCTACAAACACACATGGCGGCAAGGATAACGAACGGCCGAGCGGGGCACAGGGGAGCGGAGGGGAATCAGGGATCTTCAGGATTTCGAGTCCTTCTGTCAATATCCTTCTTTTTGTCATCCATCGAGGATTTGGATCGATAAACGAAATGGTTACAAATCCCCGTGCAGGTCCCGGGCCTCGAGGTTTTGGGCCGCCGGCTCGAAATAGGATCGGCCCCGAGCGGTCCGTCGGAGATTGCTGGGAAATGTCACTTATCCACAGGAAATGAACGGTCCCGGTCTCCGCTCGGACCAGCGCACTGGAACCGGGATGGTGAACTGCTACAATACACCAAACAACGGGATGAAAATAAAAAATCTTCACGCGGTAAACAACACGATAACGCAGTGTGACCCATTTCGAAGGAATACAAAAAATAAATGTTACTCTCTTTCCACTCTCTCTTTCTCCCTTCCTCTCTCTCTTTCTTTACTCAACATTCATTGCGATTCCTTGGAGGATTTCTGTTGCTGTAAGTGATTACGAGGTAGCAAAGGGCTTAAGGGTGGTCTGCGTCTTTTACGACGCCATAAAATTGTACCGGCTCACACTCGCCGCTGGTACAACCGCGTACAACAAACGACGGATCGACCAATAAATGTGTGTAAAAATTAGCTGTTTTGACGTACAATGTTTTACTACCATCAATGAACCGATGGAACGTGAAACCAATCGGGCCGCAAAGGCCGGTTATTCGTGGATCAACAATCGTATATTATCCATTTTTTACACTTGAGTATGTTTTATCACGATTGCTGTTGGAAGTCTTACGCAAGTTTTATTTATTAGTTGTCTGAGAAGTAGTTAGAAACCATTTTTCATCTCATATTTGTCTTGGACAAATAAATTCCTAATTGTTATGAGCGTGCAATTGGTGAAATCAATATTTTCTATCTTTAAAACCACACAATAGTGTAAAAATTGTCGTAAACTTGCAAGCAGTTGAGAAATGTCGACTTTAATGTAAGCAAACAAAGAAACAAATGAGATTTGGATGATATTTCTATTGGTATGGTTTGCTTACAACACTTTTTAATGGTTTTGGCGACTCTTGATTATTTTTCTCTCAACAGTGATAAGTCCAGAGATGTGTTTTCACTTTCTCTTTCTACAAACTTCCATCAAGTTTTTGGATATTATTTGATTTATTCAAACAAAAGTGCAATAAGTTACATTAGTCCGTCGGGGCTATTACTCTGCATGAAACAATTTTATTAGTACAAATCTAATTTAAAGTGATAAAAATTGTGTTTTTGATGTACACCGATGATAGAACTCGGACGAAAAATATAAAAGAAAACGTGTTTTACTACCACCAATGGTGAATGTGTGCAATTCTTTGTTTTCGAAATCAAGGAAAATCAGATAGCTTTGCTTGAAAAACAAATTGAAAACATCATCTGCTCGAAATTCGCTTTTCTTCTTACAGGGCACATTTTAAAATCATTTTGGCGTCAGATGTATCATAATATATTCCTTGGCAACATTTCATCAATGACAATAATTTACATCTGTTACCTTACTTCTAACTGGTTCCATTCCACGCAATCCGCACAACAGTTTCTCCCTTTTGCAAAGGAATGTGTTTATGCTTAGAGTTACAGCTTGGATCAACTCCAAATGGCATTCCCGTCTCGTGCAAGTGCACCAATTTTCCCAAGCAAGAACATGAATTTATTTATTCCACCCACCGAAACGGCACACTCCCACCCCGGATTATCACTCACAAAACCCCGGGTGCGTGCGATCGGTTCTAAAATAAACCCATTCGCTGCAAACTGTTGCACCCACGTGCAGCCAGAACAAAAGCAAGGGCCATCAATCGTGCACCGGTTTTCATCGCGATCGCTCTATTGCCGTCTTGCTGATGCAAAGCTTTTGACCGCTTCGGGCGAAGAATGTTTATTACTTTTTCGGGCTGTGAAAAACTGTGAAAGTAAGTGCTGCTCCTTCGGTGAGTGGGATGGAGTGGGGGGCGGGTCAGAGTAAAGGAGAAAGTTTTCTCGGCCAGTCCCGCCAGTTCCACCGCCCATCGAAGCGGGTGCAGTTGGAGCCGGAAACTCGCGCGCAATGGATTCTTTCAATTAGTTCTAACTCACTTTTCCATTTCCCGAAGCGACTCCGGGTGGTTCCAGGTCGTCGGAAGCGGCCGGTGAGGGTGGCATTAAAAGTAAAAAAAACGTGCCAAATCGACTTCGTCGCTTTCGCCCGGAATACACGGACCATTCCGACGGGAAGCGGTCGACCGGGATCGCGCGCACAGCGAGTGATTTATGGCTATTTTTGCGCTTCACGAAGTTTTCTGCTGTGTTACGGTCGGTATAACATTTTTACATCGATTGCTGAGGAAGCACAAGGGAACAACAACAAGCAAACGCAGCAAAAAAAAAACACCATCCGCCTTGACCCTTGCACTTTCCCGTGCGTGCGTGAATTGTGCACGGTGGGGATTGCTTGCTGGAGCTCGATTGGAATCCATTCCATCTTGACCGAATGCGTCGTCGATTATCGTTAGTGCGACGTGCGTTTTTCTTTTGCTTACGGGCATTTTTTCTTCCTCTTTTTCTTTCGTCCCATTGCGGGTTGGTGAGGAAACCGGCCCCAACCGTCCAACGGGAAGGGTACGAAGGCAATAAAGAACGGCATTTGATTGCCAAATGCAGATCATTACGGATGCAGTTAAGAGCCATGATTCCCACCGGGAACACACATCGCCGCCATCGCCGGCCAGCTTTGCAATCTTGGCAATCACACCTTTCCCCCCAGCCACCCACCACCCCCGGGTAAGGTGCGCACAAAATTATCCTATATTTTACGTCCCATTTCTCCCGCCCATTCATCCATTTCTCCCGTCTACCGTGCGGTCGTACGGTACAATCAGCATAATTTCCCTTTCTCGATCTCGAAAATCCCCCGGACACATCGGGGCCCCGTTGCCGGGATGAAAATGGGAGCCTTGGGAAAATGGAGCCCTCACAGAACTGCAGTCTTACAGGCGCGCCGGTTAGGCTTTCATTACGCGAAAGTGGCCGTCAACTTCAACGAAGCGAAAAAAAAACCGCCCCATCGAACGCCATCGGGATGGCTTTGCGCGTCTATTTGTCCCCCTTTGCCCTGCAAGAGTTTGATTAGAACCTGTCCAAACAGAGATGCTTCGGGTATCAAAAATGGAGTAGACCAAAACAAAAAAAAAACAAGGCACGGATGAGAACCCGCTCGCCAGCTGCCCCCGAGGATGGCACGGTAAGGATATCGGAAGAGGTCCTGAATACGGGCTCCGGGCGCAAATCGCTACAGGGAGGAGTCTGGCCTCGAGTGGCCCCTAATAATTGGCGTTGCTTTTTGGAGGGTTTGGCCGATAAATTCATAATCACCATCCACAACAACTGTTCCCGTGTGGTTGTGTTTTTTTACATATCGCTTAAAGACCCAGAACATCCTTCGTTCTAAAGCAAAAACCAAAGACGATCGAGGAATACAAAATACCACAAAGAAACCACGCATGACGGCCAAAACGGAAAGGTTTATGCCATAAGGGGAATACTTTTCGCTATTAACAAATTGACGGGAGCCCAAAACCGTGGACTAAAACAAAAAGAAAAGGAACCAAGCGGGAAAAAAAGACAAGGATAAGCGAACGATTAAAACGAAATCCTTCGATAGGTGCTCGTGAGCGTGAACTGGCTTCTCCCGGGTTTTCCCTAAACGCGCGGATTAAGGGGGCGGGGGCGGGCAGGGGAGGGTATTAAATTAAAAGCAGAAAAACCACCGTACGCCCTGTGCGATGCAACAACCTGCAGCGGACACACAAACCACCGACCGAGCGATGCAAACCCACAAGAAAAACCGATCCACGACCCTCGCCGGCCACTTTTCGACAATTATCCAGCGGAATCGGTTCGTTCGAGGTGGATTGGGTTTGGCCAAAGGCTTCGTCGACCCGTCGGTTTTTTTTTGCTTTTTGCCACCCGTCGATTCGACTCTTCCACGTGAGTCAGGTTGTGGCGAGCTATAATGAGTATGTGCTATTCTGGGGGTTAGTGTATCTTATCTGTGGCCGGCTTGAGGGTTGGTTGTTTTTTTTCTCCTTACAAGTTTCGTTCGTCTTCAACTCAAGCCTTCAGTCTTTCTCACCACTCACATCACCTATAATTATCCATCATTTTTTGTAACGCTTTTTTTATGCCTTCCCTTGTGTGGCTCAACGCTACCCACCGAACGTTTTTGTTTTTGTTCAGTTCTTAGTGTCAAACTTGTTACAGCATTTTGTTTTCTCGTCCATGGTTTAATGGTGGGTTTGGGTTATGATACGAACTCCTGGCGTAAACACACACACACTATGGTTGGTCCTTAAGCCGGGGTGTCCTTACGGCCGTTCGGCGTTTTCTTCGAAACTGTCCATCAGGATCAAGAGCAAAGGAGGCAAACATTCCCAAACCACAAACAACCGCGCGTACAATCGTTTCCCGTCAACGTTCCTTTGGTTCTGGAGTATTTAAATGCTCTCGTCTCAAGGTGGCCACAGCAATCTTCCCCCTGCCCCCACCTGGTGTTATTATAATGTTATTTCCAAAGTCGTCTTGCGCCCAAATAAGCTAGGGTTGTGCGCACGGTAATGGGATCCCGGCGTTCGAAAGGCGTTTTCCATCGGCGTTGTGCACGTTTGTTTCCCTTTTTTTCCACCTAACCACACCTAACCCGCCGGACGATCAAAAACACAAGTCGAATCCAGCGCACATCAAACAAGCGGTATCCTTCATGTTCGATGCAAATAAATGAAACTGGGAAAAATAAAACTAAAAACAACATAAGTGTTCCGATGATTGGTACTTTCTTCGGGTTCGTGGTTACGTTTCCGTTTTACTCGGAATCCTTGCCCCGTCGTTCGATCGTTTGATCGTGGTAAGACGGAAACGGGAGGGGGAGAGGGGGGGGGGGGGGGCGGGTGGTATAATTTTTGGTTTTCGGTTGATTCTTTTATCCTTCAATTGGAGCAAATTTTCGCTCCACCTCGGTGCGGTTTGTGAAGGAAAAACCTCCTTGCGTACCATGCGAGCAGCAGCGTGTCCTGCTTTTCCCAGCTGAGGTTTTTTTTCCCCCACTTTTTGTTTTGTGGTATAGTTTTTGATTTCCCATTAATCATTCCTCGCCCGCCAGCTGCAAATTTCCTGCAACCGCATCCGAGTCGCTAGGAGTTTTCTGAGCGCTCGGAATCGAATAGGTTTTAATTCACATTCATGTGGTTGACGTGTGGAGTGGAAAATTGTCCAAACGTTTCCCCCAACACGAGGAGGGAGGGTGTCGTTCCGCCCACATGATTAGGAAAAGTGATCAACCGACCGATAATTTGACTTCTCCGCGCGAGGGACGCTCGGGCGTTTGGCTTCCCACACCGACGAAGCTCCAAATTTAATGAAGCCCGGTTTTTGGTTGGCATTTTCGGTTATTCTAAAAACCATCAAAAATGGTTGAAAAACCATTTGCTAGACAAAATCTAAAAGTCCAAAAACTTGCGTGATGGATGGGAAAATGGTGAAAATCGTTGAGATGTCAAAAGCCGCATGAAACCACATCCCTTGCCAGGAGCGTTTGCATGGTTCTTGTTTGAATAAAACAAACTAGGCCAAAAAGCACCAAGTACGATACGAGTAGCATACCAGCATAAGTCTACATTTTGAATGATAATCGCAGAAATACGAAAAATACTACACAACTTGGGTAGTATTGTTGTTTTAAAATATTCAATGTTTTGTTTTACTATGTATCAAGCTGATTGAAAAATTAGTAATCAGCAGAATACATGTTATTCATTCACCAATTTTCCTTTTCAAATAGCTTTACGGATTATCAGTATATCTTTCATAAATGTTTATTTATTTTGTATATGTTTTAAAATATGTTGTAATGGGTCTAGGTTTCAACTTTGAACACTTTATAACAATAAAAGAATAGTAAGAAATGAATAAACTTCAAAGAACATGAACAAACGGCTTCTATTAAACAAATATGCTAACCGTCGGCATAAGGGATACAAATACGATTTTCACGTGGTTTTGCTATCCAAGAAAAGAATCATAGATTAGACTTGGATCCTATTTGGAAACTAAATGCTGCAAATTTATAAAACTATCTACATAAGCAGTTGGCAAACGTCCATACTATGTAATAAACTAACGTAATCCAAAATAAAATGTACGATTGGGAAATTCTTGGAACAATATTACTTTTAGTGCAATCGGACGTCGATTATTCGGAACCGGCTGACCGGATTATCCTTGGCTCCAAAACTAGCAGTTTTATAACCATGATGAAATTTTTATTCTTTTATTCAAATGTTTTCCAGTTTTTTAGTCCAAACAAGATTGTTCAGTAAATTTCCGCATTGTGACAAATGGAAACAAATTATTTTATTATTTACCTATTATTGTTGGTAAAACAATAAATTTGGTTGATTTCCTTCCGACCTCAACTCTTGTATTGTAAATTTGCATGTGTATTCTTAATACATTTGTTTGAAAGTCCGATTATCCGGGATTTGTACCGTGTACCGGAATTTGTTACTTCAAGTCCTTCAATTTAAACAGTTTATACATGCTTTGGTTCAGTTCCTTCTTTTTAGTCAAGGAGACCGGTAAATTCACACAGCATGACTGAAGTGAACATATTTTAAATCGAAAAAACATTCTTTCATCTTCCGATTATGTTTCATGCGTTACCCTAAAACAAGCCTTAAAGGTGGATTTTATTTTCAAACTTGCTATATTATAAATTTACATTAAAAATACTTTGAAACACATTCTTTGACCGACATAAAATAAAATTAATCGACAGCACAACTATGCATCTGGTAGTCCTAGTCCTTGATAAATATATAATTAAAAACCTTTATTCGATAAAAGTCAAATCAAAAGTCCACCCTCTAAACCACTGTGGCCCTCGAGCAAACCATCCCACTCGAGGATCCTTTCGCGTTGTACGAGATTTTGGTGCGGATGCTTTATGTGCGTTTGGCTTTGTGGTGCAATCGAGTTGATTTGCATTTATTTTGACGTTTGAATTAAATTTTAATAGCGATTATCCGTTCCGCAACATACCAGCAGCAGCAGGAGGGACACGGGCGAGTGGGAAAAGTGTTCGAAATGTTCGCAACCACATACACATACGTACCGAGCAGCGCGACCCCGCAGTACCGCGTGATTGCGATTCTAATCTCAACCATAATGTACAAAGTAGTTAAAATTCCCATCATCAACACCCCTGGGGCGGTCGGGTGTGTGTGTGTGTGTGGTGCAGGGACACAAGAAACCACCCCGTCGCCCATATCCTGCCAACTCTCACGGGACCACCGGGAATTGACAAACTATGTTTTTCTTTCCCACTGGCCCTCGAGTTTGCTACATTTATTGCACTCCGCGGCAACAAAAACGGCAGCTCAACGCGGTTTCCTATATCCTTCATCCCTGCTTCCATCCTTGTTGTTTCGAGCTGAAGCTGTCTCTTCATCGCGCTCCTTCTCTCTGTCGCACACACACACACACGCACACGTGTGGTGTTAATGCTCATCAACGCCGAACGCCAACAGCCCAATCGAAAACGCTTGAAACCCCTTTTGTCTTCGGCGTAACCGTTTCTTCCAATTGTCCGTTCCCCCTTCGGTTTCCAACCGAAAACCTTCCCGCCCGGGCGAAGGGCTCTTAGCGCCTGCATTTCGATCGCCTGCCGCTGCAGCCTGATGACCTGATCCGGCGAGCCCATCCGTCTTCTTCAACGTTCGGTCGGCCAGGGCCAGCAGCAGCAGCACCAAGCAGGGGCGCGCCAGCACGTCGAGCTGAATTGACACATGCATGCACTAATCATAGAATTTAACTCCGAACCTAATCAGGCGAAGCTTTTTTCGGATGGAATTTCTGTTAGTTTCTCTATCCGCTCGTGTGAAAGCGATGGTTTAGTTTGTTTGGTTTGGGTTGTTGCTTTTTTTTATTAAATTTAATTCTTCTTCTGAAGAGTCAAACCAACCCCTGGAACTTTAAGGGCAGTTTAAAATAGGGAACGTTCGACTGATGGGCTCTTTGTGTGCTTTCTTACTTTCTGATTATGTTTAGCTTGTGTTTTTTTCCAGTTTTTAGCTGCCCTTACTTGGTGGCCTGCCCTGACGCAATAAAGCTGTTGCTGTTGGACCAACCTATCATTAAGCGGTTCCTTGTCCCGGTTCCCGAGAGAATTCGAGCGAGGAAAAGCGTGTCCCGATCGGACCAGTTTTCCACCGCCAGCCAAGTCCCAGCCTAGGCCGACCGGCGAGAGAGTAGATAAAGGAAGCTATAATCAACGGGACAGTACCCGACATTGGACTGAGTAGGGGCTCAGAAATTCGTAAGGTTCGTTTGTTTCAATTAGAAGATTAGCCGTTCCGTACGGTTTGACGTGACACAACGCGAGCACGTGACGGGCGCTTTCGAGCGAGGGGCTTTTCCGTAGGCAGATTTTCCCGCACCAGGCACCAGGTCCACTCGGGGTTCGGACACACCGACACTGACCGAGGGGTAACCTTTCACCGCACGTCCGGACTCCCGGACCCCTTTAAGCGAATCGAGATGACTTGTGAATGAGTTATAATTTTCTTCGACGCCCAAAAAGTGGGTCGGGTGGGGGAGCGGGGACGTAGAAAAAAAAAGGTCACCGCGGATTCTTTTTCCCCCTTTGCCTGTCGATTGAAGGCAAATGGCAAATACGTGGCGCGAGCGTTTGGAAAAAGGAACCACAAGACGCGCGGACGTGTTGTTTTAATTTGCACGATTGAAACTAATCCCGTTGCAGATTTATTGCGGCGCACCGGGCCCAGGTTCGCTGCGGGTGCGCAATATGAGGCAGAAACGGCCGGCTTCGTGCGAAAGAGATTAGGGCCCCGCCTTGGTGGAGAGCGGAAAATGTCGCACGAGTAAGAAGGACGGGGGCACGCATGCCATTCGGCCGGTTGTAATCTCAATCCGTCAAAAGGTGTTTGTGGTTACCTTCGCGATGTGCGTTTGGTTTGGGCAAGACGACGGAAAGGAGGAGGGAGATGCTTCTCTCCTTAAGGCTACTCGGACTCGGATGACTGAGTGCGTCAAACTGTTTCCCTCCGAGGAGATTTACTTTGACGTCTTTATTGGCGATTAGGTGAAAATGTACAACAATTAGACAACTTATTTTAACCCCCTTTCGAGGGGTCCTTTCCGGGTGTTTGATGTGGCAAACATTTTCCAACCCTGGTACAAAGGGAAATAAACCAGAACATGCGAGTTTATCGAAAGTGTAGTTGAACTGCAATATTTTTCAATTACATTTTTGACAGGATTTGTCATCCGGAAAAAAAAGTATGGGAGAAAGTGTGAAGTGCTGAATACTGTTGATGATTAATAATCCGAAAAGTTGGAAAAGGCTCTAAGGCAATTGAATTGTAACGCTTCCGAATGAAAAATGGATCAACTTTTTTGTCAGTTGCGAAAGATTACACGTTTTTCTTAAACCACCGTCAATAGTTTGCAATTGAAAATCATTTATGGTTATTCCTGCCACTGGGAATGTGAGTAGGTAAGTTATCATTAAGGAATTTTTAAGTTTATATCACATAACGTTTGCATTAAAAAAAATAGACAAACTTTCATCGGTGATAAGAAAAAAGATAATCAAGCTAATAAAATGAAGTAAATTTTGTTGTAAAGTTAGATCTTTTAAGTGCTTTTAAAAAATATGCCGACGGCCAGTAAAGCGGCCTTACGGTCCTTAGGTGGACCTTTAGTCATAGCCGACAAAAACAGTCATGTAAGGATGTTTTTCAGATGTTGTGAGGCATTCATGAATGCCTCCGTTTGGACTTTAAAATGTTGGAATAAGTCCTACCTTTAAGTTTTGTAAATGTTTTTTCGATTGGCTGTAGTTGAGAGGCATAAGAAGGGTTAGCAGTGTAGAGTATTTCAATTACATTTAACCGGTTCAACTCCTCCGATAGTCTTTGCGCAAGATTTACTGTGGCCAGATATGTCCAAATCACTGATTCGTACTCTTTTCTGATAAAGTTACTTAATTCCGGAAGGCACTGCACACTATACACTTCTCCATATGCCAGAAGTCTTGACAGAAAGAATAGCGACTTTGTGCAAATCCTTCTCGCTGGTTTTCAGTCACGATATGGCGTTCTATGGGAATTAAGGGCCCCCAAAACTTTTTAAATACTGTAACAAGCTTCAAAAGCAACATAAATTAAATGACACAGTTGTCAAATTTGTTCTAAATTTAAAAGAGATGCTACTATTTATTTGCTTTTAAAAGAAAGTTGCGGTTTTCGTTTTGGTCTTTTTATCAGTGTAATTAACGTGTAATTAACGTTTAAACGTGTAATTGGGCAGTTTGTATGGCTAGGTAGAAATATTATGCATTTTTCACCACCAATTATTTACCAGCTATCGTTTTTTTTCATAAAATATGACTTCTTTTTGGAAAAATCGCCCATGGATAATAAAGTCCCATGTATAAAGTTGAATAATCGGTGTTAAAATGCAAAATTCTATGGATTTTTTAAACAATTGGATTCAGATGATATAACTGTAAGACTCTTCAAATCAACTCGTAAAAAAATTCAAACACTATTGTTAACACAGCTAATTAGTGCTTTGAGCGATAACAAGTTATGTGAAATGAAAACGGAATAATTCAATTTGATCAGTATCGCTTACCTGTTTTATTTCTACATATAAAGCCTTCCTGCGGAGAAATCCCGTCAATTATACTAGTTTAATTCGTAATTTAATGTAAACAACAGTAGCAAACTATCTCCGTGCAAACCACCTTCCATCCAGCCCTTCCGTTTGTCATTCACGTCGTCAACAATAGTTATGTGCACCGGGCGGAGCAGTGATAAAATCCCAAATCCAAACGTGTGAAACATAAGCGGGTAAATTAAAACAAACGACCTTTCCCTGGAAGGGCACCTCCTGTGCGTTGGGAAAGGGGGGAATCGGGGGGGGGGCTTTGGGATCGTATAAAAATGGACCGCACCAAGGCCGCCTTCTCTCCAGATGGCCGCAAATCGCTGCCCGCCCAATGCCAAGCAAAACCAACAATCACGGCACACACACACACACACATGCGATTGTGCTTCACCTTCGTGTTTCGCTTCGCGCACGCATCGCGTCTAATGAAATGATAATAATTCATCACTCATAAGACTAAATTATCTATTACATTAAGTCACGATACGGCGACGGCCCCCGGAGAGCAGCGAGACGGGGAGCAAGATGGCGGACGGCGACCATCGGGGTGGCCGAGATTGACAAGCCCCGGAATGCGTCGTATTTGCTAAGCTTTCGCCGCCCGGTTTTGGCCGCTGCTCGCTCGGAATGGTCGGAATGAAATTAATATGGGAGGTTTTTCTTTTCTACTTTCCGTAGCCCGGTTTTCTTTAGACCGTAGTTTTTCCCCGTTGCCTTTATTTTTGTTTTTGTTTTTCGTTTTGCAATTGCCAATTATGGATCATGTGCCACCAAGGTGTTGCTTTCTTTCACCCCGTTGCAAGTGTTGGGGGGAAATAAATTCGCCAAAGCCCCGCTCGGTAGCGATCACCCGGCACTTAGTCATTTGCGCGATCGTCCTCCGTGCGGTAGGCGCACTAATGAATTATGAACGGCCGGAATGAATTACTGTCCATCAACGGGCTGATTCCGAAGACGGAGGGTGAGGGCAGGACACCGATTAAAAGGGGCCCGGGGCCGGCGGGGAGGGCATTGTGCGTACTTAATAGTACCGAGGAAGCGACGGAAGGCAACAAAAACTTACCTACCAGCTTACTGATTTACCTCCGAAGACACCGACCACGGCCAAAGTCGGACCGTTTAACGGCGAATCAGATTAATCTCGCCCTTTTGTTTATGCAAAAATGCAAAACTGATAGTAACGCTGATTTATGTGGGAACGTCGGACCGAAGGAAGGTTTGAAGAGAGTGTTTTACATTTTCTTAAGCAAGATCATTGGCTCGGTGAGATGACATCGGCAAACCCACGTCGGAAGACATCTCTGCCCCACCGATCGGCTACCGTGATGTATTTGGGTTTTGAGGGTTTCTTTTTAAATTCTTCCCTCCCGGTTTGCATCCCGATCGATCCGATTATCGATCGGATCCCCAGGGATCGATCTTCGGTATCTCGGTGCGCTTCTTTTTCGCTTGCGTTCACCGTTTACCAAGCGTTCGTACGCCTTCGCCACAGGTTTGATGTTCGGTTAATAATTCCAATTGCAATTAATTGGCGATTAATGGTTGGCTTTGGCTCGGGACTTTGCCGTTGCACACACAAGCGACAGGAACACCTCATCGATCGGGCCGGCAGGCGGAAAAGAAAATTGCATAAATGGAAAAAACGGACGCGATGGAACAAAGGGAAGACGGAGTGGGGGGAGGGGAAAGAAACACAAGATGCAATGCAGAAATGCACCTCGAGCTCCGACATCAACAACTTGAACTTGATGCAAACTAAAGAGAGAAAACAGAACAGGGGAAGAAAAAAATAAGGAAACAAAATTCTTCACAAAACCCGAAGGAAAGGAAGCGAAGAAGAGCATGCAGATGCAAGGAAAAAGTGCAGCTAAAAGGCTATCGGAACCAATCTCGTTTGCGCTCGGTCTGGGTATTATTTTTTCGCCCCACTGCCCCCCTTTGTCCGCCGGTGCAACCGAACAACATCACCCTGGACGGTTTTTGTGGTGTCCGTCAGGCCACATCTCCGTATGAGATGTGCAGGATTTCATTTAAGTTGAGTTTTTTTCCTGAAGCCATGTTTTTTTTTGGTTTCTTAATCTCATCAACAACGCGCCAATGCCGGTGGAGCCACGGATCGGGGCTGGGTTCGGTGGAGTGGGGAGGGGTGGAGTGCTGGCAAGGTGGCACAAAGGTAGTACGAGACCCGCGGGGAATCTCCGAACCGAAAGCGACCGAAAACGTATAATAAGAATGCAGTAATATCTCATCTCGCTAAATCTTCTGCGCACAGCATCATCGCATCGGATCGCATCTTTTCAATCGAATGTGTGTATGTGTGTATGTGTGCAAGTATTATGCTTTTTTTTTATTTTTCATTGCCGAGGGTTTTGTTTCGCAAAATGAACGACGCGGACGCAGGCAGGGATGGTGGATTTCCAGGTACTTTCCGATACTACTTCCAGATTCCAACTTTGGCACCGCAATCACAGAGGCTTGACGAGGGGTCTTTTGATTTCACTTTTTTGAATAAAGTAAAAAAAAACAGTCTTGAAAACAAAAGCAAATTCACACCCATAACTGCAAACTATTGTTTTATACTGTGCACTCAAATTTTGAAGCTTTTTTTTAAATGACCAAATGTAATTTATTTGGAGTATATAATAACAGCAAGTAATATTTTGCACAGAGTCATTCAGATACGACTTGCATATTTTTTCAAATATAAAATAAAATCTTCTGTTTCCTGATGAACCTTAAGTAAACAAAACTTTTATATTCCAAGATATCGAGTAAACCCTTTGTCTTTGAGGTTCCATTCAATTTTCCGAAATGTGAAAACATTGATCTCCTTGAAGTATACCAGAAAAACATACAAGGAAACTTGTCTTAGCACAATTATTTATGTTGATGTCTCTTTTAGAAATCAAGACGTATTGCAGGAGATTTAAACAAATTAGAAATCCATTATAGACGTTCTTTACTCTGCAAAGGGATGATTGATTTAGTCCAGGTGAATAAAAGATGTTGAGACTTTGTGTGAAGATTGTATCGAACAGGAAATTAATTCAAAAACAAAAATGTTCCAAAAAATTACATCAGTAATTTTTGAGAAACATTCAATTCCACCGATCGATAGAAACAAAAAATTGGTGGAACCAGTATGTTTGCCTCTTTTATTCCAAATTTTACCTAAACAGAGCAACAACCTAGTTTCGATGTTATACTTTCAAGTTTGGATTTACAATTTGATACATGTTGATGCGTTCTGGTGTGATTGAAAAAAATATAAACCTATGATAGAAATATTGCGACGCAACGTTTCCATAAAATACTCAAAATACAATGGATGGCCTTTAAGTGAGCCACTGTGCGCGGTTCTGTCCATCGATATGGTCCATCAGTCTTCCCTGCACTCCCCTCCCCTTGCCCTGACGAAACAAGGGCATGGTGTGGCGGGGCGGTGGCATCGGATTATCGACTCTCAAGCGTCAAGCGAAAATGCATCTTTCGCAGTGCATTCGTGCATATGCAGATGCTGCAAATGCACCCCCAGCGCGAGGGAGCGGAAGAGGGAGTCTTTTATTTTTAAAGCCCTCATCCCCATCCCCGACCCCCTCTCCCTTCGCCCGAGCGACAGCATGCGGATCGAATGATGCGTTTCCCCCCATCACGGGCGCGGGATTTGCCTGCCGCTTTTCTTCCTCCTCC
Organism: Anopheles ziemanni; assembly: GCF_943734765.1. Classification (NCBI taxonomy): domain Eukaryota; kingdom Metazoa; phylum Arthropoda; class Insecta; order Diptera; family Culicidae; genus Anopheles; species Anopheles ziemanni. The sequence goes on along the minus strand of NC_080706.1, from coordinate 35,785,090 downwards.
CTATCAGCTTGCGGTGTTTTGCTTGCGCCGTTTGATTTCTCCCTTGAACTCGTTGCAATAAGTTTGCATTTGCATTTTCCCGCCAGATGAACATGAACGAGGCACAAATGAGGCGGCAGCGGCCGCAGCAGCAGCAACAGCAGCAGCAGCATCGATGAATGTCATCATCATCATCAGCAGCAACAACAACAACATCAACAAGAACAGCAAAAGTAACAGCCAAAGCATCGTCGAAGTTGTTGCGTTCTCATCTTCTCATCGCGGGCTGCCTCATCGGGGGAGCTTTTGCGCCAATCATCGTCGCGATCGTCGTTTCTGCGCTGTGTCCCCATGCGGCGCAAACCCGTTGCGTATAAATCGTTCCCCCCATTGATTGCCAACCTGCGTGCCATCCCCTGTGCTCCCCCCGGGCCGACCGGACCATTTCCGAGGATGCAACGCATGCGCGTTCGATGCGTTTTCCGTCAGAACGAAACAGCTTCCAAAGGCGGGGAGGCCTTAGTGGAGAACGCTGGCATGCGACGAGTGTGTGTGTGTGTGTTGTTTTTTGTTTATCTCATTTACCTTTTTTTCTACCCTGTTCGCATCCATGCACTTCAATGCAACCCCGGTGCCCCAGCACGTCGTTATCGTCAAGGGCAGACGGGCGGTTTTAAGTCGGTCGGGTCCATCTTGTGCAATCGGTCGACACGTCTTCAAGACCGAACCTGGAACCTGGGGCCCACCTCCAACGTCCCTCTTGCGTGCGTGCGAGCGCGCGTGTGTGCGTTTGTGTGTGTGATAAACGCCGACATACAACATTCCAGCATTTCGTCCATTATTCCGTGCATTCGAGCCATCCATCCATCGATTGGCTGAGGAGGCTCTCCGCTTCGAGGAGGTCCTGGGGGGGGGGTGTGAGTTGAAAGGACTGTGGCGGGGGTGGTGAAGGTCCGCCAAACGCCATGATTGGATTGCCATTTTGTACGGCGCGCGGAAAACGAACGCCACCCAGACGACGATGCAATTCGCCGGCATAAACACTTGTCCGAGCTTCCAAACGAAGCTAATGAATTATGTGCGTGACCTGAGGAAAGGTAGAAGTAGGTATGGTCTCCATTTTGAAGTGCCAAACCATCATCATCATCATCATCATCGTTCATCGTCACCTATTGGGTTGTTGTAGGGATTTTCCGCACCAAAACAACCAAACAAAAAACACTTACGAGCGCCATTGCGCGAATGACGAGCGTGAAAATCGGCAGATCCCGTCCAAAAGCAGGGATCTGCATCTCGTCACATCGTAAAAAAGAAAACACGACCCCATCAGGTCAACGGGAATGCTCGCTGAATGCACTCGAACATTTCCGAACGTTGAGGGGAGGAAAGAAAAAGAAGATCGAAGCGAAAGAAAGTACATTAACGAACGGGAACGGGATTATAAATTTCGTCTGCGCGATGAAACGACACGCTGAGTGCCATATATTCCATGCTCATCCTTCGATTTGGGATCCCCGCCCTCGCCTCCTTCCTATCCCCTACCCTACTTCCCACCACGAGTCCAAGGAACGGCCGGATTAAAAGAGTGAGCAATTAGCATTTAAAACATAAATTTCTGGATAATAAAGCGGCGGGAGAAAAGCGGGATGCTCGGGTAGAAACGCAAAGGGCTGTGCTGCACCGTAGAAGGATTCAGAGCTGTATCCAACCGATATCAACCCACTCGACTCCATTTCGATCCCAGCCCCGGTATCGCTTGACCAAACCGCCAAGACACGGACTGTTGACAATTTGCCCGCGCACCGTAAGATCAGTTCCTTGGGAGCCCTCCTTCCGTCACGTGGCTACCAGTGTACAGTTGCTAGCAAAAGCGCTCGTACAATGGATATTTTGTTAAGTGAAATGTTCGGTTTGGTTTGGACTTACTTTTGGACCAATTAAAAAGTTCCATCACAAAAACATTCTTCAATATTGCAAATGTTTGTGTGCGTCAGACAATAATGAAAATTGTACTTAATTATTTCTCTTACTCCAAAGGGTACGGGGAACGAAGAGTAATCGCTAGTGTGAACTTGTAGTTCCATTATTCAATCTGTCAAAAAGAATGTTGCCCTTCATACCCTATAATCGCATCTGTAATCTGATCAATACGTAAACAAACAAACCCGTAGTTCATTCGATTGCACTGTACAAGATTATATATAAAAATTATATGGATATTTAGCGTAGTTTTTGTATTTAATTTGCTGCAACTTTAACCCCAGATGGGTTGGTCGCTTACTAAACGCCGACCACAAATGAGTTGCTCGCTCAGCTCATAGAGCAAGCAAACTAAGCAGCTGTTTGAGGACCCGATCTGTCGAGGGCTCCGTACTTTTTTTCCATATTTTTTTTTTTCAAATTTCAATGTGGGAATTATTTCGCCAAAAAGTTAATTGTCTTTTCAAACGAGTGACGAGTTTGTGGATTTACGTCCGAATGAAAGTACATAAAGAATATGGGAATTAACAAGAATAATCCGCAAACGTACACTAAAGATATCAGCTCAAGGAATTTATTAAAAAAGAGAAAAATTCTCAGAAAAGTCAGGGTAATGGACATATGGGTTAGCAAATATAATGTCTTGCACATTTCCAAATGGCGGATCTGCCTATGGGAAGACTGATCGATGAAAATCTAAGACCGAAAAAGTAACCACCGATATTATTTATCACTAATATTTCTCGCTTTGGTATATTTAGATATTGCTTTATCATTGAGAATATTCTCCTTTAAACTATAGTCAGAATATGTTATCGTTTGTCTTGTTTCCCTCTGATCTTTTCTTTTCCGTCTCAAGGTGCCAGCGATTCACGAGAAAAAGCGTGTTTTGTTACCCAAGCATATTACTGTCCTTATCGCAGTGCAAATTGATCAAAGGACTTAATAATTGGTGCGTGCATTGTGCGATCATGAAAAATCATTTCACATAAAACATCCTCTATGACCAATATAATAAATTGGAATTTGTAAAAAGAAGAAGAAAAGAATGAGCTGATTTGAGATAAGTATTAACAATAAGCCCGCTCAGTTTGGGATTTGGAGGCCATAAGGAATAGAAAGAAAAGAAATTGTCTAACTTGTTTAGATTGGTTAACTGAGTATCGCATTATACTTTTGATGAATTTATAGATATAATTGTAACAATTTCCAACTTAGACCTTTAGTACAGAAAAATTAAGGGCAATGACAAGTACACAAAGGGACAAAAAGCTCGTTAAGACGGGCTTACATGTACCCAACGAACCAAAGACGGCCGTTACGCCAAGAAAAGGAAGTTATCCGTACTAAGCAGTATGAAGTAAAACTTTTAAAAATAGGAAAGTCGAGCTAAATTAAAACGTTTAAAGAATTTCGTTATTTTGTTTCTAAGATTTCAGGAACGGTGATGGAAGAATTTATAAACCCCACGTGGAAACCACCCAGCTGTCCGAGCACGTTCGTTAGCAACTGTACGTTGAGGTGTTGTTTTTTTGTTTGTGTTGCGATTGTGCACGCGATTTCCCGCGAGCCTCATCGAGCAGTCCGCCATCATTGGCCACTCCTACTGCCCGGATCGCGCGCCGGTTCCACTGGCTGGAGGCGAAGTGCACGTCGGATAATTACACCTTGCGCGAAAGTGCACTGCGAAATGCAGTCAAATTGCGGCCGTGGACACACCGAAAAAAAAAGAAAAATAAAATGGTTCGCTCCCCCATTTGCTTGTGGCCTCTTTTTTTTCTCCTCCTCCTCGTTTTACCTTTTCTCGGCCAGGCTTTTCGATTCGATGGGCAACAGCTTACTTTGATCATGTTCTTGATCATCCGCCCGCAACCCTCCGATCCGATCCCCGGTTCCATCCTTGGTTGAGTCGGATTTTGTAATAATTGCCCCGATAATGCTAGCCTTGGCGCAGGCAGGCGGCAACATCGAAATGCATACCGAAGGCCCTTTAGCTTTAGGGCGCCCCGGATCAGCCGGATTGAGCCACGGGCCGGTTGGGAGCGGGACGCCAGCTAACTAACTAACAATCTAATTCCGGTGCCAGTTTCTACGCGAATGATTTTGCATCAATCCGCCAACAACAATCATCCGCGGGTGGAGGCGGTGTGGAAAAAGGCCACCGGGCACATCGTGTCAGGCCGTGTCGTGCCGGTGTCCGTGGCGCAGTTTCTTTCCGGCCAGCGGTTTTTCCCCGCCACCCTCGAGTCTTCCCTGGCGCAAAGGCGCAATCAATCAAACGCTGAAACGGGGAAAATGCAAAGGAAAGGTGGTTCGGGAGGCGGGGGAGGGGTCGCGGAGAGGTAGTACACCCGGTTTGATTATGAACAATTTTCCAGCAGAATTACTTTAAATGCATAAAATTAGCCGGGCAGTCATCGCCGGGACCGGGACGCGTTTGTCGAGGCGGTGGTTTTATTATTTTCAGTAATTTCAATGATAAGTTCTTGACTGACATCCCCGACGTCAACCGGTGCGTGCCGAAGGAGAATGAAATTAAACCGACCGTAGGGCACGAGACGGTTTCACGTTTCACGTATTGTAAAAATAAACTGTCCGGCGAATAAAAGCGATGAAATTGCGCTACAGCTGGACGGGGCCGGCCGGCGATTTTCATATCCACGGCGTGTAATGATATGATAGTGAACGAAGCCGGTGGGATGTCTTTTGAAACCACTTTTGCATGGACGCAGTTGCGTGTTAATGCTTCAATGCGCCTTATTACGGCTGTAATATCAATCTGTTACACCATGCCATTAGCAGCAAACAAAGGGAAAGAGCGGCCAACAATATATGCGCAGAAAGTTATTGAGATTGCGTTTTCAAGCTGATCAGCATGGGACTAAACTTTGTAAAAAACACTACGAACCATGTTGAGGTTTGGGAACAATTTTTCAGTTCAGTCAGCAGAAAATAATAAACAAGCAGGATCAAGATCGTTTCAATTTTAGAAGCAGGTAAACTTAGATCGCCTCACAAAACTGGTTAACGGAATGATACATGTAAATGATCAACCAGAATAGATCGCTTTGCCACATTCCGCAATACGTAGTAATCCCATCCCGTCAAAAAAAAAAAAAAAAAAACAATCAACTTGATAACATTCGATTCTTTCACCTTCTCCTAGGACGCCGCGAATGAGATTAGGCGTTGCTTTGTCGGCATTGAAATCTATTGTATCGCCACCGCGTGGCGTCCGAAGCGGGGAAGCGATAAAAACCGCTCCGAATAAACCTCATCGGCATGCGCGTTGCCTCGACAAAAGCAGATTATCGGCTCCGTCATGGGTTTTCAATCTTTTCCACGCTCTCCTTTTTTTCCGCGGGTTTTCCAGTTGTGTTTTTCCTGTTTTACCACCCCGTACGTCGTCCCCTTCGGGGATCGCGGTAATGCGATGCGTAAATTCACCACGGATCGCACCATTTGCCCGGTGTCAAACGTCAGCCTCGGAGACAAACCGAGCCGGGGCTGGATAAGTGTAACGAATTGGGAGTGCTCAGGGGCTGCCGCTGCAGCAGGGAAAGGACTGCCGTTGAATTTTGATGAATGTTTGCGCTGGGAGCTTTGAATTTTAATTTCGAAAAACCCACCGGTTTCTGGGGTGGTTGAATTTCAATTTCCAGCTGATAACGGAAGCGCAAAGTTTCGACCCCCGTTTGGAGCCCGTTCTTTGGGGGTTTTTATGATTCTAAACCATACTTGAGACTTACGACTTATAAGACAATCGTGCAAGACAATCATTATCTAGCATCTTCAAGATCTGTTTTAATGTGAAACAAAGTGATTGCCGTTAAGGAGATTATGGTTAACTACAAACCAATTTACTTGTTTTGACTATCGGAAGCTATAAACGAAGAACCATAATAGAAAAAATAAAAAGGTAACAAGTAGACGAACTGCAACTAATCTATTATGAACGAAAACCATGATGGTCTAACTTAAATGCCAGGAAATTTGAATAAAAACTTCAAAGTATGAATAGTAATTGTTTAATCAGTTTAAAATCTTTTCCGTACTCAACTCTTTAATTGATGTAGTTTAAATTAAGGGAAACAATCAACTTCAATGGCAACTAATAACTTTAAATTGGAAGGTTAAGTCCCTTAACACCCAATGCTCACGTATAATGGTGATAATGCAATAATAACACACTAAATGTAATGCAACCTGTAAGAGGTAACCTATCGCAGCATGTAATTTGATGTACCGGTGAATTAATCATTCGTGTGATTCTGTTGACTGACAGATAAATTACACGTTTTATGAAAGCAATTACATGATCGTGCAGGGTTGGCTTCTTGTTACTTTTGCGTTGTAAAACGGATCAATTCATAACATCAAGAAGTAGTTTTAAAGATTGATATTTTAGGTACTTAAAAAACCTGTATGATAAGGATTGACCCCTTCTTTTTGTCAGGAAATGCACTATCCTTCGTAGATAAATTTGAAATGCAGGCAAGCTTGTAGAGAGAACGTAAGGACAATCAAACTTGAATGAGATTTTAAGGATTGGACTGTTTTCGATAATCGATGCTAAACTAAACCTGGATTCTCTGCTAATTTGACCAACAGTTGTATTCGCAAAAGGGTGTAAACTGCACAGAAATATTGAATTAATCAATTGATATAATTAGAAAACGAAATACTTATTGCAATATTTTTTGCTTGTTCTTCGAATCAAACGAATCAATAATACTAATAAATGCAATAATAATAATAATATTAATAATATTAACAATAATAATAATAATAATAATATTAATAACAATAATAGCAATAATAATACTAATAATAATAATAATAATGTAAGAATCGAGGCTGGCACAGCTGTGTATGCAATCACCTTTGGCAAAAGTAAATCTCCTGGCCTAAGCTAGCGCCCTCTGGTGAGCCCAGACTCGTACTGCTCTAATTTCGTTTCCCATGAAACATTTCGGAATCCAACTGGTACAATTCAAATATGAATTAGAATCAAAAAAATGTGAACGTCCAGCGCGGGCGGTAAACAAATTCCGTTCTCTTTTAATGTTACGAATGTCTTCGACACAAAGTAATCTTTAAAAAAAACTGTTCTCTGTTTTTACTGTTTAGCTGGATATCATTCCAAAAAATCATTAATATTCTTAATTATGGAACTCAACTAATTGTACTAAGTTGAACTGTGTAACAAACAATGGTTTAAACCAGGGGTCTCCAAACTACGGCCCTCCTCCTTGGGTAAACGAGGCCCAACGCTACGGTTATTCCAACCAATGCGGCCCGCGTTAAAAAAAGTTTGGAGAACCCTGGTTTAAACAATGTCATGTAAGTTATGACAAAAACTAGCACAGAAGTTTGATCTATAGTACAGAAATGGTAGTCAAAAGGCTTGTTCCTGCGTAGATAAATTGTAATGTAGTTAAATATGTCGAATAAAAGCTCAATTGGCAAATTAGCCAATAAATGTTACAATCAAATTGCTTTAAAATGAATTGTCATTTTCAAACAAGCGTTGTGCCTTCAAGTATCAATATGGTTAGATAAATAAAGCTTTCGTTTTGAATCATTTTCATTGTCACTCTTTGTACTGATAATTCACTAAATACTGTTCATTGTTTCACCCAAACTTACCGTTCCGATTCTGCTAAGTCATGGTCGTCCACTTCCCATGGAAAGTAAACAGCCAGCAGCATATTTACGACATATTTTGTAGACCACGGACGTTTTCTTAGTTCGCTTTGGAACCAGGCTTTGTACGTCATAACTATCCTGGACAATCGTAAGAACATTGGTAGCTTATGACAATGAGCGAAACAATACACTTCAGTCACAACGGAGTACAACTTATTATTCATACACCCAATGAGCAATTGGATTGAGTTCATTTTGTGAATATTTATAATGTTGGTGGCGTTTCGATACGTATGCATGTTTTATACATCGAACTTCAAACCGATCAGCACGTTCGTCCAGCCGACGCATAAGCAGGTTTGCGCAATCGAATATGTGTTTCGCGCAGTCTCATTACCTTTGGAAGTTCCAACAGACGTCCGGAGCTGGTGACATAACAATTTCCATTGTAGTCTCCCGAGGATGGGGTATGGTGTCACATACACTTTCTTTACGCTTAATCAATCTTCTGTGCATATTATTGCATCATGGCGTACAACCTGCCATAAAGTGTACGCAACGGTTAATCGGCACGCGTGAGTTTTACCCGTTCTGACGAGCTGGCTTGGGCCAAAAGTGCAACCTTCGCATGCGCTAGCGGTTGTTACCCAGAAACCTCCTTTTATCATTTCACCCAAAAACTAAAAAAAAAAAAAAACAAACAACTGACACGTAGCTAAAAATGGAGGCAAGGCTTGTCGCATGTCGTATTTTAAACGATGCGTGACCACTGGCGGAATATTTTACCAAAAGTAGAAGCATTTTATGGTGCGTGGTATTTGGCAATATTTTGCATGTCGCGCAGTTTGCTTTCACTTGCCCGAACGCGAAGGGCCACCGTGACACCTGGAACGAATACAAATTGTGCGATTTCGGAAGTTTTGAGGTGCTGCTTACATAAACTTTTGTTTCTTGCTTGGCCCGTTAAGAAGGAGCTGGTGGCCTTGTCGGGAAGCATTTCATTGGTGGATTGATGTTGGATTAAACATGTTTTAAGCTATTCTTGTATCAATAAAGGCACAACAGGTGAATCATACATACCAAAGCTGTGCTATTTTTATTACAATTAATTTAAATTAAATTAAATTAAATGAAGCACAGGGAGTATGAAAATTAGAATTATTTATAATATATAGATTTATAATACTTCCTCCAGACTTTATTGAAAGGTAAAACATTTCTACGTTACATGAATTTTCACTATTTTGCATGACCGTTTGGTGCAATCTCATTTCAATCCACCGTAATAGGGTTTTGAAATATTGAAATTAAACTGAGAGAAACTTGCTGACCGTGGAGGATCTTAGGAATATGTTTTTAAACAAGATTTACGTTTCATAAGGTAAAGGTTAGTTTCAGCTGAGACCTTCCATCCCCCATCAAGGAAAAGCATGAATATATTTGTTGGTTTCGGCTTCAACTGATCGGATCGTATAAAGAATCGACTATTAGATCACTTTGTGCGTCTTATTGTTTTCAAAATAAATTCCTTGCAAGATACAAACAGAAAAGTGACTCAAGATAACTGTAAACATTCCCAGTTTTCAATTTTGTGACCAATTGCTCTTGCAAAAGCTCCACTTCGCTCCAGATTTTATACTACAGAATAAATCTGAAAAAAGAATAAAAAAATGAATTAATTTAAAACGGGGAATCAAACCAACAAGCAACAATGACCGCTGCAAAGAATAAAGACATCAAACCGAGCATGTCTAAAGCATCCAACCCGCCACCGTCGCCACGATGCGCCGTGCGTGCCGACACGGTGAAGGTGAACCGCGTGCCGCGAGTCGGCGTCGAATCGGTCTTCAGCTATGCAGACTATTGTGGCTTTTCGAAGTCAAGTGCATTGGATGCACACACGCGGACGGCGCGAAGAGGGGGGCAACGTACCCCGCCGGTCTGCCGGTTCGGCCGTTCATTGCCCCGCTGAATCTTTTCAAGGACGACAAACACACCTGAACCACGTCGCTTCAGTCCGCTCACCCGGTCCACCCTCCTCCCGCTAAAAACGAGCGGTTTCGAATTTTATCGAGTTTGGTCTTAGGAGGGTAACGCGCCTACACGGTTACGGTATACATAGACTAATGCGTGCCAAACAGTTTCCAGCGGTGAACTTGATCGTTAATGACGCCCGTTCCCATTGGCTCCGTTTATTCGGGGGGGCTCCAGTGGGCAGAACAGTTGTTGTGCTTATTACGACTGATTTAAAATCCCATCAACTCACCTGAGTCTACACTCGAGTGTCTCGTTAATGTTGTGTCCCCTCCCGCCCGGTCCGGGGTAAAAAAAGGCGCGCAAATTGTGTGTCCCCGAAATGTAGGTTACCGTTGCAAGATAGCGAACCGGTATTCATCCGCTTGGTTCATTTCAGTTCAGCCGAGCACGAGAGCGATAGGGATTAACCCTTTAACGCGAAAAAGAGAAGCACGACGGTGTACTAGTACACACTACTAACCGGGCGGCTCTAAGCTTGGAGAGCTTGCATCGCGCGTCTGTGCGCGTGTGCTATCCGTAACGGTTGAATGCTGTGGTGGTGGCCCCGGCCAGAGTCGCCTTTACCGCTCGGTGGGCGATGCAATAACAAACAGTTCGTTTGCAGCTGCCGCCGAGAGTGTACTACCGTCCGAGTCCGCTTAGTGTCTCCGCTGTCGGAGCCTACCGCGTGATTCACCCTTTTCTGTCCAGTCGCCGCCGTTTGCCGTTTCGTAGCAACCGCCAGCATCACGCTGCGAAATGCGCCCAGCTGCTGGTGGCAGTGAAATGATGCCAGCTAGCGGCACACACACGCACACTCCGTGACGTAGTGGACCGCCGTTGGTCAAGGACGAGTGCTGCGAGTCGGATGGCGACGGTGATCCGTGCGGCTTAGTGTACGGCCTCTCAGTGCGTAGCGACGAGTGCATTTACCGAAGAAATGTGATCATCCCAGTCGGCTGGGCTTTTTTAATACTCTGCACTGTTTTAATGTGTCGACCTTAAGCTCGGGGGTAGGAAAGGAGCAAGTGAGAGAGAGTTGTTTCGCGTGTGTGTGTGTATGTGTGTGTATGTGATTGTGCGTGGTACGTGTACACTAGGTAGTAAAAGTAGCTTGCAGGAGAAACCCATTGCAAAACAGTAGCGGTGCTAAGCATCGCGGATTTACTTCGGACGCCATGAAACAAGAGCTTGCTGCGGTGGGAAAGTTCGCCGACGAAGGTCGCGATGTGTACGCGATCGAGCGGAAAGACACGGTGATGGCCATCCTGCGGATGCAGCAGCCGGAGCACCGGTGGGAGACCTTTACGGTGGACCACGTAGACTGCGGCCCGGGGAGCCGCGAGGGTGACAACTACATGTCGATCATCAAACGGGTGGTGGCCCATTGCAACGGGAAGACACGCGACGGTCGAACGCACGGTAAGAAACGAACCAAAACTTTGGTTTTGGAAAACCAAATCGTCCTCGAAGTTAAATTTCAGCTTACGTCCAGCAAAAATCATTATCAATAAGCTAGCCATTTTGAGTTTCGCCTGTAAACGAGTTTGGGTTCACACTAAATCTACCAAGTTCAATTGTTAATTCATTTAAATCAGTTACACATTCTAAGTTCCTAAATTCACGGTTCTAAGGCTCCAATTGGTTTGATAAATCATTAGTTTTTGACTATAGCGTTTTAAAACTATCCAGTCCAGTAATGTCCTTAAATTTTTTTTAAAACTGACTGAGTCTATAATTAAAAAATATAATTTTCTAACACTCCATGAGATAGAAAGATAAATAATTAAATTGGACTGTAAGAATCAAATTTAGCTTAACTGTATAAGGACTTATTGTCGATTTATCTGTTTCATAAGAATGCATTAAAAAGTTCCTTCGAAAAACCTTCTCCTAGCCCGTGATTTAATTAGAGACAAATATAATTGGTTCCATGTTCAGTAAGCATAGTTTAATTAGAGACAAATGCAACTGAAACTATATGGAAGTGCTCTAGAAAAGGATAAGGCTTTCCTTAGTTGAATAGGAAAAATAAAAAAGGCAGAAGCATCGTAGAAACTTCATACAAGAAAAGCGAATTAACAAAACCTTTGGTAAATTGTATATCACAATTCATAAATTGGTGACACAAGAAGCAACACAAATGGTAGTACATTTCATGATGCATAAGTAGTTAGAAAAAGAAGATTAATGGTAAAAACAATTTTTCCCATGCCCGTAAAGTTGTATGCGAGAACATGTCTAGCGGCACGTAGAACCGCTGCAGCGGCGCAGCGGTTGTTCTAAGTTGAGCAATGACCGACCTTCACCTGGCCTTTCCATCTCACTCGAACTAAACCCTCGAAGCTGACCGACCTGGCCGTGCGTTGGCATGAAGAAGACGGCCAAGCACCAAACCTGCAGTTCAAAGAGCCAACCATTCAGTGCAGTGTGCATTCAAACATTTAAAATGCACTCCCCTCCCTCCGGAGCGGTATTGGATGAGCAAGATGGATGCGGCGACAATGATAAGGGTGGGAAATTCCGCCTCACTTTTCACACCCCCCGCATCATCGTCACACACCCACGGGTGAACTGTAATCGATAGTAGTATGAAGCCCAGCATAACGCTCAGTGAACTGCATGCCTCACCCGGTCGGAGATGACACCAGCGTGGCTTTCCATTGTGGACCCACCATACCGCTCACACCGAAAGCCCTGTGGGAAAAGTGTAGGATGGAGACGCCCAGTCATTCTCGAAGGAAGTGTGCACCCTGGGGCGGGGAAGGAAATTGCGATGAGAAACTTGCTGCCTTGGCAAACAATCTAAAAAGCTAAATAAAAGCAAAACGCACGATGATGAAAGGGGACAATGCATCGAGCGAAGGAAGTTCTTGCCGCGGTTTAGTGCACGCTCGGAATCGATTCGCGTTCCTGCGCGGAAATGCATTTCAATGTCAAGTTCGGAAAGGAACGGAAGTAAGAACGAAAGGAAAATACTCGGCGCACACACACGCACACACGTGCTACTGCACGAAATGGCAGAGAAATGCAACGACCTCCGGATGGCGCCAGGCGAACCAGCGTCGTGCCCAGTTGCTTTTTACGACGCTGTCGACGGTCGGGAAAGCGCTATTGTTTTCCTTCCCCAAACCTGGCGCTAACGAATGTGCACGATAAGAAAGCCCGTATTAAGCTGGGTAATTCTCCACCAAGTTAGTTGCACGAGTTCGTAGTGTGTTTAAAGAAACCCTATCCAATGGCTTCAGCCGGAGGGCAGAAAAGGTAGCGAAAGCACTTCCTGCATTCCGGCGAACCTTGACCTATGCCATTCACATGCATCTCTCTCCCATTGGCCTTACGATGCACTACGAGTGCAACGGATTCACTTAATGCCCACGACGTCAAAGCACGGAAGTCAAAGGGTGGCTTATTGATCCGATCCGTTAATAGAGTCCGGGTACGAGGGGGGGATGTTTGAATTTAACGAGTTTTAGCTGAGATTGATTGGGTACGGTGCACGGTGGGCCTCGTCGAAAGACGGGCAGGACATCGCGCGACAAAACTAATTCAAGGTTTCCCACCTAACCCACATTAGCCGGAACAAGCTATCAGTAGGCAAGCGAAGGAAATAGGTTAGAACGTAGCTCGGGGTTCGACAATCGATGACGTCGACCAGTGAGGTCTTTGTTGTGACACGGAGTTTACACAAGCCCCGATTCAAACGTTATCTCAGCGATACGTACAATCGGTCTATTACGCCATTGCCAGTGGCACATTTTCAGCTCGAGCCTTTCTTTGACCCAATGCACAGCAAGTTGAATGCAAATTCATTCACTGAACAGAGCTTTATCATTTGTTGCTTACAGTAACAACGATTTGCATTAAATAGAAGAAGTTTAATATTTCAAAAAAAAAAGTAAGCGCCGATTGAACAAGGCTATTTCTAAAACTTATTTAACATATTTTATTATAACTGCAGTAAAGGATGCCATTGGAAATTAAACTTCAAGATAAACTCATTTTTCCAATTCTTTCTGAGCAACTGAAAAAGATTGAAGTGTTTCACTCAACTCTAATCCAAGCATTTTTACACCATATAACCATAATTGAGAAAAAATATGTTTGTTGTAAATTTTCCAAATTTGATAAAATAATATTGAGATAGACCAGTTTTATAGATGTATCGTGAGTTGGGTCTTTCGATCCAGCAACGAAAGACGCAGCTCAAAAATAATTAAAATTGATGACTGAGCTATTACCAAACAATTTCGATCCGTTTCAAAAAATTTAAATGAAAACAAAACAAAGCAAACTTTTTGATAATCCAATGTCTTTATCAAATGTAGAAGGAAGAAGGAAATGGAGGAAGGAAGGAGGAAGTTATGATACAATTTTAGATAAGGTATTCCAAGGACCTTTTTTTTTAATGGGTTTACGTTAGATCGTTAGAATATTCTACTTCATATTTGTTTTTATTCGAACATACGTAAAAATAGTTTCTAATGTATGTTCAACTGTTTGTTTTTTTCAAGTATCTTTCTTGAATTAAAATACACAACAGTTAAATAATGCAAAGGTTATAAGATTAAAACGGAAAGGACTCCGCATATATTGGCAATTTAGTGGACCGTCGAGTCATGTGACCATGATTTTTGCAATAATTGCTAATACTTTCAAAGCATGTAGGATTTGCAATTAATAAGGTTCCGGGACAACAGTTACTATCGCCCTAGATTTAATTTCTTACGGCGGTTTAAAACAAATAAATTATAAGTTTCACACCCATTAGAGTTGTTAACACATTTTTCCACGACTTTAAAAAAACCATGCTCTTTTTCTCTTGATGCAGTATTCACCATTTCGTTGATCTTCAAACGCCAAATCACCAACCCGAACCGGCGGAAACTGTTCCGGTGCGATGCAGCCTTCGAGAACGAAATAACGGCGTACACCAGCATCATTCCCATCCTTCGGCGGATAGCACCGTACAAGCTGCCGTACCCGGAGTGTTTTACCGCCGGTTCCGACGACCACGGCGACCGCATCGTCCTGGAGGATCTCACGACCAAAGGGTACGCGATGGTGGATCGGCGCATTGGCCTCAGCTTCACGCAATGCTGCGCCGTCATAAAGGTAACAACACCCTGCCAAGGCTGGAACAAACTAGATCTGATGGTTTTCCCGGGCTTTGGAATGTTTGTATTTGCAGGAGCTGGCCAAGCTGCACGCACTCTCGCTGATCCTGAAGCACCTGCACCCGGCCCAGTACGGCGACGTCTGCGCGAAGGTGCGTGAGATCGTGTTCTGCGCCGAAGCGGCCGACTTCTACACACATTCCCTCGAGACGTCGCTGCGGGGCGCGCTGGACTCGCTGCGCTACAGCAACCAGGCGGGCGAGCTGGACCTCGAAGGCCCGATAAAGGCCATCGAAGGGCTGAGCGGGCGGCTCTTCCGCATCATGTCGCGCATCGTGTGCGACGACGTGGACGAATCGTGGCGCGTCATCTGCCACGGCGACACCTGGGTCAACAATCTGATGTTCAGCGCCGACCGGCAGCAGGTGAAGCTGCTCGACCTGCAGACCATGCGCTGCACCACGCCCGTCATCGACATCCTGCATCTGCTCTTCACCAGCACCGGGCGTGAGGTGCGCCAGCGCCACACCGGGGACCTACTGCTGCACTACCAGCGGTCGCTCTTCGACGCACTGGACGAGCACCTGTGCGTGCTGGAGGACCAGAAGCTGGCCGGCAAGCTGCAGCGCAGCTTCGAGGACCTGTTCGCGTACGGTCGGCTGCGCGCCGAATACGAGCGCTGCCTCCCGTACGGGCTAGGCATCGCCATGTGGCTCCTGCCGGCCGTCACCTTCAATCCGAACCAGATCCTAGACCTGGACGAGGTCACCATCAACGACTTCAAGACGAACAACCACGAGAAAAAGATCGCCCAGATGGTCTCGGTCGACTACCACAAGCGGATGCGCGACATTGCCCTGGAGCTGTACGAGCAGGGGGTGCTGCAGCGGCTGAGAAATGGGTGCATCTAAACCCCGCGCGGCGTTCACTATCTAGGCGGCCACCCCGCACGCCTACCCGCGGCGCCGTCAACGACGTGCTTGAAGCGTTGCGCGCGCGCGTGTGCCAGATTTGTCGGCGGTCGGCTAGAAATGGGTTCAAGGGCGCAGAGCGGTGTGCTCTAGATCGCCCCTAGCGCGCCATACACAACTTGTTTGGTGTTTGTTATGCTTTTGCTAATAGAAAGAACAACAAAACGTAGAAATAGTTCAGCAGCACTCGGTCGGGGGAAGCACGGGCTCGCTTCCACTATTGCGTGTCCGACCGACGCTAAGCTAGTTTAAACCCACACAACCATAACCGCCAAGAGATAGTGTGCAAATAGTGTGAAGTGCGACTGCACCCAGCACCGTGCCACCTTCCCGTCTCTCCGTAAGCCATATAGCCATTTGAGTGTAGATTACGCAATGATTGCGATGAAGCAGGGAGCGTAAGGACGAAATAGGACGAAACAAGGGCGGCTTGACGACTCGTACCACGTGCGACCGTCGTGTGGCCAGGTTCAGCGGGCGAGTATGTAGAATAAAACAGAATAAAGTTACCACTCGAAACCTGCTCCCCGCGATAAGGCACCCTCTCGGAATGGAAGAGGATCTTTCTGTTATTTGTTGGATTCAATAAACAACCGTTACTGTTGACCGCTTGTTTGTACTTCCGCAATGCCACCAAAGCACTGCCTCGGTTGGCAGGATCACGATCTTGACCTTGAGAAATCAGCTGGCTAAGTCGCACGACAACATTCATCCACTTAAGAGGGAAAACAACCCCACTTCCCGGTAAAGGGAAACATCCTCCTCTTCTGGGATCTTATCTTATTCAAACATGTTTGCTAATCCTTGCGATCTTTTGCTGAGAAAACATATTTTCAGAGCCTGTACAATTATACAAGATGCGTGACAATTTGTGCCATTAAATTTAATTACGCGTAGTAAAATTACGGTGCCTGACCAATTGCTCTCTTGTTTCAACGTTGGTACGTTAACTGATCCCTAATGATTTCGATCGATACCTTACACCAGGGGCCGCCAAAGTGCGGCCCGCCAGCTGATTCTTTCCGGCCCGTAAGAAAATGGTTGGAACAAAATTCAAAAAGGACGAAGCTCAACTCTTTCCGGATTTTTCGCGATATCACACTTTTTTTTACTAAAAAGGTACGTTGAACTATTGTACGAGTTGGTCAATACCATGCGACATCTTCATACTGTTATATAGACCTTCTCAATCGTATTTTACTATTCATCGTTCTAAAATTTCCCAACTCGTCCAATATCCGGTGGCAACATAACATGCTTACTTTACATCTACAATAACTACACTCAGAGAATACAACTTTCGATACCATTACCCTGCGATGAGTTATTTTAAATAACTGAGCGCACACCATCCAATTCTTGTTATAGAAAAATAATGCGAGTAGATGCTGAATTTTAAGAATGATAAAATCAATTAGGTTAAAGTATAAGGAACATATAGTTCTACATAGGTTGGCAGTAGGTTGAAGAAGTCTAAAATTCAACAAAAATAAGTCTCCAAACTAATGGTTTAAAGTAAAAAATTGAAATATTTCAGCTTATTTTTATGTTACTTTCCAGATATTAATTACATTGCTCCATCTGGCCGTTTCATCACCTGGCCCTTTTCTGGAAATGTGTGCCGACCCCTGCCTTACACAATAACCATTCCAGTACCGCCGGAATTATCTGAATATTATAACTCAAATATTGGAAATTTTTTTTTTAATTTACTGTAAAAATTCTTCATATCGATGAAGTGTATAGATTTGCTTACGAAAATGAATTCAGTTAAAAGCAATACATTTTATAAAATAAGCAAATTTGTATGTGTTGTTTTGCTTTGAGCTTTGCTCACCCTTCAACTAACCTGTTGATTGATAAAAGATTCTGTTCCTTTATATTTATTCAAGATCGGTAGAATCTTACTGATTCATAACTTTGGCCAATCTGGATAGAACCAGGTATGAAGAAGTTTTTATATTTTACACTAATTTTACTAACTTTTCTCGCTTTACTTATTCTTAACTTTCATCAAGAGTTCCCCGTTCTGACGAGAGGAAAGAATAGTGGTTATTTTATATTCAAATGCAATGTATTGGAATTTTTAACTTTTTCGAAAATTTCGAATAACAAAAACATTAAAGTTTTGCCGTTATGCAAAGAAGTGTACAATCTACATTCGTGTACTTGTGGAGACGTATTTTCTAACATTATTATTTAAATTCGGAATTATTCGGTGAAAGCATGGATAACCAGAACTCTAAAGCGGTTTTAATTTAAATATGCTCAATGAAAACCTTACATACGTTCCGTTTTGTCTGCCACATTTATTACATTCTTTATTAACTGTACGAAAGAGAAAAAAGGTCACTACAAACCAAACGTCGCGTGAATATTTAAAAACGAAAAAAACGTCCTGCTATCCGTCACGTGTAAATGTATGTATAACGTCGATTTTAACACTCTTGTGTCAACGAAAAAAAAAGCTCATCCTTGCATTCTGTATCCAAATAATAAAGCATGTTGAAGCTGCTATAAACAAATTCTTCCAAAAAGTAACAGAAATGATGTACCACTCAACCGCGTTTTTGGAGTGTACGAAAAATAAATGGCTCGCTGATTCCTTGATCCCCTCCTCCAGCCATACTGACGATTATTTAAAAAGTTACTACGAGAGAAAATCATCACCTGGAGTGTATCATCCGGCACCACTTTATGCGGGGCGGGGGGATGATCGTCCTGCTTAGGATTCCTCGTAGAAGAAGTACTGTCCGGCACGCTTTTGCTCCACATCCTGAAAGGGTTGGTTTCGATAGGTTCGTTTTCAGTATGGTTTGCGTTTGTTGTGAGTATCGAATACCGAGGCTTACCTTCACCGAGTTCAACTTGTTGATTCTTGGTCGGAAATTGTTCGGATCGCGGCGGAATGTGATCTCCAGTAGCTCCAGGAACCGATTCATACCATTTAGCAGCGACTGTGGCGTGTGAGCGGTCGTATCGACGGACGGCTGACCCTCGAACACGATGACCCGGTCAGCGAGATACGTGGCCATGATGAAATCGTGCTCCACCACAAAGCCGGTCTTTTTAGCGTGCAGAATGTATCTGGAAAGGTGAGAGGGGGGTAGTAAAAAAAACATTTGGTGAAAGTCTCCTCTAATGAAGCATCGGTATGCTGTAGTTTTACCTCTTGATGACCTTGGCCGCAATGAGACGCTGCTCGGAGTCCAAATAGGCGGAGGGTTCGTCGATCAGATACACATCGGCCGGCTTGCCGAGACAGAGCACCAGCGCAACACGCTGCAACTCACCACCGGACAAGTTCTGCACCTCCTGGTCCATGATTTCTTCGATCTTGAGCGGCTTCATGACGTCCGCCATAAACTGGGGATGGATGTAGGCGTCGCGGATTTTCTCGTGCAACAGGTAGCGCACGGTCGATTGGCTCTTGGGGGAAATTTTCTGCGGCTTGTAGGAAATGTTCAGCACCGGCAGCTCCTCCGACTCCTCGTCCGGCTGCAGATTGCCCGCCAGCATGCGGATGAAGGTGGTCTTGCCCGTACCGTTCTCTCCCAGCAGCACGATGATCTCCGAGTCGCTGAACTGACCATCGTTCACGGTGAGCGTGAACGATCCGAGCTTCTTCTTCATCGTCGGGTAGACGTAGTGGCAGGTGCGCTTAATTTCCTCCTCCGATGCCGACTCGGACACCTTGAACGTGAGCGATTCCGTCCGGAAGCGCATGTTTTCCGTGTGCACGTAACCGTCGAGGAAGATGTTGATGCCTTCGCGCACGGAGAAAGGCATCGTCACGACACCGTAGCAACCGGGCACGCCGTACAGGCAGCAGATGAAGTCGGACAGGTAGTCCAGCACGGACAGATCGTGCTCCACGACGATGATGAACTTATCGGGGTGGATAAGCGAACGGATCGTCATGGCGCAGTTGAGACGCTGCTTCACGTCCAGATAGGACGACGGTTCGTCGAACATGAAGATGTCTCCGTCCTGGATGCACACCATGGCGCAAGCGAAACGCTGCAGCTCCCCACCGGACAGGGCCTGGATCTCGCGATCGCGGATGTGCGTCAGATCGAGCAGATCGCAGATTTCCGTCTGGTTCTTGCGCTCATCCTTCTTATCGAGCAGCGCCGCCACCGTACCCTTGATGGCCTTTGGGATCTGATCGACGTACTGCGGCTTGATCAGGGCTCGCAAGCTGTCCTCCAGGATTTTGGTGAAGTAGTTCTGCAGCTCGTTGCCGCGGAAGTACGCCAGAATGTCGGTCCAGTCTGGTGGCTCCGAGTAGCGACCGAGGTTGGGCTTTAGCTTGCCGGCCAGGATTTTCAGCGCCGTCGACTTGCCGATACCGTTCTGGCCGACCAGCCCGAGCACCTCGCCGGGACGGGGAATCGGCAAGCGATGCAGCTTGAACGAGTTCTTCGAGTAACGGTGCGTCGTGTGCTTGTCCAGGTTACTCGGCACGTTGATGATGGTGATGGCCTCGAAGGGGCACTTCTTCACGCAAATACCACAACCGATGCAAAGCTCCTCGGACAGGGTGGCGATTTTCGAGTCTACCGCCACCTCGATACACAGCTTGCCCATCCGGACGACCGGGCAGGACTTTTTGCACTCCTGACGGCATCGTTTCGGTTTGCACTTGTCCGAACTCACGATCGCGATACGCGTCTGTTTGTCCGTCTCTTCGGCCGCACGGTTTCGAGACATTTTCTGGGGAAAATAGAATAGAAAGCCATTAGAAACTTCCAACACGTAAGGCGTTTCCGGCGGGATAATTCCAATCCAAAAGTGAAAGGTCAGTGTTCGTGCGTGTACGTGTGGCAAAACATGATCTGGAACCACGGAACGGGGAACTAAACTGGCTTAACAGCACTCGGTTTTAACCTCAACAGCCAGCTGGTAGACCACGGGTACGTTTGTTTACAACGTGTCGACTGGCGAAATTTCAATTACACTCTTGAACAGCACTGAAATGTTCAACAAAATACACTAAATTAGGACCGTTCTGAACGAACTTACCTGTCGAAATTTATGATTTCGGACAGAAACGAAAGGAAAGTTGTGCGTGTCAACCGAGTTTTCGCTGCGAAAGGAGACAACGTTGGTCCGAGATCAGGTTGAGTCATTTGAACAAATTTCACTCGCAACTGGTTGTCAATTGTTCAAGCGTGTTGTCGTGAGGTTGCATCAAACAGAATTTTCTTTTTTAAGAAATTAAATTAATTTTATGTCGTATGATGCGCTCAAACGAAAAATTTCGCTTCAGTTGATAAACGCTTCGAAAAATTGTCGTAGCAACTTTTTGTCAAATTTTTGACTTTCGGTAGCAGTGTAAGGAGCAAAATTCGCAAACAGTGCGAAAGATCGCAGAATGTCGCAGCAAGCTAGGTATGGCTAGACCTTGTGTTCTGCATTGACCATGTGGTTCGGCTGTCATGTTTTGTCAACACGACAACCAACTGTCAAGGACCAAAAATTCTTGACTTCGTGTCGTGCCGCAAAAGCAAGATTTCACCGAAAAGTTTACTATTGAAAAACACCTTCAAATCGGTGAAAATCTTTGGAAATACAGCAGACAGTATGGTGGAATCGATGGCAGAAAAGGCTGAAGTGAGCAAAGAAAATGTCGATCCAGCTAAAGAGGGCATGGAAGTGGACGAAACGAGCGACATCCCTGTGAAGGTGTTTACGGTGGAAAGTAAGTGGAACGTGGAAAAAACAAGAAGTGTGAGGGAAGAACTGACTGGATGGTTGAGTTCCGATCGATAGAGGGATGTTTTTAAAACCAACCTTTCGTTATGCTTTCCAGTTCTACGAGTTATTAAGGACATGCAGCTTCAGCATGGTCTCCGACACGGAGATTATCAACGTTACCGTGGGTATTGCTCGCGGCGCGTTAAGCGTCTTCGGAAGACGCTCAACCTGCCACAGGGCGACCGTCGACATTACAAAAAGCGCGACGTAACGCTGGTCAATCTGGAAAAAGCGGATGCTGACGAGCGGTTCATTCACATACCGCTTATGCTGGCCGAGCGTGCCTGGTCGTATGCGATGCAGCTGCGCCAGGAGTCTAACACGGAGCTCCGCAAACGGTTCCATCTGATCGAGAAGCTGCGCAAATCGTGCGTCTACGCGCTACAGCTGCAGGAACTATGCGCCTCGGAACGTTGTGACGCTCGGACGAAGCTGGAGGCCGAAGCTTATTCGGCCTGGATTCACGGATCGTTGCATTTCGAGCTGAAACTGTGGCAATCGGCCGCCGAAAATCTCAAAAAGGCGCAGGTGATCTACGAAAATCTGGCCCAGGCCATGCCGGAAGAGGAGCAAACGGTTTACCGTGCGAAGGTGGAGGAACTGAAACCGAGCCTGCGCTACTGTGCGTATAATGTCGGCGAATCGTCCGTTAACGATCTGCTGGAGATGCGCGGCCAGGCCGGTCTGCTGGGCAATCTGAGCCACTTGGTGGCGCAGACGAAGGCCGAAAGCATGGAAGCATTCCAGATGACTGAATGGCGTGGCCGCAGCGTGACGGTTCGTCCCGAGAAGGTTCGGCTGTTCTTGCTGAGCATTCAGGAGCTCGGCAAGAGCATCGAAAAGGCAAAAGATTTCCCGGCAAAGATAGAGCTGCTGGAGAACGTACTGCTCGACTGCAAGGACGCCATCGCGGCCATCAAAGACGAAATCAAGCAGGATCCAAAGCTACGCCAAACGTCAAACGATGCTGGATCTGCTGGGTTAGTTGGAATTCAATACCTATTGGCTTACATGTCGTACACCAGGCTGAAGTTGACGCTGGACCGCAATCTGTTTCTCGTGGCGCAAGCGAAGCTAACACTGGACGACCCGAACGCGACGGAAAAGGTGCAGCCGAACAGTGCCGGAAAGAAAACGAAACCGCAGGATTTGTCCCGCTTGTACGAGATCATTTTACAGAACGTGACCGAAATGCAGCAGCTGAGTGGCATGGAGAACGATGCGTCGTACCAAGCCGAGATGGAATCGCTCGCGCAGTCGTTCCGTGCGTTCCGTTGCTACTACATCGCCATCACGCTGGTGGCATTGAAGCGTTGGCGCGAAGCGGTCGCCATGTACGAGCGCTCCAAGAAGTACGCCACCGAAGCCGTCTCCGCCAAGACCACCTGCAGTGACTTCGATCTGCGCACGGAATTGAAGACGCTGATCGCTACGATCGAGGGCTGTAAGTTTTCGGCCCACGCGTACAGCGTGCTGGAGGACGACACCGCGGACGATTCGGTTCTGTTCGGCAAGAGTCAGAAATCGTCCAAACCGCTGTACGAACGACTGTCCCACTACAAGGAGGACGCATCGCTGAACTCGCGCAATCCGAATGTGTTCAAGCTCGTGCCGGAAATGGAACCGATCCCCGCCAAGCCATTGTTCTTCGATCTAGCGCTCAACTTTGTCGAGTTCCCGTCGCTGGAGGACAAAATCGAACAGAAGGCCGCCGGAAAAGGCACGACAGCTGGTATGTCCGGGTTCGTCAAAGGCCTATTCGGTTGGGGTGGTAGTGCCGCCAAGTAAAGCCCGACCCGAGGTCACTTCGCATCGGAAAGGATACTTCCTAGTAGGGACATTCGGTATTTGTTGTTTTTTGTTTACTTTTCCATTCTTTTTTACATTTTTCACCACCACCCAAACAATGGTGGCCCTAACTACCTTATCAATAAACTCAACAATCCATATGTATGAAAATTTACTCTCTCTCACAAACATTTTAGTAGAAAACCAAACCGTTGGAAAGAAATAATCGGTAGTTTGGTCGACTTCCCACCTGCAGCTGTCACACGTCGAAGGATCGTTCACCGAGCAACCAACTACACGGCCGGAAGTGGTCACATGCGCAGTGCCGGGAAGGATGTGTCAGTCCGCATTTCACCTCCAAAATCCCATTGGTTGGACATTGCACCCGCATGTTTAGCCGTATGTGTGCGTGTTTATCAACAGAAAACTTTTTCCACCACGACGAGGCGATTGAGGAAAAAGTGCTGTTGCAATTCCCACCACTTTTCCCGCGGGAACCCTTTATCATTTCCACCGCGTTCCGCGCGCTCCATATGAATGGCGCGCACCGCATCCGACTGCTGCGACGGTGTTGGTGCTTCTGTGGTGACTTTTTTCCACCAACCAACCAGTGGCAATCGCTCGCGGACGGTGCCCTGGTGCGGACCGATTTTTCATACCGTGCGGTGCCAGTGAAAAAGGTGCAAAGGTGGAAAACCTATCACATTGAACCCATTCGCACCTGTAGCGCGAAAAAGGGCGAAAAATCGTTCACCTGTTTTTTTTTTTTCTTCGTGGTCGAGTCGAAAAGCAGGCTGTTGTGGTGCTTATGGACGAAAGAGTAATCCGTTTATCGAAACGAAAAACGGGTCGCGTGTGTTGCTACGTGGTGGTGGGGAAGGAAATTTTCTGTCGCCTGCACATTCCGTCACATATGTTAGCAAAAAAGTGCCCATCCGAGTGGGCTGTGACGGTGGAAACCATCGACCCCGTGTGGATGGAGCGTTATCCTTGAGCGCACGGGCTGGAAAACGGTAGTATTCTTAAAGAAAGCTTGTGCACCAGTGGGCCTTTTTCCGGCAGGCAGGTTTTTGTTCGTGCGAACTGGAGCGGAAAATCTTCTGGAAGCGCACAGCACGTCCTTCCACACGCTCGGTTGTCACCGTGGTGCAGTGCTTTTCTGCCAGAAGAAGGGATACATTGCTACGATTGGCGATAGACCGTGGGTGCCAAAGTGGTGCGCCGTCTGCTAAGGTCACTGGTGGCCGGTCGGAAAGGTGGGAGAGCGGTACAGTCGGCCACCATGGAGCTGATACGGAAGAAAATGAAACCGTACCAGCCGTCGGAGCAGCTGGTGGTGCGCGAGAGCGTCAGCCTCAGCATGGACGAGGACCTTAGCGATGACGTGGAGGACGAGGTGTTCATCCGGGACGGGCGCACCTGTCGCACGTACGAGGACCGAGGCGCCAAGCGGCCCCTCATGGCGCCGAGGCGCAAGTACGGCAAAGCAACAAGTGGCAATGGGAGTGCGGGCGGCGGCAGTGCCGTTGGTGTGCGCTCCTCCAGCCCCATCCTCAAGAAGTACCGCCGCCGGAAGTGTTGGCACTGCTGCGAACCGTTCTGCTACGGGCTGGCTGCCGTGACGGTGCTTATCGGTAAGTTTGCCTGCAACGTCCCACCGGGAAGCGAATGAAGGTGCTCAAGGACACAACACACACACACACGCACGACGTGATGCCCCAGTGCCAGGGTTTTACGGCCGTAAGACGCAATAAAAAGATGTGTTCGGAAACCGCACAACAGGAACCTGGGGGCGGGGGAGAAAAAAAAGAACGTAAATGACGATTCGCAAAAGATGTGAAACACGCCGCCAACTGCGTGCGGGCGGTTGGAGTCGACACCGTCGTCTGAGGTGGCCATATTTTCGCCCCGGTTGGTTGTTAATTTTAATGAGTTCATGCATTATTGACACCAACTATGGCAACGCTGGAACACGCTGCGGGCTGACTAGGACCTTTTCTTGGTTCTTCCTCCAGAAGCGGTTTTGGGGCAAATTCTGGGACCGGTCTTTATTTCCCCCGGGAGATTGAACACTTTCACTGGCTCCGGTTAACGTATGGATCCGTGGGTAGTTCATTTTCATTTAGTTGAAGATACGCAGAAAACATTATTGAGTTTGGTTCGTATGATTAAATCAATCAATAACAATTGGATTCCTGTGATGCGGCCTTGAAACGATGATGACTCGTGTATCACAAAATTATCGAAACTAAGTTTTTTCGGGTTTATATGAACCAAAGCGAGTTTGGGACGACTGCTTCATGGTTTCTACCTAATTTTATGAAAAAATTAGGCTCATAAAACATCTCTGTTTGGTTAGATCAGGTTTGAATCGACCCCTAGAGAATAAGCTCCCTAGAAGTGGTTATAGTTAAAGAATAGCGGATTTTACTTTGAATTTTCTCTTTCAACTTTAAATGGTTCATGCAATTTAACTTATATTAAATTGTTGAGTTATTTCTTTAAATGATCAAATTAACTTCTTAGTGCTTTGAAATCTAAGAAGGTATAATTTAGAACAATTTGTATAGTTTTCACAGTTGAAAGTACTTTTCTTTGGGATACACTCTTACCGACGAGGATTTACGCATTAAAAATCATTTCGAATTGAATGCGTACAACGTAATAAACTTCAGCCTTAAATTGGATACCATCATCAAATCAAATCAAATAAAAGTCCTGCTGATTCCGCCTTTTCCTAATCTCACACGGATCCAGTTTTGGATTAATAATTTTGTTTTCTGTGCACCCTTAAAACAAAACAACTTATCCGCTCACAAACACACTATTTCCAATTACTCCTAATGTTCGTCTGTTGATTTATGTTGCAGGTTTGATAGTATTGGCCGCACTACTCCTGACGGCCTTTCCCCAGCCGCTGCAGAAAATCAAGGTGTGGTTCCACAAGGAGTCCGCCTTCAGCAGTGGGATCATCCGCGACAAGTTCGGTAGCCTGATGTACACGGCGGCGGACGGTTTCGGCGACCGTAATGGCTCCCTCGAGATGGTACCGTGCACACGTATCACCGTGCAGAACGTGTGGACGCGCGTGGTGGCCCGGGTGAGCAGTGAAAGCCCGTTGCGAAAGCTGGACGTGAACGGGGACGGTGTGGAGGACGTCATCGTGGGCTACGGCATCGACGAGCTGATGGACGAAGGCATCCGGAGTTACATCCCGCAGTGCACCTCGCGCAAGACGGGCATCACGGACCTATGTGGTGGGGGTCTGCTCGCCCTGAGCGGGGTCAATGGCGAAACGCTCTGGCAGCACTGGACTTCGTTCACGATCTTCTCCCTCAAGTGCAACATCGACATCAACTCGGACGGTGGTAACGATTGCGTGGCGGCTGGCCGAGGAGGGCTTATTCTCGCATTGAACGGACGCAACGGGCGTATTCTGTGGGAGCTGAAGGACTTTTCCGACCTGGAGAGCTACGCGGAGATCAGCATCGATCTATACACGATCAACGTGGTGCGCGATTTGAACAGTGACGGCATCGCGGACATCCTGGCCGTGCACGTGGAGGAAACTCAGCGGGCGCACGGTGGCCACATCAAGCTGATCTCGGGTGCGACTGGAGCGATCATGCACAGCATTCCCACGCCCTACCGGGAGGAAATGTTCGTCCCCATCCAGGTGCTACCGAGGGCGGACGGGACGGAGCTGTTTCTGGTGGTTACCGGTGGACAGAACTCTCCCGGCGGGGTGTACATCCTGCGGCCGGAGAGCCTCATGAAGTACCCGGGCGAGAGTGCCTTCGAGCCGATCGTTCGAATGGACTCGTCCGGCTTTATGGTACCGGCGGTGCTGACCGACCTGAACGGTGATTCCGTCGAGGACATTATCGTGAGCTCGTTCAACTCGACGGTGTACGCGTACGACGGTGCCAACCGGACGCAACTGTGGTCGTACACGCTGGCCGACTCGGAGAGCGTCAGTTCGATCGTGCCCGGCCACTTTGACCACGACAACGTCACGGACTTTATGGTGAAGTACAACACGGGGCCGGGTTTCCCTATCTACTACTACTCGCAAACGATGATCATCAACGGCACGAACGGGAAGCCATTCCTGGACAGCTCCATCAAGGACGCGGGAGGGCCAAATGGGTTGCTCGGTGGCATCACGATTTCCCAGACCGGTGGTGGTGATTTCTTCCTTCACTGGCAAATGCAGTGCCGGAATCGAACGGCGGACACCACCGACGAGTACCAGTTTATTCCAGGTAAGTAGGCGCTGTCGGGTTGTCGTAGAAAACGTGGCACTCTTGGATTGCTTGATCCGTGTCTGTTTCAGAAAGTGACGTTATTCAACAGTCACGTGCGGACACGTGCGCCCTTCGCTACAATCAATCGTCGGTGCTGAAGCTGTACGCCATCACGCGCCACGTGGAACCACCCGGGGCAGTCATTTTCTCCTCCGACGATCTCACCATTCGGTTGAACGAAACGGCGAGTAGTTCGGATCAATCACCGCCAGGTTACGTGGCGCCGATGAAGCATCCCAAGATGAAGCTGAAGGGTCGCAACGATGGTCAGAGCAGTGCCGCCAGGCAGAAGAGTGCCTCAGTGGAAGCACCCGCCATCGGTCAACCGGCCGTACAGGCTGATGTGCATATGGACAAGAAGCTAGCACCGGGTGTTCAACAGACCGCACCACAAATACCCGTCGGTGTGGTAGTAGACAGCCCTGGGCAGGCGGCGGCCATCGCGGCACATAGTGGAGGAAGAAGAAAATCAAACTCTCGCGGAGAACAGCAGCAACAGCAGCAAATGGCCGTAGCACATTCCATCGATGCGCTCGCCGAGGAGGAGGCCAAACGTCAGGAAAAGCTGGCCCTCAATAATGTCTACAAAAAGTACATTTACAACGCGAATGACGAAGACGAAGGAGGAGATCTAGTCGGATCGCCTCGTGTCGCTGATGGCGTGAGGGATGCCGAGGGAAAGCCGTACATCTATCTTCCCTACGATCAGGTTGAGGCGGATTCGGTAAGATTTATTAGAACGTTTCAGAATTTCCCAAATTAATCAAATTTTACTTTTAAAGCGAAATCCTTTCCTTACGAATCAAATCCCTCCGGCACCAGGAGGGCCGATGGACTATGACTATGGGGCACCACCGTTAGAGGACGATGGAAGGCCAATCCCTTCGCCCTACAATCGGCCACGGTACCGCTCCAACGGACGAGACGTTCGAAGCAAGTTTGGTGTTTTTGGTAAGTATACATTCTGGTTAGTTTTTTAGTGAAGTTATTGGAGATTCCTTAAATTCCCTTTCTACGTTAATTTCGCAATTGACTTGAGTGTACTTAAAATGTTTGCTTACTTGAACAATTTCTAAAATTACTATCAACATTTTTTCTCTTGATTTGTCTGCTGTTCATTTGCTCCATTTATTGCTTAATTTGATTTAAAAGTTTTTTCTATAAAAATCAACCTTCTTCTACATTTATCTATATCATCTGCGTTCGTTCAGAACTTTTTCACCTTCAAGATTCTGCTTTTAATCATATGAGACCCTAAAGATATCGAAGAAATAGAAAATGGCTCTTCTGAAGGTTAGCAAAGTTTGCGTACATTAAAAGCATTTTTTCTGAATTCTGTTACTCTTTTCCTTGATACTTTCCAAGCGATTTTTTTGAAAGAATTATTTAAAAATTAGATTCTAATAAGCATAGCGCTCTGAAGATCTTCAACCAATTTTACCAAAAGTCACATCCTTTGGGATAACACTGGACCGATTTCGTTTCTTTCGTCCCCTCGCAGACGATGTCGACTTTCATGACCGCTCGCTCGAGGAGCAGGTCTTCAACGAGTCTAATCCCAACTCGCAGATCGTGAAGAAGGTCCTGCTGAACGATGAAATTATCGACGATCTCAAGAACGCCGATCCTGGCAGCAAGGGCTCAAAGGAGACCCTCTGGGATCTGGAGATGGAAAAAGAGGCCAAGGAAGCGATGAACGGTAAGTGGATGGACGCGTTCCCATGGGGTTTTTGAAAAATTCATTTGGATCTTTATTGTGCTTTAGATGTAAATGCGATGAACTATGAGTTCAACAAGGTCAAACGACAAACCACGGGGGGAGGAGCGAGTGAGGTATCGACAACCGCAAGCAATAGCAAAAGCACGATCGGAACCACGATGGGCACGATCGTTCAATCGCCCAGTTATGCGCCTCCAGCTCCGCCGAATGAAAACATCCTCCCATCGATCGCGTCGACGGGTGTGCTGCTAAAGTCGATCGGTGGAATCGGAACCGGTGCACCAGTCCCACCCAACCCAACCCTCGACTACGTGTTCGTGATGAACATACGTGAGTCGGAGTCGTATCCACCGCTGTTTCTCGATTCCGATCTCAGCTGCATCCAGGAGAAGCTGCAGGCATATCGGACGTACCGCAGCGAGGACATGCTGCAGCTGGAGAAAAAGTTCCTGGCGCAATGCCTCAAGGCCCGTCTACCGAATTTGCAGCCCGCGTACCAGCGGTTCGAGACGCAGATCGTCATAACGCGGCTCGAGATTGGCTGTTCGTGTAGCGCCGAGTTGGATCCGGCACGCGAAGTTTGCTCCAAGCTGCACAGCTACGAGCAGCAACGGTGGACGCAGTACATGGGTAACGAGGGCAACGGGCGGTATTGAACCGGCGCCGGAGAGAGAGAAGTGCTGGTCAACTGAGACAGATCACTCCCAAGGAGCGGGGAGTACAACAATTTTTGTTAGCCCACGGGTTCGATTCTACGAATTTGGGGTAACTTTAAGGACACACGTTTCTGTGTCCCTCCGGTATTTGTTAAATGAGATTTTATCTGGCTCTATCTCTTTCTCACAAGGAGGATAATCCTCAATCTAAATGAGAATCGAAAATTGCCCGCTTCGATTGTGGCTCAAGCAAACGCAAGATACCTTTTAACTGCTACCTTTTCTCATACTTTCCACACTTGGTAAAGGCATTCGGCCGGGGAGGAGCTGATTGATTGCTGCACGGATGGGGTGTGCATTTCTTACCTTCGATTAACACTACACAAGGCGGCAGGACAAATCCAACAGGACCTTCATCTCATCCGCCCTCTGGCGGTGTTGGTTGGGTCAGGTTCAGATTGGACAAACAGAGTCGAAGGATAATTCCGGAGATACACAACTATCTATAAATATATATATACATACAAATATATCATTTATAATCGATCATGAGTATTATCGCGCACATCGCGAGGAGGAAAGCTAGGAAATTGGTCAAAGAGATATGTGTGCGCGTGTGTTTGTGTGCATGAACTACAACGGTGCGAGGCTTTGCAAGATGAGTTAAAATATTTACAAGAGTGCAGTGGCAATGAAACAAAAACAAAGTCTAATGATCGACCCAATGTGCGGTAAGGGAAACCTGTAAAGGAGTAAATTGTGTAAATAAAACCTGGATTGGACAAAAAAACTCCGTTCTGTTTGTCTATTCCGTAACCCTATTCGAATGCCTTCCCCGTTAACGTATTTGTGCGTAAGAAATTATAGTCCATTGGGCACCATCTCCGAGTCCACGTAGATAGCCTCCTAACTATTTGTTTCTATTTGGGAATTCGGGAAATTATGTGGTTCAAGCATTTGATTTATGTTGAGCATAGAGCAGCTTATTCTTCCATGAAACCATTTCCGTACGTCCAACGTTTATCCTTTGCCCAGCATTATTCAGTTTTATTCAATTTTTGTTCTCATAGTTTAGGCTGTTTTTATTCAACGTTTATGTTCGAACTTGACGGAGAGTAAAGAGAAAATATATCAGTACACGGGATGGGGCGTTGGGGGAGGGGAGCAAACGGCAGCGAAGCCGTTGCACATCCGTCGTAACCGTACACACCCCACTGTTCTGGAAGATTATTTCACAAACCAAATCCAGAGATTAGGCCGGCGGCGGGCTGTAGCGGTTACTTTTTAACAATCTGAATAACATCCTCGTCTTGCATCACGTGCGAAATGCCGACCCGCTGGGGCGAGTACTTGGTCGAGGTACCCCAAACCAGCCCGTACTTGAACTGGGGCGCTAGCGTTCGATGAATTGCGTGGCACACGTGTTCCACGGAGACACCCTAATGGGGATGGGGGAAAAAAAGAACTTGTAATGGAACGTAAGTGTAGAGGACAAAAATCCCACAAGCTTACCCGGCGAAGAATGAGTCCATCGTCAAAGTCTGGTGGCGCACCGGGTTTCTTGGTGTACACGCGAATCAGCTGTAGGTGCTCCCAGAGCACCTCCAGCAGATAGTCCAGGTTTAGGTGCATGTTGCAGCTGACGACGACCGAAAACGGCTGTCGAGCCAGCCGGTCCACCTCCTCGATCGAGATTTGATCGATCTTGTTGTACACGTAGATGCACGGTAGGTAGATCCTGTTGCCGGACACGACGTCGATGAACTCGTCCTCGGTGCAGTCCTCCCGGAACAGTACCTCCGCGTTGAAGATCTTGAACGAGTGCAGAATCGTCTGGACCATCTTCTCGTTGCAGCGCGTCAGTGGACAGGTGGCGTTGAAGCTGACGCCACCGCCCTTCTTGATCTTGAAGTAGATGTTTGGCTTGCGCTTGTTCAGCCGCAGCCCGACCGACTCCAGCTCGTACTCGAGCAGGTCCCGGTGCACGTTCGGTTTGGTGGCGTCCAGCATCATCAGCACCAGGTCGGCCGTGCGGGCCACCGCAATCACCTGCCGACCGCGACCCTTGCCCTGTGCGGCACCCTCGATGATACCGGGCAGATCGAGCAGCTGTATGTTGGCACCCTTGTACTCGATCACACCCGGAATGCAGGTGAGCGTCGTGAACTCATAGTTGGCGGCCTCACTCTCGGTCTTGGTGAGCGTCGAGAGCAGGGTGGATTTACCGACCGACGGAAACCCGATCAGCGCGATACGGGCATCTCCGGACTTGAGCACATCGAACCCTTCACCCTTTTCGCCCTTCTTCGACGGTTCCAGCAGCTGCGACCGGTACTTGGCTAGTTTCGCCTTCAGCAATCCCAGATGGTACTCGGTTGCTGTGAACGGTAGGAAGTGACTTAGTGGACTGTTGAACTCGGTGGGCCGACTGCACCCTAAAGCATACCTTTATTTTTCTGAGTCTTTGCAATTTCCTTTTCGATGTCGGATATCTTTTCGAGGATTCCCATGGTGGTGACGATGAAGGCAGATGAGGCTGATGGCTGGTGCTACGTGGTAAGCGATTCAACAAAACGGGATGCTTTAGCAAACGCGACCGGTGGTTGGAATGAACCGAAACACCGAAACAAATTGACCCCACCGCCTCGATCGGAGCACTCCTAACATCGGACCGCAAGTGGTAAATGTTGCAAATCGGTCTTTTTTTTGCTGGAAAACTGACAGACCATCGAAAAATCGGTCCTCGTTTGTTATGAACTTTTGGCAGAATCTGGCATCAACAAGCTGCAATAACCTTGGTCTCAACTTGAAATGGGGCATTTGTGGCAGTGCGAATTCTCGCATAACTTTTTTGCTCCTTAATCCATCTCAACAAATGACCCCTCAAACGAAAGTCATGTAATTTTCTCTCAAGTATGTTATCACATTTTACACGGTATTGAGTCTCGAGGCGATGACTGTTTAATAGATTAAGATTCGGATTTCATAACCCGGATCGTCGAATGGATTTGAATCGAAAGATTTAAATCCCACCACTAGTTTTGAGGATTTGACAGATTATGAGCCAACCAAGCTCACTAAGGTAAAGCTTATTGGATGCTTGAAGCTTAGGTAGAAGATCCTTGTTAGGAATGAAATATTTCGAATTTAAAGAATAAAAATAGTTACGCTATCATACTTCACTATGTTCACCGAGTATAAGGCAACTGTTTGTATGGGTGAAACTAGAATGAACCAATGAAGTAAATAATAAAATATTAGAGTTATTAAAAGCGTATTTAACTGCATCAGATATCGAAAAACTTTGTTTGAAAGTAAGTGAATACTAACTTTTTTAACAAATGTAATTTAAACAAAAGTGATAATTTTTTTTTTGCTATTATTAATCGTTTCTGTACTGAAAACACGAAACAGCACATTCGTATTTGGAATGAGGAAATAAAAAAAAGTAAAACAATAACGTTTGTAAGCAGCAAGTAATTTTGAATTGGGAATTGGCATGGGCATCATCGGCTACAGTTGAAAAAAAAGGTTTTACCAACAGTTTAAGTCCTAAAAAATAGAGTTGGAATGATTTAAAAGCTAGGTCAGTGTGCATTGCCTATTGTAGCGATTCGACCAAACTCATGAATAGTTAATTCGTAATACGAGCATTTGGTGGATTTCAGTGGATTAAATTGGTTCGAATGTTGCCATCCTCTATTCCAGTGGTTGAATTTGATTGATTTATTTTCATATAAGCTAAACGTTTTAAGCTACGAATCCGTACGCACTGAAACAAAACTGTATAAACGCACAGCCTACCGTGGTTGTTGAGAAATTAGTCTACCAAACTTCGCATCAAGTAGTCTTATTGTGGAAAATGTAACAAAAATGTTTATAAATCAAACGCAGCACCCATTTAGAATCAATTGTTTATGAGACGAGATGGCTTGCAGATGTGATATTATTCGCTCTCGCTCAAAAAGGCGCTCAACCCAAACAACAACTATACTTAGCGCCTTTCTGAACTTTATATTTTGCAGAAAGAAAAGGTCTTCAACGACAATGGGAAATGTGGTGGGGAAATGTGTAGATTGCCAACGAAAATCAACAAATAGACGCGAAGGATTTAAAACATTGTTCACCATCTTAGACAACGACAAATATGGCTATACAGCGGAAGAAAAAGAACGCAGGAGGAACACCCAGATTCCAATATATTACAAATATAGGTATAGAGATAGAAATTATAGGCCTGTAAGTAGATATAAACAACTTTTTCGTATAATAAGATGTTTTTAGATTGAAGAATGGTATTTAAGCAACTTTCGTTTTATTTATTTTCAGATCACGAAGAAACCGAGACTCTCGGATATTGATGAAAATGAGGAAATTTTCTTCTGATGTTTAATAGTTTTTCAGTAATCGATTAATTATGTATTTAGTTTTCTCTCTTTCTTTTCTTTTCTTCTTTTTTTTTAAAATGTAATTTAATAATAATCGGGTAAAGGCAAAATGAAGCCTCGTGTGCCGTGTCTACTGGTTTTGCTGTATGCATACAGCCTTTGCCTCGGCACACGGAAAGATGTGCCTTGATTATGGCAACCTTCGCCGTTGAAGCCCTAACTGCGGCGGGTAATGCGGTAATAGCAGCCTCTTTTCCGAAAACGTGGCTTTACAAATCCGATTCGATGCACTCTTTCTAACACTGCATATCTTCAAGCATTTGCAAGCATATTAGACTACTCTCAAAGAAAATCAGTCTCTAAAATTAAAAAAACAAAAATTATTTTTTATAAAAAAATTATTGATTGGTCCTTTGGGGATGTTCCGACCAAAATATTCCCAAAGAAGATCAGTCTCTAAAAAAACACAAAAAAAAATTTTATAAAAAAATTATTGATTGGTCCTTTTGGGATGTTCCGATCAGAATATTCCCAAAGAAGATCAGTCTCTAAAACTAAAAAAAAAAATATTTTTTATAAAAAAATTATTGAGCGGTCCTTTGGGGATGTTCCAATCCGAATATTCCCAAAGAAGATCAGTCTCTAAAATCAAAAAAAAAAATTTTATAAAAAAATATTGAGTGGTCCTTCGGGGATTTTCTGATCAGAATATTCCAAAAGAAGATCAATCTTTAAAACTCAAAAAAAAACATTTTTTTTATATAAAATATAGAGTGGTCCTTTGGGGATGTTCCAATCAGAATATTCCCAAAGAAGACCAGTCTGTAAAATAAAAAAAAAACTGCAAAATTATTCAGTGGTCCATCAATTGCATATCTTTGGGGGTGTTCCGATATGCCTTCCAAATGTCTGAGAAAAAGGTGTGCTAGAAAGAGTGCATTGCAATGCATTTCTAAAGCTACATTTGGTGAAAAGAGGCAGCTATTACCGAATTACCGGCGGCAGTTACGGCTTCAACGGCGAAGATTCCCATAATCAATGAACATCTTCCCGTATGCCGAGGCAATGGATGATCTTGCTACTATGTAGCAAAACCAAGAAACACGACGCCCGAAGCTTCATTAACCCTTTAACCGATTACATTTGAGTATTCCAAACTAAAAAAAAAATAAAAAAAGAAAAAAATAAAAATACTCATGTCCCAGGAGTTTTCTTAGTGGGTAGGAATCCCACACTACCCATTCTCTTAGGAGAATGGGTGTCTTGATCGGGGATAACACTTGCCCTCCCGAACCAGAAGATCTTTCTCCTGGTAAAATAACAAAAAAGAAAAAAAAAACGATTTCTCTCTTTTCAGAAATGGAACCAGCGCGTTGTATCGAATGAATAAATGAAAACATCCCTAGATGAATGTATGGAAGCTCCTTATGAAAACAAACTTTTCCTAGACATGTTTAGTTCGATTCACTTTCTATATGTGTATAAGATGCAACACTAGTTAATTCGTAATACGGAGCATTTGGTGGGTTTCAGTGGATTAAATTGGTTCGAATGTTGCCATCCTCTCTTCCAGTGGTTGAAATTGATTCATTTATTTTCATATATACTAAACGTTTTGAGCTACGAATCCGCACGCACTGAAACAAAACTATATAAACGCACAGCCTACCGTGGTTGTTGAGAAATTAAAAAAATGGGAAATTAGTCAACCAAACTTCGCATCAAGTAGTCTGATTGTGGAAAATGTAACAAAAATGTTTATAAATCAAACGCAGCACCCATTTAGAATCAATTGTTTATGAGACGAGATGGCTTGCAGATGTGATATTATTCGCTCCCGCTCAAAAAGGCGCCCAACCCAAACAACAACTATACTTAGCGCCTTTCTGAACTTTATATTTTGCAGAAAGAAAAGGTCTTCACCGACAATGGGAAATGTGGTGGGGAAATGTGTAGATTGCCAACGAAAATCAACAAATAGACGCGAAGGATTTAAAACATTGTTCACCATCTTAGACAACGACAAATATGGCTATACAGCGGAAGAAAAAGAACGCAGGAGGAACACCCAGATTCCAATATATTACAAATATAGGTATAGAGATAGAAATTATAGGCCTGTAAGTAGATATAAACAACTTTTTCGTATAATAAGGTGTTTTTAGATTGAGGAATGGTATTTAAGCAACTTTCGTTTTATTTATTTTCAGATCACGAAGAAACCGAGACTCTCGGATATTGATGAAAATGAGGAAATTTTCTTCTGATGTTTAATAGTTTTTCAGTAATCGATTAATTATGTATTTAGTTTTCTCTCTTTCTTTTCTTTTCTTCTTTTTTTTAAAAATGTAATTTAATAATAATCGGGTAAAGGCAAAATGAAGCCTCGTGTGCCGTGTCTACTGGTTTTGCTGTATGCATACAGCCTTTGCCTCGGCACACGGAAAGATGTGCCTTGATTATGGCAACCTTCGCCGTTGAAGCCCTAACTGCGGCGGGTAATGCGGTAATAGCAGCCTCTTTTCCGAAAACGTGGCTTTACAAATCCGATTCGATGCACTCTTTCTAACACTGCATATCTTCAAGCATTTGCAAGCATATTAGAATACTCTCAAAGAAGATCAGTCTCTAAAATTAAAAAAACAAAAATTATTTTTTATAAAACAATTTATTGATTGGTCCTTTGGGGATGTTCCGACCAAAATATTCCCAAAGAAGATCAGTCTCTAAAAAAACACAAAAAAAATTTTATAAAAAAATTATTGATTGGTCCTTTTGGGATGTTCCGATCAGAATATTCCCAAAGAAGATCAGTCTCTAAAACTAAAAAAAAAAATATTTTTTATAAAAAAATTATTGAGCGGTCCTTTGGGGATGTTCCAATCCGTATATTCCCAAAGAAGATCAGTCTCTAAAATCAAAAAAAAAATTTTATAAAAAAATATTGAGTGGTCCTTCGGGGATTTTCTGATCAGAATATTCCAAAAGAAGATCAATCTTTAAAACTCAAAAAAAAAAACATTTTTTTTATATAAAATATAGAGTGGTCCTTTGGGGATGTTCCAATCAGAATATTCCCAAAGAAGACCAGTCTGTAAAATAAAAAAAAAAAACTGCAAAATTATTCAGTGGTCCATCAATTGCATATCTTTGGGGGTGTTCCGATATGCCTTCCAAATGTCTGAGAAAAAGGTGTGCTAGAAAGAGTGCATTGCAATGCATTTCTAAAGCTACATTTGGTGAAAAGAGGCAGCTATTACCGAATTACCGGCGGCAGTTACGGCTTCAACGGCGAAGATTCCCATAATCAATGAACATCTTCCCGTATGCCAAGGCAATGGATGATCTTGCTACTATGTAGCAAAACCAAGAAACACGACGCCCGAAGCTTCATTAACCCTTTAACCGATTACATTTGAGTATTCCAAACTAAAAAAAAAGATAAAAAAAAGAAAAAAATAAAAATACTCATGTCCCAGGAGTTTTCTTAGTGGGTAGGAATCCCACACTACCCATTCTCTTAGGAGAATTCTCTTAGGAGAATGGGTGTCTTGATCGGGGATAACACTTGCCCTCCCGTACCAGAAGATCTTTCTCCTGGTAAAATAACAAAAAAGAAAAAAAAAACGATTTCTCTCTTTTCAGAACCGGAACCAGCGCGTTGTATCGAATGAATAGATGAAAACATCCCTAGATGAATGTATGGAAGCTCCTTATGAAAACAAACTTTTCCTCGACATGTTTAGTTCGATTCACTTTCTATATGTGTATAAGATGCAACACTAGTCAATTCGCGATACGAGCATTTGGTGGATTTCAGTGGATTAAATTGGTTCGAATGTTGCCATCCTCTCTTCTAGTGGTTGAATTTGATTCATTTATTTTCATATATACTAAACGTTTTGAGCTACGAATCCGCACGCACTGAAACAAAACTATATAAACGCACAGCCTACCGTGGTTGTTGAGAAATTAAAAAAATGGGAAATTAGTCAACCAAACTTCGCATCAAGTAGTCTGATTGTGGAAAATGTAACAAAAATGTTTATAAATCAAACGCAGCACCCATTTAGAATCAATTGTTTATGAGACGAGATGGCTTGCAGATGTGATATTATTCGCTCCCGCTCAAAAAGGCGCTCAACCCAAACAACAACTATACTTAGCGCCTTTCTGGACTTTATATTTTGCAGAAAGAAAAGGTCTTCACCGACAATGGGAAATGTGGTGGGGAAATGTGTAGATTGCCAACGAAAATCAACAAATAGACGCGAAGGATTTAAAACATTGTTCACCATCTTAGACAACGACAAATATGGCTATACAGCGGAAGAAAAAGAACGCAGGAGGAACACCCAGATTCCAATATATTACAAATATAGGTATAGAGATAGAAATTATAGGCCTGTAAGTAGATATAAACAACTTTTTCGTATAATAAGGTGTTTTTAGATTGAAGAATGGTATTTAAGCAACTTTCGTTTTATTTATTTTCAGATCACGAAGAAACCGAGACTCTCGGATATTGATGAAAATGAGGAAATTTTCTTCTGATGTTTAATAGTTTTTCAGTAATCGATTAATTATGTATTTAGTTTTCTCTCTTTCTTTTCTTTTCTTCTTTTTTTTAAAAATGTAATTTAATAATAATCGGGTAAAGGGAAAATGAAGCCTCGTGTGCCGTGTCTACTGGTTTTGCTGTATGCATACAGCCTTTGCCTCGGCACACGGAAAGATGTGCCTTGATTATGGCAACCTTCGCCATTGAAGCCCTAACTGCGGCGGGTAATGCGGTAATAGCAGCCTCTTTTCCGAAAACGTGGCTTTACAAATCCGATACGATGCACTCTTTCTAACACTGCATATCTTCAAGCATTTGCAAGCATATTAGAATACTCTCAAAGAAGATCAGTCTCTAAAATTAAAAAAACAAAAATTATTTTTTATAAAAAAATTTATTGATTGGTCCTTTGGGGATGTTCCGACCAAAATATTCCCAAAGAAGATCAGTCTCTAAAAAAACACAAAAAAAATTTTATAAAAAAATTATTGATTGGTCCTTTTGGGATGTTCCGATCAGAATATTCCCAAAGAAGATCAGTCTCTAAAACTAAAAAAAAAAATATTTTTTATAAAAAAATTATTGAGCGGTCCTTTGGGGATGTTCCAATCCGTATATTCCCAAAGAAGATCAGTCTCTAAAATCAAAAAAAAAAAATTTTATAAAAAAATATTGAGTGGTCCTTCGGGGATTTTCTGATCAGAATATTCCAAAAGAAGATCAATCTTTAAAACTCAAAAAAAAAACATTTTTTTTATATAAAATATAGAGTGGTCCTTTGGGGATGTTCCAATCAGAATATTCCCAAAGAAGACCAGTCTGTAAAATAAAAAAAAAACTGCAAAATTATTCAGTGGTCCATCAATTGCATATCTTTGGGGGTGTTCCGATATGCCTTCCAAATGTCTGAGAAAAAGGTGTGCTAGAAAGAGTGCATTGCAATGCATTTCTAAAGCTACATTTGGTGAAAAGAGGCAGCTATTACCGAATTACCGGCGGCAGTTACGGCTTGAACGGCGAAGATTCCCATAATCAATGAACATCTTCCCGTATGCCGAGGCAATGGATGATCTTGCTACTATGTAGCAAAACCAAGAAACACGACGCCCGAAGCTTCATTAACCCTTTAACCGATTACATTTGAGTATTCCAAACTAAAAAAAAAAGATAAAAAAAAGAAAAAAATAAAAATACTCATGTCCCAGGAGTTTTCTTAGTGGGTAGGAATCCCACACTACCCATTCTCTTAGGAGAATGGGTGTCTTGATCGGGGATAACACTTGCCCTCCCGAACCAGAAGATCTTTCTCCTGGTAAAATAACAAAAAAGAAAAAAAAAACGATTTCTCTCTTTTCAGAAACGGAACCAGCGCGTTGTATCGAATGAATAAATGAAAACATCCCTAGATGAATGTATGGAAGCTCCTTATGAAAACAAACTTTTCCTCGACATGTTTAGTTCGATTCACTTTCTATATGTGTATAAGATGCAACACTAGTTAATTCGTAATACGGAGCATTTGGTGGGTTTCAGTGGATTAAATTGGTTCGAATGTTGCCATCCTCTCTTCCAGTGGTTGAAATTGATTCATTTATTTTCATATATACTAAACAAAACTGTATAAACGCACAGCCTACCGTGGTTGTTGAGAAATTGAAAAATTTGGAAATTAGTCTACCAAACTTCGCATCAAGTAGTCTTATTGTGGAAAATGTAACAAAAATGTTTATAAATCAAACGCAGCACCCATTTAGAATCAATTGTTTATGAGACGAGATGGCTTGCAGATGTGATATTATTCGCTCCCGCTCAAAAAGGCGCTCAACCCAAACAACAACTATACTTAGCGCCTTTCTGGACTTTATATTTTGCAGAAAGAAAAGGTCTTCACCGACAATGGGAAATGTGGTGGGGAAATGTGTAGATTGCCAACGAAAATCAACAAATAGACGCGAAGGATTTAAAACATTGTTCACCATCTTAGACAACGACAAATATGGCTATACAGCGGAAGAAAAAGAACGCAGGAGGAACACCCAGATTCCAATATATTACAAATATAGGTATAGAGATAGAAATTATAGGCCTGTAAGTAGATATAAACAACTTTTTCGTATAATAAGGTGTTTTTAGATTGAAGAATGGTATTTAAGCAACTTTCGTTTTATTTATTTTCAGATCACGAAGAAACCGAGACTCTCGGATATTGATGAAAATGAGGAAATTTTCTTCTGATGTTTAATAGTTTTTCAGTAATCGATTAATTATGTATTTAGTTTTCTCTCTTTCTTTTCTTTTCTTCTTTTTTTTTAAAATGTAATTTAATAATAATCGGGTAAAGGCAAAATGAAGCCTCGTGTGCCGTGTCTACTGGTTTTGCTGTATGCATACAGCCTTTGCCTCGGCACACGGAAAGATGTGCCTTGATTATGGCAACCTTCGCCATTGAAGCCCTAACTGCGGCGGGTAATGCGGTAATAGCAGCCTCTTTTCCGAAAACGTGGCTTTACAAATCCGATACGATGCACTCTTTCTAACACTGCATATCTTCAAGCATTTGCAAGCATATTAGAATACTCTCAAAGAAGATCAGTCTCTAAAATTAAAAAAACAAAAATTATTTTTTATAAAAAAATTTATTGATTGGTCCTTTGGGGATGTTCCGACCAAAATATTCCCAAAGAAGATCAGTCTCTAAAAAAACACAAAAAAAATTTTATAAAAAATTATTGATTGGTCCTTTTGGGATGTTCCGATCAGAATATTCCCAAAGAAGATCAGTCTCTAAAACTAAAAAAAAAATATTTTTTATAAAAAAATTATTGAGCGGTCCTTTGGGGATGTTCCAATCCGTATATTCCCAAAGAAGATCAGTCTCTAAAATAAAAAAAAAAATTTTATAAAAAAATATTGAGTGGTCCTTGGGGGATTTTCTGATCAGAATATTCCAAAAGAAGATCAATCTTTAAAACTCAAAAAAAAAACATTTTTTTTATATAAAATATAGAGTGGTCCTTTGGGGATGTTCCAATCAGAATATTCCCAAAGAAGACCAGTCTGTAAAATAAAAAAAAAACTGCAAAATTATTCAGTGGTCCATCAATTGCATATCTTTGGGGGTGTTCCGATATGCCTTCCAAATGTCTGAGAAAAAGGTGTGCTAGAAAGAGTGCATTGCAATGCATTTCTAAAGCTACATTTGGTGAAAAGAGGCAGCTATTACCGAATTACCGGCGGCAGTTACGGCTTCAACGGCGAAGATTCCCATAATCAATGAACATCTTCCCGTATGCCAAGGCAATGGATGATCTTGCTACTATGTAGCAAAACCAAGAAACACGACGCCCGAAGCTTCATTAACCCTTTAACCGATTACATTTGAGTATTCCAAACTAAAAAAAAAGATAAAAAAAGAAAAAAATAAAAATTCTCATGTCCCAGGAGTTTTCTTAGTGGGTAGGAATCCCACACTACCCATTCTCTTAGGAGAATGGGTGTCTTGATCGGGGATAACACTTGCCCTCCCGAACCAGAAGATCTTTCTCCTGGTAAAATAACAAAAAAGAAAAAAAAACGATTTCTCTCTTTTCAGAAACGGAACCAGCGCGTTGTATCGAATTTGGGGAATTATGTTTGAAATTTTGCTCATTTCACAATTTTGAAAAAAACGAGGAGGACGATTAAATGAAAGCATTTCTAGATCAATGTATGGAAACGCCTCCAGAGGAAGTACCAACCGGACCGAACGATATGTATATATTATTATTATAAATAAGTCAAAACAATAAAACCAACAAAAAATGTTTCCTGCATGGAAATAATTATTTTGGAAAGAAAAGGTATCCAGAACCCAGCTCATACAAACTAGTGCGAATGGGTATACGTTTTTGCCAGGTGTAGTCAGAAATAGGTGTTATAAACGCACAGTCACGTTGTCCAAAGAGTTCTTTTTTGAGGTGTACCGTAAGTGTAAACAGAATTGTTTTACACTTCTTTTCAGAATTCTGTTTACACCTAGATTGCATATGAAATCTGCTGTAAAAGAAGGGACAAAAGAATTCTGAAAAGAAGAGCGAGCAGTTGTGAAGAGAATTCTTTTACACCAAAATAACACCAAAATTTCTCGTTGGGCACTTTCCAGCTTTCCACCCGGTAATGAAGAGGAAACTAATCTTTACTTCAAATTGCATTATTAAGTTAAAAAAAACTAGTTTGTATTCTTTTCTTGTGGTAGTGTTAGAAATTATATTGCAGCTGATATAAAAACTGTGAAAAAGAGTGAGATCACCAGTAATATAATGTTTTATGATGTTATCTTTATGACTATCCCCGACGAACCATTTTATATCATTCAGAAATAAAACAAATAACAGAAAATTTCGCAAACCGCTAATGACGAGGACAATGTAATTAGTGAGTGTTTTTTTTTTTTACTTTTATTTATTATAGTACATAGTTTCGAATTTTTTTCTTTTCCATTGCGTAATTTTTATTTCCTTCTTACGCTGTTCTGTGTTTGTTTGATTTTTTATGATTTAGTTTCGAATTACTGCGACACTACATCGGATGTTACGGTTCTTTTTCATTTTGCTAGTTTTGCCTCTCCTGTCCACACATTCGCAACTGTTTTACCTTCTTAAGCGATACGATGTATATGTAACTAAGATCAAATCTTGCCCTTCCTTTACTTTTACTATATTAATATTTATATTTATATTTACATAAACCATAATTAACTTTGTTAGCATCTTATCTGCTCCCCCTTTCTTTCTCTCTCGCTTATGCTAGGTTTATATCTTGCAGCTAGTTGCCTTTCGCTGCTGCACACTGCTTTGAGCAGGGTTAGTGTGTTCATTTTCATTACTTTATAATTCATCTCGTTAGCATTACCGTTACCATAATTAAACGAAATTTCTGAATGCTGTGCACACTGCAAATTTGTTTGCGCACGTTTCCGTTTGTATTCCCATCAAAACATTAACACATTAACTTGTTTGGATGCCTGCTGCGGCATCGGTTTCACATGCACGGTCAGTTTTGAGCTAAAATGTAGTTTTATTTCCTCTTGTACCAACCGGTCGTACTTTGAAGTGAATTTAACCTGCAAAAAAAGTGCAGCCAGACAGTTTTTTGCAGCATGCGCTTGTACACCATTAAAGACAGAGCTTTTGGTTTGTAAACATGCAATTGAACAACATAAATTATTCTGCAATGAAATGATTTCGTTTTGGGATAAGTTCAAACACTCTACGGGATGTGTGTTCGTTTGGCTTCCACATAGATTATCTTTTTTTTAAATGTGCATTTATTTACAAATACTTTCAGCTTTTCTTCCGATTTTTATTCTGTTTTGAGTGTAGGAATTTGGAACGTATGATTTCTTCCCAGGTTTCGTATCTTTCCTCTGTTAAACAACGATGTGGGTTTTACTTCTCCTGTTTTGTTGTTTCGTTTGATTCTATTTTTGTTTCTTTTTATTTTCTAAATTATTTTCTGCTTCTTTCATGTAAGACTTGTTTCGAAATAGCAAAGATGTTTGTTTTTGTTTTTTTGTTGTTATGAGTTTTACTTGATTTCGGATGGATGGTCAGAGATGCTACGAGCGACTAGGTATGTAAGTATGTATTCCGGCTACATTTATTTCCAAAATCAAGACCGGGAAAGGAACTGCTCGTTTAGTTTGTTCCTTGCACTGGGAGTGGCAAAAAAAAGGTTCCGGTGTTATAACGAATCTCT
This sequence comes from Anopheles ziemanni, assembly GCF_943734765.1. Classification (NCBI taxonomy): domain Eukaryota; kingdom Metazoa; phylum Arthropoda; class Insecta; order Diptera; family Culicidae; genus Anopheles; species Anopheles ziemanni. The sequence continues at coordinate 35,740,462 of NC_080706.1, read as the reverse complement.
CGTGCTTTTTGCTTTCGCACCGGTTGTTGTTTATTTATGTGTAATTGTACTGAATGCTCCAATGCACCGAAGGGCATCCAATTTAATGCACGAGTAGTCCGTGTATCCTGTGAGCAGATGCAACACTGTTAATTTCTCCCACCCTTGAGCCAACTGAGCCGTTTGTGGGGAAAGGGTTAATCCAAAAGCGGGGGGTTTCTTTTAAATATATCAACCTTCCTTCCCGAAGTTAGTTCAACGGCGCTTTAGTTGCTATGTGCTTTTTACAGTATATGTCGATCGAAAAACAGAATGAAATAAAATAAACGATCGTGCTTATGCTGACAAGGACACCGGAAGAGACGGGATTTTGTCGACCACGTTGAACGTGGAAGATTGGATGGATTTTACATAGTGTTCATTGTTTGCACTAGGCGTGGTATATGATTTCTGGTTCTTGAGCGTGTTCGCTTATATTTGAATATTTTAAAAATATTTGGCCGTTTTACCGTTGGAGGGGGACTTTTGGCAAGAGATTTGTTAGGATTAAGGTTTTTATTTTTGGGTCCAGGGATGTTCGCCGTTCGTAGGTTTATTTTCCTATACATCGTGACACCTACTCGCCGTTAGTACGTTCTCATCACTTATTTTCTGCCTGCCTTCCTCAGCTAGGCGTTCATCCTGGCCCTAACCGACACACTACGCTATAGATTGAGCAATTTTCTATGCCCCCGACGCACGTCTCGCAGACCGCCCGCTGCCCATTTTCGGTGGACGGCGAGCCGGCCGGCCCTGCTCGGGCTAAAAATGGGAAAAATCTGAGCAAAAACCAACGCATAACCTAGGTGTAGTATGTTACTCTGTGTGTGCACGGGAATAAATTCTCGGTAAGTCTTGTATGTTGTGTGTGCGAGTGTTTCTGTGTACGTCCTGCTTCCGTCTTCTCGTGTTTTCTCTACTGTTCAGTGTCGTTTCTTACCCACTACTTCCGAACGGTTCAATTTGTTTCCTCTACCGCCATTTTCTCGAACACTCTTTTGCCTTTTTCGAAAGTGCTGGATTAATGTTTTGTTACATTAACCACTTTTTCTTTGCTTTTTTATTCTACGTTTTTCTCTTCCTTCAAACCCACTTTCTTCCCTGTTATACTAACAACTTCACTGACACGGACCGCAAATGGAAAAATACAAACGGGAACAAACGTTATTTTAACCCCACACAACGAGTGTCGGTTGTTGAGCTAGTTATCGAACGGTCCTAGACAGGTATAGGGGAGGGTAGAATTGTCACTATCTACGCTGAAATTGAGCTATGAAGGTTGGTGAAAGGTGAAAAGAAGTGGCATTTGTCATCCGTCCAATCGCAAGAGTGATAGAAACAGCAGCAACTTAAACAGCATAAACACATTTCTTTTCTGTGCAATGATGGTGAAATGAGAGAAGAACAGAAACAACATAACGGAAAAAAGGAAGGTTTTATATTTACAATTACATTTATAATTTTTCATGTTTTCGGGCGAGTTTCACTAACGCCAACACCACGTGTGGGGTGCTATCAAAACGATTCCTAATCGTTACGATCACACACCCTAAACGCTGCACCGCGGTCGGACGACTTGGCCTTACATTGGTGTCCTGGTTGACTAAACTGTTTGCCTAAAGACGTGCCCGATCGTCCATTTTCCATTCATCCTCGTTGCGTGGAAGCAGAACCTTTGTCACACGCCTCACGCCATTTCTATTAACCTAGTCTGACAAGAAACTAACAGCAAACAATAATTATAATAATGTACTAAACATCTGATTCCCTTTTCCCATGCGTCATCATCACCATTGTGTAGGCTTAGCAAACCTCGATCACAGTGGGGTCAACGAACCGCAATTTCAGAATTTATCTACAGTGTTTTTTCTTCTCCCGAAAGGCAATATAGTTTGAAAGAAAACCAGTTGTCCCTCCGGTCGGATCAAGCCTGGTGGTCCAAAAGGAAACGAAACAAGTTCCAAGTACCGAGAGTGAAGTACAACTAATTCCTCTTTTTTCTAGCTAGCAAATGAAACCTAACCGTATATCCTTGTACAGGCCCGTGCGTACGGGCTGTCTATAAATTATTGTGTGTTAAATATATAACCTTGGAGGACACTCTTCTTGCCGCGGCGTTTCTTTTAGCGTCCCTATAGTGTTATCGTCCTTTCCAGAGGACACCAAGAACCTCCCATTGTCGCTAGGAATTGAGCCTCGACGGGCGGGAAACAGGGGGGTTTGCGCTCAATTCAATCGTTACGAACGATAAACTTCTTTTTTTCTATTAACTTCAATTACTTTTTTTTGGCGAATTCGAGTGCGTGGAAAACATAGTCATTTGGTTTGACGAATCTTCTAGGTTTTGCCATTTTCCTGTACCGTTGCCGTTGCACTTGGCGAACATTCGAGGCTGAACTATTGCAATGATTTGTGTTTGTTGGGTCGTAGTATTTCTTTCCGGTTCCGGGCTGGGAGCAATAAACTCCACAACGATAGGGGTGCCGATGTATTGCGATTTCGAACGCTTCCGGAACGAGCCTATTGTACCATTGAGTATTGAGTATTGGATTGCGTCGTTTTTGGTGGTTAATAATTTGTGTGTGTTGTGTTGTTTGCGTCTCTTGCTGCTCGCCATTCCAACAAGCAGTCCAATGTTTGCGTTCCAAATGGTTTAATTTGAATCAGTTTGAGCTCATCGTCGTCGGTTGGTGGTGTCGCGGCATGGCTGTAGGTTAGACGAAATCGTTCGTGGCCGGTCTGTTTAGGGGTTCCTGTGCCTGAAAGAAGAAATTGAAGGGGTTGTAAAAATGAATTAGAAAAATGGAACGATTGGAATGACCAAAAGAAATTGAAATTTTACGAAAGTTAAAGAAAAATTGAATTCATTTAAATTACATGCATAGGAACAAGAAGAATTTCAGACAGGAAAATAAACACGTCCATAATGGCGAACAAAACTTTCCTAGAGACATACAACAACGACAAAAATTAACTAATTTGCTGAGTAAATTATGTCTATACAACAAATGCTTTCGTAGAAATCAATTTTCATATTTCCTAGGAGTAACAAAACGCAACTTTCCTGGTGATAACTAAATAGTACCGGCACCAGTGTTCTTAGTAAATGTAATCCTACGTCTGCCAGTGCAATTTCAATTAAGCTCCCACATTGAAATGATTATATGACTCGTATTTCATTGAGAACCGCTTCTTACGAGCGAATGATTTGATGCTTACTAGAAGAAATCCCTTTCCATCAACCGTTGGGACCGTCGTTGTTCAAGCGAATCGAGATGCAATTACTTTTCGTCCTAAGCTCCCATCGTCGAACTTCCCAGCATGGGTTGTTTGAACACGAAGAGTTTCACACTGACTGGCTTAAAAAACACAATTCGTACCACATGCAGAGCATTTAATGTTTCATAGCGCGTAAAACGAGAAAAATTATTTTTTAAATGTATCAACACAGACGCGAGGTTTGTTAAATCAAACAATTTCAAATCTCAGCACAGTTTTCAAACAAAGGCATAATGTTGTGTAACGAAAAACACAGTATGAGAATGGAATTTTTCTAGTTTTTGTAATTGTGTTATATATTAAATTGAAGCAAAACAAAATTAAAATTGGATAACACGATTTCAGCCTCCAAGTATGTACGATCCCTTTCGTGCAGTCAACTTTTTTTTAACAAGAAGCTTTGTTTGTAACAATTATAATAACCATTAATCTTTTTTTGGGATTTCATTATGGCCTTATAAGGTTTCATTTGTAATTTTCTTTTTGACAAATTCTCTACTTCTTAAGTGAACGTAAAACAAAAATCACGCCACATGTTCGTGCAATTGAGTATTGTTTTCCTGATATAATATTAAATATAAAGTAGTTTAGTTCGAAAACAGCTCATTCCTAATGTCTATCTAAAATGGCCCAAGTCTCCCTTAATCACATTTGTTCAATGAGATCCTTGAAAATATTTTGTAACATGCAAAAATGTTTTGTACATTCGTGTTTAAAAGGATCAAAGAAGTTGAAAGTAGCATGCAAATACTTTCACTAAGGCGCGCAAAGGGAAACAGAGAGCAGGGCACGAAACGAATATAAAAATCGAAGGAAAAAAGTCAATTTCTCTAACATTGCAACAACGAGCAAACACAAAAAACGGCTTCCGCTACCGTTTCTTACCTTCCCATGTGGTGTGGGTTTAGCGGACGAATGGGGAAGTCAAACGACGAATGTCCTCAAGGAAAATTATGTTGCACGGAAGGAGCACATATTTATTCTCTCTCTCTACCTTACTCTGAATTGATCAGCGCCAGATCAACCCCCGTTCGTTCGCTTCCACCGTTCTGTTGGGGGTGTTGTTTGGCTTTTTTCTTGTTTGGTTTGAATTATTGATGCACTGGTGCAGTTGTAGCTGTTAGTTACGATGCAGTTTGCGTATTCACAAAATTCTTTTAGCTTAGTAAATCGGCATGTTTCAAGGTGTTTGGTATGTTTCGCTTGCGTGCCGGGAAAAAAGAAACCCAAATGGAAGCAGATCGCCGGTACCCGTGTTGCAACGCGTGCCACTGCTGATGATGGTAATGGTGATGGTTGGTGGTGGTGTTGAAAGTGCAGCAGTACCGTTGAGATTTCCGTGGGTCCCCATGAGAATTGAGAACAAAACCAACTCGCATTCGGCTGCTATTGGTTTCTACTAGTTGACCATTTCCTCCACACATTGGGTTTATCGTACACAATCTCTCCGTTCTCGTTTAATTCCCTCTCTATTCGCTAAATATCTGCAAAACCCCATTCTTCCAATGTCGCGGAGTTTAATGCCCTTCCTTCACTTAGTCTACTTGAAAAACGCTTCATGTGCGGTAATGAAATGTATTGATCTGATCGAACCGTCCGATCGGCAAGCGTCAAAGGATGGTTGGAGAAATGAAATCCGCATATCCGTCGGTAACGGGCCAATTGCAAGGATAATAATTTGAAACGTCGAAAGGATTTGAGGAAGTAGAAAATAATAAAAACGACAAGATACATTATAATCATCACACACACACACAGCGTCACACAAATGTTGGCGAAGCGAGAGCAAGTGTCGAAGAAAGAATGCAAGAAAGAAGAAAAGAGAGCAGAGAAAAAGAGATATAAAGAACGTTAGCACGGTTGCGGACAGCTTCCGATGTCCTTTTGGTACACGAAAACAGAAAAGAAAACAAAAACTATGTTATTTATCATTTTGGGGTTTCCTTTCCGCTGCAAAGCTCAGAAACTTACAAGATAGTAACGTTCTTCAATCAATTTTCTGCTCATATGATTTAAATCCCGTACGACTTCGGATGGAAACTGCCTACTTAGTTGGAAGTTGTTCTTTCAAACCAAAGGCGACTATGTGCCTTACGAAAAGCTCACTTTTTGACGTGAAAAAGCTTACTTCCTGTCACGGTTTGCATTGCCGATCTAGCGAGCGGAGGTTATCGTCTTGATGCTTATCCATTTCAACTTCTCTAGCATGTACACGACTGTAAAATTGTGGATGTAACGGATCTTGGTACTTGTATGCTCACTTCTCACCAAACGCTTCCACCGACCGCTGCTCTAATCTTGATCTAAAAGGACATCTCCGACGGGCAGCTTTCGGTGAGTTGTTTTAAATCCTTCCCGTGCCGTTCGTTCCTCCCGATTGTCCCACCCGCGCTAATCCTTTGCTGGTGCTCCTTTTTAAGTAGCAGTATGTTTAAGACACGCTTAATGTACCGTACGCCACCCTTTCTTTTCCCTCATTCCGAAGGGATCCCGAATGGAAACCCGGGCCGGAAGTTAAATCCTTTCTTAGCGTCAACCCCAACCAAGCATTGTGTGTATGTGTGTGTGTGTGTGTGTGTGTGTGTGTGTGTGTGTGTGTGTGTGTTTGTGCATCCGTCATGGAGAAGAAAGAAAATGAAAACCTAAGCTTGGTTTTCTTCTTTGGTGTCTGTGTGTATTTGTGTGGGTTTGTGTGAAGGAAAAACGCTCCCTGCATATCGCAACTCTGACGGGAAAAAATGGCGCTGTCCGGTGCATGCATTAGAAGTCACTCGGTGGCATGCGTTGCTCTAGGCCACATCGGTTGGGAACCGTTCTTTTGTCGGACGGGAATTTGGCCGAGTTGCGAGGGGAGATGAAAAGACGTACCGGAATATTCAGCTTTCATTGTACTTCTTTTTCTGCTTGAAAACAGACAAAACGAAAGGAATGAAAATCTGTGCACTTGTGTTGTACAAGGTGGGGGGGATAAGACTGCATCGGACAGCTGCCCGAAACAGTGAAACGCCAGTTCCAAACCTAGTTTTATTTCTGCTTGTGAAGGCAAACGCGACAAGGCTGACGAGGTATCTCCTTCACACGCGCGCTGGCCACAGCTGGCTGAGGAGAACTGGGCCCTCAGCTCACCGGAGACAAGTGGAGGGCAGCCTGAAATGCTGCCGAGCACTGAAAGCCGGGATGAAAATCACATTTCACCCCGGGTTTCGACTCCGTGTTTTTTTCCCACCCGCTCGTTTTGACTAAGCTCAAGGATTTGCATTTGCAAGTTTGCAAGCAACATAAAGTTCATCGGTGGTGATTTCGTGTGCCATTTACCCGCCCAGGCCTTACCCGAGCCAAAATAAAATCCAAAATCGCATCCGTCCGGCGAAAGCGTACTTCCACGGGCACAGCAATTGTGTTCGCACAACACAAACTTTCCCATTTAATTGACCGAAAGTGTGAGCGGCCCGAGCATTGGACACAAAAGTTGCCGATACCGGCAGGGCTGGGATGTTTACTTAAAACTTTCTACGTATGTATGTTAGCTTATTTTATTATCCACCTCTCGGTGAGGCTTGCATGAAGGTTTGGCCGTGAATAATTCATGCCCGTGTGCCGACCTCACGAAGGGAGCCGTAGTCACCACCATGGTGACAAAAGAGAAACACAGAACACAGAAACACACATCGGAAACCGGCGCAGATTCACGGGAACCCTCTCTCTTCACCGGGCAGATTAATTATGGGACAAAAGTTAGGCGTTTTACTTCATGGTAGGTAGGTGTGGATTCGACCAACGATTCGATTGCTAGACCCAGGCTCGGTATACTGGCCCTCGACGAGTACTTTGTTTTGCTCGGGTGTCGCTTTTAAACACACCAGCACTACCACGTACGACCGAAAGTACTCAAAACAAACATTAGAACTATAGGGGACCATGCCGGGTGTTTACCAAGGGGCACGTGGTTATTAACAACAACAAAAAAAACACCCTTCCATCTCACCCACCATACTACAGTCGGGCACTCGAAAAATGGTGGCGAGATTGCTTTTGAAAATATAAATAATAAAGAAAAACTTTCAGTTAGTGTTTCAGTGTGTCCGTCCCTTCCGTTCTACCGGCAGCGCAGCTTCCAACACCGGGCTCCACCATGGCTTTTTTGTCCTCCATGAGCGGGTACACACACACCCACGACCATGGACACATGGATTTAATCAGGTTAATATGTGCCCTGCGCTCCCAGTCAGTCACTAGTACGCGGCCCTTGTCTGCCTTGGCGCCAACCCCGAAAGGTAATGGGATAAAACTCTGAAACGTTATTAGTTTTACACAGCTCTGAATGCGGGGCAGGCGCACGTGGCAAAAAAAAATCACCTTTTTGATGTTACGGATGGGACTTGCGAGGACGAAGAATTCTCTATTTAATTATAGTTCACTTTTTTTCTACCTCTTGACACGATGCAGCACGTGGTGGACGTGAAGGGTGAGTGATACGCAAAAAAGAAAGAAGTATCCATGAATATATACCGGTAGCGGTAGGTCCCTTAGGCGAAACGCGGCCAGCAACCCGTGATAACGATCTTTTCTATGCAGCAATCGTTGCTAAGCCGGTGTTGGCAACGGGTGCACAAGGTTGCACGTTGATGGGTGTCCTTAAAATTTTCATACCTTACTCGCCCACCACAAGTGAGCGTATGTGTCCGTTGTATGTCCGTTCGTCGGTGGTGTTAAACTAGATCCTTTGATTTACCTTTCATTCGTCGGTTGCTCCATCGCTTCTTGCGCTCAAGTGGGGTCTTTAGTTTGTTTAGCTTCGTTTTAATTGAGTGCTTGTTTCATAAAACGGTTCAACGTTTTCCCATGTCAATCTACCTGTCGGTGCCCCCTGGGCTCGGTTTATGAAATTCTTGCTTTGATTTGCGTTGCTACGGATCGTTTCCAACGTTTCTTCCGTGTGAAAACCTCTTTCGCCTACTGAGCGGGAGATTTTCATTCGTCGCGTATAAATATCCAATCTAAACCATCCGTTTTGTTCTGTTCCTTATGCCTAGTGTGTGTTTGTGTGTGCTTATGTTTTCCTCTGCTCACTTCAGTATTCTTTTCTCGTACAATACATCATGTTCTCGCTAAACTGGTACGCCTTTTTTCGAACCGCGAAAATCGTTTGGGAGCCCGACAATGGATCCGGTCTGCTGTGGTCGTTGTTTGAATCTTTCTATTGACTAACGAGACGTTCTTCGAAATTTGTGTCCGACATTTAGCTGTGTACGTGCGTGCGTGCGTTTGTGTTGGGTTGGTTGGCAGTGGCTTCGCGAACCCCCACCATCACCTATAGTGGGTCCTGCTGTACACACACCCAGGGCACACGGGGCCCCCCTTATCGTATGCTGACGGAGTAGTCCCGGGCCAGCGCTCTTACCTCTTCGCCCACGGTGCTCGGGTACATGCGGCTCTGCATGTTCTTCTCCAAGCTGAACTGATCCTCGGTCGTTTTCCTGTACACAGGATTGTCGAAGTTCATCGACGTCGAGTTCCGGTGCAGGTGGTGCCGATAGATGCAGAATACGATCTGAAAACAAAATGCGAGAGAAAAGTTGTGAGAATATGTGGCCGTACGGATGGCGTACGAGGTTTATTTTTGGAAAAAATCAAATAACCGAAGAAAAAGATAAAGATGTGTTATTTTTGAGAAAATTTAAAAATAATGATTGTACAATACATGTTATAAACGATCGTTAAATTAACGAATCCTAGAAAGTTGCTCTATGGTTGTAGAAACAACCAAAATTTCAGTCTTTTATTTCCCTGAGTTTGTTTGTAACAGAAAGAACCAGTTGTCTATTTTCCGCGCTTATTTGTATATTTCCTATCTCTAACAGTTCCTCTTTTTCTTTGACAGGTGCTTGTTAGAGCGAGTCCGGACTCGCAGTTCTGGATTGTCTCTAACAATGCACTAAAGCACAATAAATTAACCATACAAAGAAAAACGTACATTGAGATAATTAAAAGATGCAACAAATTTAACTCGAGTGGAAAAATAAATTGGATTCATTGGTTCACAAAAGCAACTAAACCTTTCTTTTCCATCACCTTCTTTGCTTACATATGATAAAAGAGAATTTTTTAAGTAAATGAAACTATCATGAAACATATGAATTTACGAAAACGGGACCTTTTGCCCTACACGTTTTAAAGACAACATAATACTAACGTGTTGACCCGGATTCTTCTTGGTTGGTCTACACCAACCATTTTGAAATAACAATGAAAGAAATTTCCCAATGAAGATACAAGATTTAATGAATGAGACGAGTTTCATAAAATTGTTTCCCTGTAAGATTTTCGAGCAATTCGAGAGATTCTCTCCTGATGGTGCTAGATAACAATAAAAACGAGGGTTTGTGATTCAGATAGAGAAAACGATTACCTTTTCTAAACGTTTTCATTTAAAAGCAAACGACAAACATGTTGCTACCATTCGGATACATTGGCGAATATTAGAAATCCTGGAAGAAGAACTTTGCGAAGCCGAAGAGCAAAGGGAAGCAGCAGTCACCAAATGTTGGGAACTAAAAACGATTTCCTTTGCATTGAAATTGGAAATTTTTCTTCCCCGTGAACCAAAGCGTCGGAGGGTGGAAACCAAACTCGGAAACGAAAACGAAATTGAGCGAAAGAAGGGAATTTTCTTCTTTAGTTTTTTAGTTTAAACAGCGTAAACTTAACTTACCGTTCCAATGAAGACGAACAGCCCCGTGATGATGGCGATGGAGATGAGGGCCACCTGGCCCGAGTCCTTCTCGACCACGTCCGGGCGGATGATCGTGTCGTCGGTTCCATTTCGCATCGTCGCTATTATAAATATCCATTTATTACCGACAGAGCAAGAGAGGGCGGCCACAACAGAGGGGTAGAGAGGAAGGTAGAAAAGAAAATGTTAGAAATGTCTTGATTAAAACCGGGCGTAATATCTTCGGGTTGGTTCCGTGCCCGGTTGCGGTCGAAACAACCCTCCGCTCCTGCACCACCACACCCTGCCTGCTGATGGACGGCCGGTTGTTAGAACAATTACAAACACACCAACCCAACCGGGATTCCGTACACCGCCCACTCGCTCAAGGGCGGTGGGAAGGATGGAAGTGGATGATCCTTACACGCTACGAAATGACAGGAAAGAGGGACGCACATGAAGTACTTTTCACATGAGGGGAAAAATGAAACCATCACCATGAAGCAGTTGGAAAAGTCAGCGACAGCCGAAACGCGAGAGGACGGAACAGCGGTTAGGCGAGAAGTGGAATGTGGAATGCATTTGGCCGCGATCTCGAGGGGTCTAGGGGTTCGTTCGTGGAGGTGAAGGTTATGGGTGCCGTTTGGTTGGAAATTCTTGAGCGTGGAAAACGGTAGTCCCAAGAAGGCGTCCGCCCCACACCCATTTGGGTGCATTATCTTAGCGCCACTTTTCCGCGCAGAAACATATTAACGGAGCGGCATAAATAACGACAGTAATGGAAACCATTACCGGGTACGATCGCGAGCCGGCTGCTCTGGAGATGGCTCGGTGTTGTGGTATAGTAACCACCGGGAAGTGATGGCGTTGGGCAAAATGTTAATAAGTAAACCGTTCGTTACGAAGCGACGACGCACAACGGGGCTAGAAGGCTGCCCGTTGTCTATATAGATCATAATTAGGTTCAATTAGTGGCGGCAAATATTTTTTAATTTTCACTCAACCTTTCGCAATACCGTGCACTCTGATACTGACCATTAGAAAGTTAATATAAGTCCGCTAACAGTGGGGCATTATGTGCCAGTGCCTGGCGTTGATGGGACGGATTTCCTTTCTTTCAGTTTGTGTTCTCGCCATGCGGAGTTAGGGCGGTGATTTTGAGAATCAAATAGTTGAAAAATTCTCTAGAATTGTATGTTTTGCTTTGAATCATTTCAGGAAATTCTGAAATTGTCGAATCAGTAAAGTGTATACCGAACTGGCAGAAGCAAACATGTTTATGAATCATTTATAATACGTTCAATCAAACTTTTTGATGGTTAGGAATGTTTTCGTTTAAGTTGAACTCCAGTACTTCTTTCAATTTCTCTTTTGTTAAATAAAACAAAATTAAACTTGATTTAACTTTGTTTGAATTCTGCTATTTATAACGCATTAATTGAAAAATTATTAATAGAATGCTTTGAGGTTGGCAAGTGTTATGTTAAGAGATATAATTTCAAATTTAAATTTATTGCAAGAGCACTAATCTGAGTCGTATGACAGATGTTTTTCTCATTTGTTATCTGTATAATAGTCCTTGAATTACTTGGCATTGTTGTTGATATCAACCTTAGGTAAAAAACAATAAATTATCTTAAACGTTGATACCAAGTCACAATCATTAAACTAATTTAAAATAATTATTTTCAAGATCTTTCGAAATTTTTCCGAAACGGGAAAAAAGTTCTACAAACGGAATTTTACACTTCGGTTTCAACCATTAATGTTTAGTTTCGAGCTTTAAAATTATTATTCAAAAGTATTATTCTGCTTAGTAAAATGAAGAATATTAAAATTACACATCAGTAGCTATCCAACATGACAAACATAGGATCTCTCGTGTAGGATTTGCTAAACATCTGCTTCTCTCGATGAAACGACAGCATTTTTGCAAACAAAACAATAAAAAAAAAGAACAGAAACAACTAATCATGTTTGAAAAGCCATCAACCGCAGGTTGTACTATAAATGCAGTGCTCTCACCAAGGGAAAAGCAAATTAGACTGTCGAACTAAAACTTAGCTTAGAATTCTTGCAATACCAAAGTTTAAACAATGGACCACACTCCTCTAATCTCACTTCATGAAGCTACACGCGTTACATCTTCGTTAGTTCTGTTATCATTTCGCAGAAAGGGTTTAATTAACTGATGATTGTAATAAATTCTACGGAACAGACACGGCATTCTGTTACCTTATCCAATTTGTTTGAAACCTGTTTTTCCGAAAAGCATTCACCGAAGAATGTGGCACATTGTGGATCACGTATGTGAGCAAGATCTTGCTTCGATATTTATTGTTTATTTAGAGTAAGCTTTCAATCCAACATCAGTAACATTCTCAGATCGCAGATATAAATCTTCCCGGGACAGAAGGATGGACCACATTTCTTCGGAATCGGTAACAATGGCAGAGAAACTTTGAAGTTCGACCGGAATGGCAATGAAATTCACAACCCAAACCCGGCCGAGTGATAGATGGATCGAAGCTTGCCTTCGAAACGAAACGCACAAAGGCATGATCTGTGCTGTTCGAGGAATTTTAATTGGGAACGAAATGTAATTTAGTTTCATTGGGATGGCTTTTGAAACGGATGTTTGTGGGTTTCGTGCGACAAAACTCCAAACGTCCGTAATGACAGGACCACAGAAGCGAATTCAACGAAACGGCCTCTGTTGCACATTATCGTCGTTGCCGGTTTTTGGCTCGAAAACTTGGGGTTTTCATCTGAACGGTACGCTGTAGACTGCTTCCGCACAGGGTTTTGAAACAAAACCGGTGCTCAATCAACCGGGAAATCGTTGGGAGAGGTAATTGTTAAATCAACAACTTGGCTGCGCCATTTTTCGGCCACAATTTAGTGGCTGTGAAAAATCAATACATCATCCCGGGCGCAGCCACGCGGTGTTTCGCTCCGACCTTCGCTGATTGGGAGCCACGAGGAAAATTACTGCGTGACCGTGCGGAACGTATCGCGATCGAATCTCGGAAAATGGGCGGTCGACTGTGGAAAAATTAAAAATGGAAAACCGGACCCGCACCCTCTCCGCACGTCCAGCCCAAGGGGAGCATCCAGGGAAGGGGAGCGAAAGAAATATGCTGAACGCCACGGCAAACTGGCGTCTCATTCAGTAATCATCAATAATCCTGGAAATGATTCCTGTTTAAAGAACGGAACGGCGAACTGGAGAAGAAAGGACATGCGGGAAAAGTAAAAAAAGAAACGATGAAAAGTTTTCCCAAAAGCAATTCAACGCTTGACGGATTTCTATGGCGTGTTATTTTTGCATGGTCCGTGGTTTTCCACCGAAGTGACCATCGACGGGCGTCTCGTTTTCGCCTGCCCTCCCTTCGCCACCAGCCGGAGGGGAAATGCTACGATTCGCTTCATCGGTTCGTTTGGCCACCGAAAAGTAGCCGGGGACGAATGTGCCAATTTCGCCCATTTAGCCGCTCGCCAGCGGATGCGTACAAAGTATTTATACGTCCATTACTGACGCTCGTCCGCCAGGGGCGCGACGAAGGAGACTAGGTAAAAAGTAAAAAAAGAAAAACACCCGGAAAAGCGGAAAAGTGTACTGCAAAGAAAAAATGACTCAACCCCGAACCACAGTACACACACAAACACAAACACACACACACTGAAAAGGATCGATGCTGCAGGAAGCCCTTAAGAATGAAACTTGGAAACAAATTATTCACTTTGGCGCAAGTTTGACGAGAAAATTGCGAAGGCATGAAAATGCGAACGCGGCAGCTTAGCGACGGGTATTCTTCCTACGGCCTGCGGACCGATCCATCTTTGGCCCGTCTGCAGGCGTCGCTTTGATACGTGGCAATATCCATAATGAGATTACGAGCCCTGACCATATTTGCGACATAATTTCCGGCTCGTCTTCGCTGGCGTTAAATCAGCTCGTCAATTAGAGAGCAACGGGGGGGAAAGCGTAAGCTGTTGGTGCGTTAAAGGGAACGACGCAAAAAAAAAAACGAGCCTGCCATAATTGACGCTGATTATTTTTTGTTTACCTTTCACCATGAGCAAAACTAAGCTAAGGATAAAGTGTACAGACAAACTTTTGCTCTACGGCTGCATTTTGTTTCGTCTCAGATGCACTTCCATTAGGCAACATATTTAAAAGTAAAACAAAAGTCGGTCTCATGATTTTATGATGTTTAACCTCAACTTTGTTGAGAAAAAAAGGAAAAGCAGCATGGAATGGACCGTCTTATGTTTAACTTTGAAAACACTCAAGTAATTTCTTGAAAAAGTTGCTGGTTGCAGAAAAAGAATTGAATGCTCTTTGAAAAATCCTCATTTGAATCAAAATAAACATCCTTTCTGGTTATTACTAATATTTTAAAGTTAATTTTCGTCGGCTTTATTCTCATCTATATGCATATAAAATTATTGTGTTACGGTGTTGATGTTAAAACTCCTCCTAAAAGGCTGAACCATGTTTAATCAAACTTTGCACACATGTTCCATAGGCGTGGAAATATGTTTTTAACTATATCTCATGTCTGGAAACTACATACTTTTTTAATTAATTACGATTTTTAATTAATTACTGATTTCTTTGTTTACATTCAGCAATGGCATACGAAGTGTAATCTCAACTCGCAAGTTTAAACGGTCACAGCAGCATGGCTTTTCACAGAGCGTGGAGATTTGATTTCGAACAAATCATTTCTTCTCAATAACAAGAAAAATAATCTTTGTTATTTGGTGGTAAAAATAACAAATTTTATTTAGTTTTATTTATGACATATCTATGTATTTCTATGTAGTAGCATCTGTGAAGTAATATCAATGCCAATTAGTGAATAAAAATGTCGAAATAATTTACAATTTCGAAATCTAAATGTCGATTAAAATGTTAAAATCCAAAACTTAGGCGTCAGAGTTTTTGAACTCATTCATTTTTACAGAGGCACCTGTAGAATAAATAATCAAAATGTGTAGTTAAAAACCAAATATTTTCAACAGTTGTATGTCGCTCAAAACATGTTTGAGCGAGCCAACTAGTAAAATATAAAAAAGTATGTTCAATGAGTTTGTTTCATGTGTATGTACAATTTAGAAACTCCACTACAATGGTCCAATATTATAATCGTATGATTGTAGGAATAAAGAATGATTATTTTCCTAAGAAATAAATCCAGATACAAAAATGTTTCATCGTTCGCTGGAGTGTGAAGTAGAAGAATACCATTAAAACTCCAAACTATATGGGGGAAAAAGTAAATGGCGTTGCATGCAGGCGCATGTTACGCCCATAAATAACGCCCGAGATTTATCGATGTTCCAACTGCGGTCATGAACTTGACTGCCGGCCGAAGGTGAGCAGTAAACGTTCCGTTTACTCGCAATGTTCGTCTTCTCCCCGAAGCGTTCCAGTGGACGGAACGGATTGGTTTTATCTTCCACCCACCCGGGAAATCTTATGCCCATCCCCAAAACTGGGACGGTTCGATTATAAAAGTTTCCCATCAAATGGTTCCACGTGGACGAGAACGCACGTGGCCGGTGTGGGGCCGGAAACCCGAACCGGACGGTCGGTTAAATTTGGTATGCAAAAGGCGCACAACTCGTTCGTTCGTTCTTTGGTTCGTGATGGAAAATTCGCGTCGCCCGTTCGTCGCCATAAAACTTACATCAAAAGTTATACCGTCTGCTTGCTGCCTCCGACCGACCACCGGTGAGTACGGCTTCAACGGGCCCCCGTACCGGGATCAGAACTCGCGCGCCAAATCACGGCAATCAGCGGCCACGTTGGGCGAAACGCCCGGTTGGTTTTCCCGTGTGCTCACACTTGTGCCGTGTTGTTGTGCTTTTCCTTCACGGCAATCGGTGTTCGGGAAACTTGTGCCGATGAAAACATGTTATGAAAAGATGTGCCTCGTCTTGTTTTTTGGTTTTGGTTTCTCGTATTCATCTCTTCTTTGCTTCGTCGCTTGGCTTCCGGAGCCGGGCAACGGCATCACTAAAAAGTTCAAAACTTCCGGTTCGCGGGGGAAAAAAATAAACCGGGTGCGCCACCGGGACACAAACCGGTGAGCGAAAATTCTTTTCGTATACACGCACACACAAACACTTTTCTCTTTATTATTTTTATTGTTTCGTTTTCCCGAACTGCTTTCCCGTGGCACTCGCTGTACCGTCGTGATTTTTCCAGGAGATGGAAAAAAACGGGTGGCCATTTTCACCGCCAGCTGCTGGCAGTAAAACGGGGGTTTTCTCCTCCCGAGTGCAATAATGATAGCAGCCAAAGATGCGTGAAGGAAAATTTGTCCGGAGAACAATTTTAGGGTGAACAAAATGTTGGGAAATAGTAGTGCAACATGAATGCAGCCGCACCGCATGGGGTTGTGCAAATGGCGCGTTAAGAGAGGCAGAAGAGACCACCGGTGGAACGTTGGTGCATCGCAAATCGCTAGCTTGCCGACTTTCCGGCGCAACGTGGGGAAAACGAACGAACGGGCAAGGGTGAGCGCTTCGGAAAGGGTGTTGTGGGGGGAGGGGTGGTCTCGATGCGGCCGGATTCACATTTGCACATTTGCATTTGTTAGCTGAATTTTTAGCAAACCTTCTACCTCAAACTTTCCGAGTATTCTCCCCAAAACCCCGCCATCCCCAACGCGAGGAAAGCGGTTCTTGTGTTTCCTCTTTTTTCACTATCTTTCATTTCACATTCAAGCAATTCCCGATTTTCCTCCCGATACGTCCCGAGAATCGGCGGGAACGGACGGCGGTTTCCGGAGATGAAGTAAAGTTTCGGGCTGCCTTCGGGCCACCACCACACTTCCGTCGACGAAGACGACCGTCGCCACAATCGACCGACGCTGCTTGTGGCTTCCGCCTGGGGAGAAGCCCCGGAGAGTGGTCCCGAAAAGAGGCCCAGGACTTGCCGCGCGGTTCCGGTACTCGTTAGTCACCCTCGATTTCACCCGAATACGACCGGAAATTAAAGCCAGCGAGGAGCTGGCGGGAAAATTGGGCAGCAGCCGCACGATGATGTGCGAGTGAAAAGTCCCGAATGCCACCCCAAGGCCCAAGGCGGGCGGGCGAAAGCCGAAGAAATCTGCCACCGCGGCTCACGTGGTTGATGCTTTCCCCGAAGGGGGGTTGTTTTCCCTTTCTTTTTTTTTTTGGTTACAGCTTTCTCTTAGTTTACCCGATTTTTCCTTTCTTCCGGGGGGTTCGCAATCCTTACTCCGCGGGATGCACGAATGTTGCGCGACTTTAGAAAGATCGGGCACCATTATTTGTGCGGTTGCTGTCAGTGTGTGTGTGTGTGTGCGCAGTTGTTTGTGTGAGTTTGGGTTTCCTGTTGAGGTTTTTCCTACCAGGCGGAGCCTTCTGGCGTTCGCCTTTTGGGAGTTCGGTGGCCGGGAAGCGGCTGGATTGTTCAGTACGATTTTTGTTTCCTCTTGCAGCTGAATTTGAAATCTTTTCCCATACACTTTGAAGAAAAAAAAAAAAACCCCGGCTCCCACCGGGGCCGAGTCAGGCCGGGGATTTGCATTTTCTGCGCGAATGCGTACCGCCGGCCGGGCATCAGCGAATTACGAAGCGTCGGGTGAATTATGTTATTTTAGCACTGCGGTGCTGGGAACATAACAATGCGCTCCGGAGCGATGGCGCTGGTGGGGTGGACGAAGCGGGGTGGTAGAATTGAGTTTTGAATAAAGTAGCTATAAAGAAGCGGTGCGCGATGCAAATGTTTCAATTTTAAGCAGGAAACATTGTCGGTTCGCACCGAAGCGGCGTGAGTAGGGAAAAGATGTACAAGGCAAGTGCATATTTAAAGGAATGTTTACCCCCTTAAAAGAAGGATGTTTCATTTTGAATAGTGACTGATCTAACAGATTTAGTGAAGTTAAATGCACGATTCTTGAAGAATTATTAAATGAGATGTTAAATTCAGCCCAAATGAAGAAACATAAGCCACTGAACTGCTCGATTTATCTGCTTCTTACATTTGTTCACAGTGTATTGAATAAAAAATTGTTATCTGTTTCTTTTCGATACCAATATTGTTTATCTAAGAGCATTAAGTGCAAACATTGAATTCTAAAACAATTAAAATTATTCCAACAGTCCTGGGAAGGTATTTAGGTAATAATGTTTTCATTTTCCCTTTCGGTCAGTCCAAGCTACCAAATTGTACATTGGAAAGTAGAGCTATGTGACGAGACTAACTTTTCATTTTTTGCCAGAAATTGCTATACGAAGCAAAGGAATATTTGGAAACTCATAACTGTTTCTTTCGCTGTTTTCTTCCGAAAAAAGGTATCAACTTTGCTTCAGACAGGTTAAGTGTCGGCTGAAAAACTGAAACACAATCTCTAAAACAGCAGAACAAACTAAACAAACACCTCCCTTACCCATGCTCTCAAGGAGCAGTCAAGGACGAAATGAGCTAACCGGGGCCATCGCGACCAGTGTTCATCAGTCGCTCTATTGTTTCCGGCAATAAGACCCCACCCAACGGAAGCGAGCTCGTGTTCCGCTTTCCGCACAGTCGATTCCTCGGCTCGCCGGTGCAGCTCGTTTGGAGCTCGACAACAAAAGCCAAAGCTGATGATGGTGAGAAAAAACAATATAAACACACAAAGCACATCCTTTTCTCGCCCTTCCTCCCTGGTTCGGGTGTTGCAAAATATACAGAGCGTGGAAAAAAGACAAGGAAGCTCACAAAAGCTTAAGATACCCCCCGCCCGTGTGGCTGAGAATGTTGATAGAAGAACTACTTTTCTTCCGGTTGTACGGGCGGAGAAAGTCGTGCGAGCAAAAATCATTTCATCTTTGGTCACATCGTTTTCTTTCCGTTTCACTTTCCATGCCCCGAAACAGGGGAGGTCGTAAAGCGATGGTCCGGGTTCTTCAGCCGGAACAAACCGGATGGGTTGCGAGAAGTCGCGTGTGTGTCAAAGGGGATGGAATTCATTGTGCGGTGTGAATTGCAATGCAGGTTGCACTGGCAGCTGCAACAAATAGAACTGTCCTTCCGAAATGAAATATTGAGTGTCCTATTGGCTATGGGGCTCATGCCTTTCCAACCCCCGTTCCCACCGGAATGCGCACTCGATTGGAGTACCTTTGAAGGCATCCTTTTACAACATCCATGCCACAGTGGTTCCAATGCAAGTTGCGCTAGGGGAACCCGGAGGGTAGCGGAGGGTTTTTGCACCTATTTTGTTAGTAATTGGATTTTTCGGTTTGGGTATCGATCGGCAACATTCTGTTGTGGGGTGCATTCTAAAATCCACTTCCGCTTCAAGTGGTCCAACGCTCGGGACGATGAGCATGGGATCGAGCGGGCATACCACTGGTTAGGTCGAGATGTATGTGTGTGTGGGTGTGTGTGGGTGTTGGTTGCGGTGGTAGGTGGGAAAAGTTTTAATTAATAAATGGCTGAAGAATGATAAATATTTCAAAGCCCGAACTGCGGTCGGCCAATTGTAGCATCGGTTTGAAGCAATTTCAGCTTTTCTCGTTCGTTTCCTTTCGTTCGTTCGTTCCGAGCGAAAATCGGATGCCATTGGTTTTGGTGTCCAATTACTGTAACTTTTGGTGCGGTGCTGGTAGGCTAGGCTGAACTATGGCACACTTCATTGGGAAAACATGCAACACATGGCCATCGGCCCTACCGTAGGAGTATTTTGGAGCTACTTTGCCGTATTCAAGTGTTGCTATACAATGGTAATATTGCTGCTATAGGCGGCTCGTGTAACTCTTTCTAGTACAAACAAAAAACAAAACCCCTGAAAGGATGCCAATTATAATCATAATTGAATTTTACCCGATAACCACAACAAAAGCGGTACACAAATCATCAAGTATGGGGCCAGTGCGGTGCTTCAACACCAATGCCTGGTAATGCCAGGTCGAGGAAAACCACCTGATGCCAATGGTCGATTCGCGGATTTGTATTGATCTATGCTTTCTTTAGTAATTAAAATAGGAAGAACAGGATAAAAAAAAATTACTGCTATTGGTGCAACGAAAAAAAAAAAAAATGCGGCCATGATTTGTGAATCGACACCGTGCGTATGTAGTGGCGATTTTTTTTTTTGTATTTTAAATGTGTGGATTTTCTGCTGTTTGTATGCTGATGACTGGTGCACGTTGGTTTTTAATCTTTTAATTAATATTCAGCTCATGCGGAACGCAGCCGAGCAAACGGGAAGGGAGGCCCGGGGGTTCGTCGGTAGTCCTTGGCTTAATTTCAGCAACACGCATCCGGCAACACGGTTCGTGGGGTGGCTCGTGGCCCCCGGGTCGGGCCGGCAATTCACGGTAATCTCGTTGTTCATTCAATTAAAAAAATACCCGGCTTTGTTGGCTTCCCCCTTCGGGTGGAAAATCACGATTAATTTATTAATATGCCACACTACTCCGGGTGGCTGCCTCGGTGCCGAAGGGGAGTGCCTTTTGGTTTTTTTTTTTTGGTGTATGTATTTATTCATACACTTGCAAACCATGTTCTCGTGCAGCCTTCGGCGTGAAAAAAAGAGGATAAAGGGGTTTTTTTTTCCTTTACACCCGAAACGGGGTTTTTAACCGACTCCGATATGACAAAAAAGTGACCCGCCGGGAAGCTTTTCATCCCTTAGCCCTTTTGCCACAAACACACACACACACATACACGCACAGTGAACCGGAAACACCTCACTCACGTATTGCGTGCATGCGTGCCCTCGTAATCGATTAAAAGGGAGTGGTAATGAACGGCTTATTACCCAACGGAGAGTCACACGTACACACACACACACACACTTACATAGGGTTCCGCGGTCGACGCGGAGAGCAGGTCGGAAAATCAACTTGTCGATGATTTTTACAAGGCACGCAAAAACGCAATCACACATTAATGGTATTTGCAAAAGGAAAAAAAGAAACGCTCGAACATTACAGAGCTAATAAACGCGTCGCACGGTGATATTGAATGGAACGAATCGAGTATGACGGATGCACGGGTTGGTCAACAACAATCGACGCCGAAGTGACCGTCCGCCGGCCGGTTGCAGTTGAGTGCAGTCGGCAGCCGTGAATAATTAATGTTTACATGCGTGCACTTTTCGGTGGTAGCAATTAATCCAAGTACCTTTTCGGTCGTGCGTGTGTCTCAGCATAATCCAGGTAATGTTTGTGAGACGCATGACGCTGCCACACTATCGATGCTCGTGTGTGTGTGTGTTTTTGCGGTTCCGATTCGTGAGCCGACAAGCAGTTCAAGGACAGAAATCAAACAAAACGCAAATAAATTAAACCACCATCAAACGATCTGCTCCGTCGGGGGGCGGGAACTCGGAAGCTAAAAATAGATGGTGTTCAATTTGGCGCGTCCATGGAGGCGCCTGGTTGTTCACACCGATACGACCGGAAAGCTAAGATGTTCGAACGCACGAGCTGACAGCAAACGAGCTGTGTCCGATCGACACGTCCGCGTATGACTAACTGGCCGCACCTACGGTTGATGCTTAGCATCTGCGATGCTGGTCAAAGTCAAGATATGACGTTTGAACAAACATTCGGAAATGGGGATTAAATGGTGGAGGGTGCTTGTGTAGTTGTTTAGAGAATAGTTTACGAGTTTTTCTGCCCAAGACAGCCCACACAGTGTATCTCTCAAAAGAGTGGCCAGCGTTGAAGAAACGGGAATGAACTACCGTTCTATTTGATGTAGATTACAATCTAGACTTATACTTTTTCCTATTTTTCAGCTAATTTTTCGACTCTAAAACTGGTGGCAAAAAGGTTATAGACCATATGGTTGGTTACTTGAAGCTAATAACATTAATCTACGGCCATATTAAAATATGTGAGCATATCTTTCACTCATCAAAAAGTTCCAAAACCATGCCTTAGTTGGTGTTACATCTATCCTCCCCGTTATCACGTTTTTCCTAAATCACTTTATTTCGGGTTGGGTAAGAAAATTGAACTTACTTTTCTTGGGCCTTGTGATTAGCATAATATTGGTAGCTCATTAACTATTGCCCAAATCGACCATTTATGACAGCCAAAAGTAACTCATAGTTTTTATTTCACTCTTTGGAATAAATAATCCATCTTACGACCAACCTTATTTATTGCCCCTTCTGCAAACAAAATAAAGGGTAGAAACGACATAAATTTTCATTTTGTTTGACGCTAGTCACACGCTTGTTAAGAAGACTAAGTAAATAGTCGCAAACAAATCCAACCTCGTCGACCATATCAAAGCGAACGTGTATTATTCCAGAACTTGTTACGCAGCTTCCATCGAAATGAAATACCAGATCGAGTCAAGTGGTGAAGCCATTAAAACTTATTTTCTACTTTTTATGTAGAATTTGCAAGAAGATAATGTTAGAAACTAATTTAAAAAAGATTATAGCTCGTAGGTTTTCAATAAATTGGCGAGCCAAACTTTAAAGAAGGCAGAGGGTACTTTCCTTCCCGTTATCCTATTAAGGGTTCCACTTTCTACAGATTAGCCACGAAACTTTTCCAGAAAGAACTACAGACCGTTTTAGGCTTAACAAAGTATTCAGTGGAGAAAAAAAGGAGAATTATTGACACTTACATAAGTCAAAGGGCAAACACAGACGTGGACGCGAAGTTGAGAAGCTTATCTTCATCGACAAACAAAGAGAAAACGGACGATCAGGGACGAACGTAGATACAACTACACACACTCTGGACATTTCAGGACGGATTTGGACGAAAAGATGTAGCTACACACGAGTACGAGCGGCCCGAGCCCAGCCCAAAACGGGGCGGGGTGGAAAATGGCCTCGGCGCTCGCGCCACAAACACAGTTACCTCGGAACTTTTCGCAAATCCACCTCACATACTGGATGGAGGCGGACAGCTCGTTATCGTACAGTGCCCGGTGGTGGGCGGCGGCCTCCTCGTTCGCCCGCTCGTCGGCATCGGCCGGCGGCCTCGGGAAGAGGTTCTCGAGCAGGTTGAACCGGCGGCGCTGCTCCCAGTACGAGTAGCGGACCGGCTGCACCTCGGCACTGGTGTTCCGGTCCACCACCCGGTGCATGTAGGAGCGGTGCAGGGCGCCCCGGTCCCGGAGCGCCGGCCCGCGCGCCGACTTCAAGCTTTCCATAATCGCCACCGTGCGCGTGAGGTTGGTGCAGATGGCGGCCAGATGCAAGCTGTTAGTGATGTTAGTGGCGAACGGGACGTGCCCGGGTGGGCTGAGACCGGGCAGGGAAATGCTCGATTGCCCTTTTGGTGTGGGGTTTTTTTTTTGGTTCGAAAAATGTTTTATCCACCCCACACACCCACCCGCCCGCCCGCCCAAGATCGGAACACAATCGGTTCGGTTGAAGGTTGAGAAAGCGGTTTTTGTTGGAGGTGAAGCACCGGGTTGTTTGGTGGCAGCGACAATCCAAGCGAAGGCAGTAAAGCGGACGTAAAGGTGGTTGGTGCATTGGCGGTGGTCGTGATGGTAGCGATGATGATGATGATGATGACGTTGGCGGTGGTGCGGAGGGTAAAAGGGATGAAAAAGCAGGATCAGGATATTTATGTTCGGTTCGTGACTGTTTCCTTTTCCTGCACGGCGAGTGTGTGTGCACATTTACAGCTGGCCATCTGCGAGTGAGTACCCGATGGCTGATGTTTGCTTTTGCTCGAGAGCAGTGTCCCATTTTCCCGTGAGCTACTACACAAAATCCTCTGGCGTGTGATCTACCGGGCAGCAATGCACCTCCTCGGTAGCTTTGCTTTCTTTTGCCTGGTTTGAGGCGGTGCAACGGCGCACCACAGAACCGGTACAGTAATTGATTCGCTTGCCTTTCGCTCCTCGGGGATACCCTCAGGACGAGAGAGAGAGAGATAAAAAAGCGGCTTCCGGCGGCTTGCGTTTGCAAAACCGGACAAAAGTTACCACCGAACCAGCCGGACCGTGCACGGGTTGACCGGTGCGGGTTCGATTAGCCCGGATGATGGCCGGGGCGGGGAAAAGATGACCCCGTGGTAAGGTAATTATTTATGAGCTAAACTTTTACGGAACCTACACACAGACATACACACACGTTGCCCAGCCAACGGTGGGCCGTAGGCGTTTCAGATAAATCACGCCGACCGGAAATGGATTTTCTTCTCCCAAAGAATCATGGCCCCGGATTCCGGAGCCGGACGGCTGGTGATGGTTCGTGTGTGTGTGTCCGTGCTAGTTGTCGTATAAAGTTAATTTAGCGCTATAATTCACAAATTGCTCCGAGAACCGGAACCGTGAGCGTTGGACACGGTTACGGCCGAATGGTGTCGCCAATGAGGCGAAACGAAAAGCTCCACGGAAACGAGAGCGGGGAGAAGAAGAACCGGGGACAAGTGTTCGGATCCACTCAACTGTTCAATAAATGACACAAATTATATGCACCGATTGCCAGCCGCTCGCAAACACGGTTCGGGCGTGGGGAGCGACTCCGATCCGGATCGCGGATTAAACTGCAGTTCAGGAAGTTAATTCAACAAACAACCCAATCTCCCTCCGTCCGTCGGTTGGCGTGGTGTGTCGCGTGCCTTCCATGCCGCACGGAACCTTCACGCGGCGAATTTCGTCACAGCGAAAGTCGCAGCGCGTATAATTAGGCATACAATATGTCCGATCACGTCCCATTTCCATTGGGAAGGCACGGTGGAGGAGAACCTGGAGGAGAGGTCAGGCCGTGCCTAGGTGACATAAATTATACTCTCTCTCCCCCGCAGGGCTTTCCCACACGGATGAATTTCCTATAAATCACCAATATTTCCCTACCACCAAATTGGTACGGTTATCCCCTTCTCCCTCAGGGGCAGGATACGAAATTCACGGATGTGGTTTGTGTTTAGCAAACGTTTAAACATGCCACTTTTTCATGGGAAACGTCCGGTCAGCAAGGGAAGGAGAGGGCAGGGCGGTTCGGCCGGTTTCAGTTTGACATAATTTAACTAACGGCAAACCTCCGGAAACACATCTGCGGTCGAGCGATAACGACTCCCGGCGCCAAACGCATCGATGGGTGATGAGATTTGCAATTGTGATGCCCCGTTCCAATCCGTTCTATGATCCGTTTGGTGTTTGTGAGGCGGTGGCTTTTTCCCCCCCCGCTTCCACCATTCGTATTGCGGAACCAGCGGGTGGAACAGTGCCTATTTATATTCCGCACACCACCATTGTTCGGTACGGTGGTAATTAAAGGGGTAAAGTGGACACTCTAAATGCGAAAACCCGATTGAATAATTCGCATTCCCTGCCGAATAATGCGAAACCAATCCTACACGCCTCGCGCTGCGGTAAATCAAATTGTTTTGCTCAAACATTTACATTCCCCGGCTCGTTTGCCTCGGGGAAGGATGGGTAAACACAAAAAAAAGAAATGCGGTGCAATAAAAACCACTCATTTCCAGGACGTTAAAAGCTCATTTTGATGTGTAAACGAGCGAGTTGTTGAAAACAACAAATAAAAAAAACATGATGGAATCGGGTGCCACATTCTGGCGGGTTTACAAATTGAATTGCCAGGAACGGGGGAACGAGTGAGATCAGTTTTCAGTTTGTCACAAACGATTTGTGTTCGGTTGTTATGCTTGAGCCCCGGTGGGATTACAGATGTATGCACCAGCGATAATTGGACGGGTCTCAGGCACACACACACACACACACGGTTGGGCATCGAAAATATATTTATTGTTCCTGCCATATGTGGCTGGAATATGTGCTGTTTGCTTTGGCTAATCGACCGCAAGTGCACCAAACGCTGATGACTTTCTACCATCGGTTTGCATTGAAACATTCATTCGTTTCTGACCGTTCAGCACTGCCTTTGTGATCAAATATTTGCTCGAATACTTTCGATGTTCACACGTCGGGAAAGGGAACAGGAAACTAATAAAACAATTTCATAATTGACTCTACTCGATTCCTCAGCGAGCGGTAAGCCCGATGAATCGCTTCTACCCAAGCGAAAAAGCGCACCGCGAAAGAATGATTAATCATTCAGTACCGAAGCTTGAAAACCAATTCCCTGCCAGGTTGAGTGTGGAGGGGAAAAAGGGGAGGCGGAGGGGACCGTGTGACTTTTGGGCAGGTTGAACCTGCCTTCGTTTCCCACCAAGCACGACTCAGGCGAGACACAAACCTAGCCGACACGATATGGTCAAAGTTGGCCCGTGCTGCCGTCTTCGACCGCTTTCGCTCGTTCTGACTCCTCAAAACTCCCCCGGAACGGGTGCGCGTGCTTCGGGCGGCCATTTCTTAGTTTTCTCCTCTGCCGGCGCTGAAGCGCTAGTTTGGGATGAAGCGTCTGAAGCAATTAAGTAAAGTTCAACATTTTTCGCATGTTCCACGTCCCTTTCGCCCCGAGGTCCGGGGGAATTATGATTCAATTTTCTGCCACTTCCCCTGCCTTTGTTCGCGGCGATCTTAGCCGATGAAGCGGTGTGCGGCTCTCGAACGTTGGTATGTGCACACACAGCCGTGCTCAACTTTATTTGCCCTTTCGGCACAACGACGGTGGCCCCCGCGTCGGTGGAGAGCGGGTCGGGTAGTGCCCCGCCCGGACATGTCCCGTGCACAGGAGATGAATCTTTGGCTAGCTCGAGGGCTTAAGGAAGGCGAATGGGTGCGGGCGCTTGTACGCCGTAATCTGTAACAAGTCCCGGGAGGGAAATTAGCGTTGGAAAATTGCACCCAGATAGCGGAAGTGGGAGGCGGGTGGGCTAAACCGAGGGGTTATTAATTACTATTAAGATTCCAGAAACCGCTCGTTTCTCCGTTCAAAGGTGCCGGGGCCGTTACTCGGGCGCAGAGCTATAAAAAGAACCAAACGCTATGTGCTGATCAAGTAGCGAATAAAGCGCGTGTCCACGAGCGTGGCAGTTTGGAACGAGTGTTTCGGGCAGCTTGAAGATCAAATGTTTAGCTACCTGCTTAACAGGTGCACTTTATCCTTTCATCCGAGCGACTACCGTTGGGTCATACTAAGTCAACTACATAAAGAAAAGGTTGAAAATTTGATTGGCCATTTGTTTTACCTTGAATACACTCTTATTTGAAAGTGATATCAATGATTTGTGCAATTCTGTTTGAAACCGACCGAGATTAAATTATCTTTGGTTATCTCAGTTAAAAATGTGTTCAATTACACCGATGTAATTTCTAACGATTCGATGTAATTATTTCTCTGATAATTTTTATATCAGAGGATAAAACAATGATGTGGTTTTGCGATGTTTTTGAGGTCCATGTCTACATATTATTGTTCAATTTCTAAAACCGATAAGAAGTTTATATACATCTGTCTAAGAACAATCATACTTGCAACTATAGAGCAGCATGAAACGTACAACAGCATAGCAATGTACTTAAGAAAAAACTTCTACTTTTCACCTTTACTTTTGTATTTGAACTCCTTAAAAAGTGTTCACTAAATAACGAAATCTGCAAACCTACACAAACTGGCTGAAAGATGGTTTGTATACATCCCTTATTATTATGTGAACCATGATAAATCTTTTTTTTTAATTTTAGGCTCTAAAAATAAGAGATTGTGTTTTAAAACGATGTTTCTAAGTGTTAAAACAGTTGGTTTTAGGTAAATGTTGCAACATGTTTACAATGCGAACACGATTTTTCGATTGCTAATAATTAATTTACCGAACAGTTCCACAATTGGTGGATAGTTAGCCCTGGGATAGTTGTGTAGTAGCTCGAGAACGTTTGTGGGAATGTTTTGTCGTGGGAAAACTAACACCTGTACCGATGGTTGCCAGAAAACCAGTTATCACAATGAGGTGTTATTGATCTTCGTCAGTGCTGCTGAATCAGTGTTAAATGCACCAGACACCGGTTTTTTACAAGCATGTTTGCTTGTATAGCTAATTCATTACCCGTTCTCCAAAACGAAAGCACCCCGTGTGAGTGGGTTATGCACTTTTGCGTTACTCTTTGGGAAGAATGACATTATTATCGAGTAAAACTGCGCTTGTCGCTGCCAGTTTCTGTTCAGCTGACAAACGAACGCACGCATTCGACTGGAACCGATACTCACAGTTTTGCTTGGTGCCTTGCGACGAAGGGAACGTTGACGGCGGAGAAGAAATAGAAGATGATGATGATGAGGAATTGGAAGAAGGGAAGGATGCATTGGTGGATGAAGCGATGATGTCCTTATTGCTATCGTAAATGTTACTCGAGTGGTGCTCGATGTGTTTGTTGGCACTACTCCGATTCATACCATTGTTGCTACCGTCGTTGCTACCGACGCTGGTGCCGCCACTGCCGTCACCGTCTTCGCTGCTTGCCCGATCGGTAGAACTTTTTTCTGGAGTGGCCACAAGCGCGGAAAAAGGGCCACAAACGCCACCCCCCCACAGCGAGGCGGTTTGTCGAGCCACGACAAATAATGGAGTCCAATGGGTTTGTTTTAACGATTGTGTGCCAATTTCGACAATTTCCAGCGCACACCCGGTGGCACCGAAACGTGGTTGAATGTGATTATCGCGTCCGCCCGAGTTCGCACATCAATTCAATAGGACGATTTAAAAAGCAACGGAAAGCCCGCGGAGGTATAAATGCGCAAACATTGCACCGAATGTTGATTTGCGCGTGTGTGACGTTGGCCCAGGGCACAGGGTGGAAAACCGAGAAAGAAAAAAAATGAAAGAAAAAAAAATGCAACGTAAAAAAGTGGGAAAAGAAAAATAAACATTACTGTACAAAATAAAATGAACTCATAAATAAATCAACAAATAAATAGACGTCCCGGGAAACAAAAGTGAACCAAAAAGCACAACAACATCACTCCGGAGCAACACAACAACAGCTATTGGCCAGGCAACGCAAGGGCCGCACACACTTTCCCATGCGAGCCTTTTATTGCATTGGCGCCCAGGACAAAGAATGACGGCAAGAAGTGGAGCAAGAGGAACATTTAAAATTCATTAAAAACGAACATACACAAAAAAGCGCAATAAAACAGCAAACAACTCGAGTGATGAATAAATAAAACACGCTGCAGTCGACACGATTGGGCGCGATGGCACATTGGAACGGGGAAAGTAAGGGTCATCCAGATAGAGACAGTGAGAGGGAGAAAGCGAGAAGCATACAGAAAGGTTGGGTCGAGAGAGTAAGTATAAGTTTTTTCTTTCAACCTACGGTTGGCCCTTTGCACGTACATCCAGTACCCACAAAACTTACGGGGTGGACCGCCGGACGGTGAATGGAAATCTCCAATTCTACCACCGTAGACCTTCCCAGGCTAAACGACACTTCACTCGTGTTTCGGTGCAAACCAGCAAACAAACAGGGTGGTAACAAACGTCAGTCAACTTACCGTCTTCCACACACATTAAGCTGTCGCTCATCAGCTTCAGCCCGGTTGGACACGCACAGGAGATTTTGGGGCTGTTGGAGTTGATTTGCGGTGCAGGCAGGCACAGGTGCGAGCAGTGTCCGTTCACCGCCTGGCAGTGGTTCACACCATCCGGCTGCCGGTACGGGTGGTACACGTGGATCGTCATCGGATGCTGCAGCTGATGGTTTCCAGGACGAGCGAGCGGGAAGAACCGGTGTTACAAATGAATTAGAGATTACATTCGGACCAACGGGTGCTAGCAGTTGGTGGGGCCACCAAGCGCTAAGGGTGCTTATGCGTTGGTGCTAGCCCAGCCTTACCATGTGCATCGCTGTCACCGGCTCAATGTCCTTGCCGGTGAATTTGTTTGCCTTGAAGACGGCCTCCTTGTCCCAGTCGGTCCAGTAGACGAAATCCTCGAAGGTGGTGATGGAGAAGGGATGGCGCAGGTAGTCGGTCGAGTAGAGTATCACCGATCGCTTGGAGCCGTCGTAGTTGCAGGATGAAATGACGTTCAGTTTGGCATCAACCTGGTGAGACCGCACAGGAAGGAGAAGAGACAGCGTGTAAATGGCATGTAATGACACCATTGTAATAGAGGTAATTTTTTCTTCCTGTCCCTGGTCCCTGGAACGGAAAGCCACTCACCCAGTACACTCGTTTGCGGACCAAATCAAGAGTGATTCCGTTGGGCCACTTGACTTCGTAGTTGACAATCACTTGCCGATGGGTCCCGTCCATACCAGCTCGTTCGATTCTCGGATTGGTGCCCCAGTCGGTCCAGTACATCCAACTGTACGGGGATGTATAAAAGGGATGGTTTATGACAACGTTATCGATTTACTCGCAATGATTTTCTTGTTAAATAAAATACGCCTTACCCATCGATAGGATCGAGTGCGATCGCGCGTGGAATTTCCAGATCGTCCTGGATCAAAACTTTGCCCATGTTACCATCGAAGTTCGTCAGCTCGATGGTGGATTTTTTGATGTCGGTAAAGTAGATGTGATTGTAGATCCAGTCCACGGCCAAACCGTCTGACGTCACCAGCTGGTCCTTCACGACGACCGTTTTGTCCGACCCTTCATCAATCGGTGCCCTGGATAGTGGACGCGAAATAAATGGTGGAACGTTTTCATTGAAAGTAAGTGAACCGAAACGACGAAAGTATCCCGTTTTTCCGCACTCACTTGTAGATGCGCTTCTCGGACACGTCGCTCCAGTAGATCATGCCCGTCCGGAAGACAAAGTCCAGCGCCGTCGCCGACTTGGTGTCGTTCACGATGGACGTCATCTCGCGGTGGTCGAGCGAAATCTTGCGGATGTCGTGTCGGCGGGCGAACAGCAGCGAGGCGTGCCCCTCGGTCGCCTTGCAGCGCGTATGGTCCCGAGGATCGCGCAGATACCCATCCTGGCACTCGCACTTGAACGTGCCGATTTCGTTGGTGCAGCTCTGCGAGCACGAGCCGGGCTCTTCGCATTCATCGATGTCCACACAGGTCCGGTTGTCGGACAGTTTGAAGCTGAAAGCGGAAACGAAGGGCGAATGGTATAACGAATATTTCTCCAACTTCTCGTTTCTCAACACCCCTCCCCCCATTGCAGACACTTACCCTGGTTTGCAGTCACAGTAGAAGCCAGCCGGTGTGTCGACGCACAGCTGCGAACATCCGCCGTTACCCTCGAGACACTCGTTCTTGCCACACTTGTCAACGGGCTCGTCCTGGAACTCGGGGCAGTCCGGCTTCTTGTCGCAAACCTTCGACAGTGGTATGCACATGCCTCCACCGCAATTAAACTCCGTCTTGGCGTCACACTTGAGGTTTTGAGTATTCGCTGCAAAATTTTAAGCAAAAAAAAAAAAAACAAATAAACCATTGGTTAACGGTTTGACGCGCGCGTGTAAGGTACACCGGAGAATGTGTCGACAGCAAAACTTTCCGGGGTTTCCAGGAAAACCTCACTCACCGCTGCAGTTCTCCTCATCGCTTCCGTCGGCACAGTCTTTCTTGCCGTTGCAGGACAGACGCCCATTGATGCAGTTTTTGTCCTTCTTACACTGGAACTGGTCCGAGCGGCACGTTACGTTCTGGCAGGTCGGCGGCATCTCGTCATCGCCCCCCGGGCAGTCCTTCTCGCCGTCGCAAATCCAGGTCCGGCGGATGCACGTCATTCGATCGCTGCACTGATACTCCTGCGGCAGGCAGGTGGTGAAGGCAGGCGGAGGGGGGCTAGTACATCCCTGGAAAGTTCCAAAATGGGGCATATCAAAATGGTACAGCTTCCTCACATGAGCGTGTTCTCCCCGTCTTCTGCAACGTTCGCCAACAACCCTAACCCCACTTACCTGCTCGTCGGAACCATCCGGGCAGTCGTTCTCGCCGTCGCAGCGCCACTTGCTGGTGATGCAGTAGTTATCCTTGCAGGCAAACTGCTTCAGCGGATCGCACGTGATCGCCTGGCAGTTGTTTTCGTCGCTGCCGTCGCCGCAGTCGTCGTCCCGATCGCAAACCCAGCGCTTTTGGATGCACCGCCCGTTGGCACAGGTGAACTCGTCCGAACGGCAAGTTTCATCTGTGGAGATAACAATGTGAAACAATCAGAAACTATTCGACGAAAGGAGGCCACAAATGTATTCTGCAAGTCGAAATTCGTTTCAAATGCTGGTAACTGGGTTTTGTCTTATTCTTCGAACATCAAATTCTCTCCCACTTATATTGAGGTAAGTTAAATAACTTAAATAAATAAATAATAATTTAAATAACTTGAAAAAGGCCTTATCTTAAAGCTGGAAAAACGAAAGTTTATTGCTATTAAAATGTGTTATCGGTAAAAGTGTAGACTAGCGCATACAATTGAAAACTTAATTTAACATGTTGAATAATTTACCCCCACGACGATGAGAGGGATTATTATAAATGTACATAAGTTTTTTCATCTCTTGTTTTACATGTTTCTTCTTAGCTCTGCGAATTATTTTTGCTAAATATACGTCTGTTTAGAATTTGAAACACCTTCTCCACAGTTCAGGTTAAAATACTAGAATACTTTAATAAATGGTCCAAACCTCGTGGGCCGATGTTCTTATGAGTCACTTTTGATAAGTTTAAATTCCAATGTGTTTTGAGCCATTTGTCAAATTTCATTAATCTATTTTAATCATCAAAAATAAGGAGTTGAACTGATTTGAGATGGATTACATGTATTAATCCGTCTCAATGTTCCCAACAATTTAAATTCTTTGCACTTCAAATAATCCCAAATAAATTAAATTTAATGTCAATTTTGATGCGAGCATTTTACAAGTATATCTTATCAAAAACTCATCTTATACAAGTACTAGTACTAAAAGTATCCAAGAACTTTGAACAAGAATTCTGCAATCGGACGTTCATTTTCTTTGACCGAATCTCGCTCCCCTTATCTAGTCGAATTACTTGCCCAACAACACACAAAAGATCCACCTCATATTTCGGAAAACTTAGTTCGGAAGCGAAGCGGCTCAAATTCCACAACAATGCTATCCAGTAACTTGAGCCGAATTATCGTGAGCTCACATGGTGCGTATGAACCGTTTTGATGTTTGATGGGAAATTTTCGCTCCACTTGCGGCGCACCGGGAAAATTCCACACCGCCCAACCATCATAATCCATCCGACGGGTCGGAGTTTGACTGATGCGATTTCAAGAATGCTCGTAACACGATTCGGACGCTGGAAGTTATTCAGCCTTCCGCCTTCTAGGGGGGGTGCCACAATGGTCGCGTGTCTCCCAGCGCCCGGTCAGCCTTGACGGAGGGTGCATAAATGGAAAATGATAACATTTTATTAAACTTTACTTGTGCTTACGCCATGCGCCGGAGCGAGCAGTCGGTCGGTCGCTGTCCCTTGCCACGGGGCGCAACGACTTTATCGCTTGATGGTGCCATCCCGGTTCGGTTGCGCTAAACAGAATTTCCCCACCGGAGCAGCGCCAGTAAAACTGATGTCGGTAAGATTTACAACATTTTCTTCCCCGATGACGTGGCGGTAGGGCCCGGGGGGACGGGGACGATATGGGTTTACCCTCTTGTTTATGCCCGCCCTGCGTGTGCCCGAGCAATGCCGGTGACGGTGAAAAGGGTAAAGCGTAACCGATAAGAAAATTTGCCCGTTCCTTGTTGTGCTGCAAAACTTACTCTCGTAATGCACTTTTCCGCCTGCCCGCTCGCGAAGAGTCAGCCAGCGAGCGACAATGAGGAGAAGGGACCCGGACCCCGGCCGGAAGGTAGCGGGGTTGTTACAAAGTTTACTACATCTTGTAAAGTAGTGTGCAGTGCGTTGCACTGTGTTATTATTTTGAAGTTCGCTTTTTTTTTGCTCTTTATCTATTTTGCAAAATCTGCAGCACAAGTTTTCCTTCTCCAGTGCACCGCCCAAACTAGTACGGCAACAATGATTGACACAATCGAATTGTTTGATAACTTTGTTACGTAGTTGCACTGTTGCAGCAGTGTCACGGAGAGGAAATTTGTCGTGCAGAATTACAGCTTCGAGAAAGGTTTACTGGTTCGACAGGACGGATCGAACTGAATTTAGGATCATTACCAGCAGAGCGAAATGCCAAACAGCTTAAACAAATGGAAATACAATTTATGTATCAAAAAAAATGCTTTGAGAAAAACGAGTTTCTCAAAACAGGAAAAAATAACAAAATGTGTTTTAAATTTCATAATCGCCACCGGCATCGCTTCCCGATCCATCCCGAACCGCAGCGTTCTGTCCACCCAGCACCGAAATAAAGGCACGTTTTATCCCGCAACAGTCAACATACAATGGCAATTAAATTGAAAAGATAAACACTCCACCAGAGAAGAAAAAACGCCCCATCCTGCAAAAAAGAAAAACAAAACCAACTTGCAACATAAAAACAACTGATTTTCATTCCCTCAAACCTTTTCACATTTTACTTCGGTTCCTTCTTTTTTTTTGCTTGCCTTATTTCCATTATCCGGTTGCGAAGGTTGCACAAGGAAGAGAGCTTTGTAAATCAAAGAAGCCAGCAAAGGAAGCGTTCAAAAGTTGGGGAAGCGAGAACCGGTGGTGGAAAAGGGATCCCACCCGGGAGCTTTGGGTAAAGTGGTCAGTTTGTTGCTGATGTGATGAGCGTCTTGGAGGGGAAAAAACAAAAACTCTAAAAGAAAAAAAAACGGAAAACCAAACAACCCGAATGGGTTCAAACATGTGCTGGGATTGAGAGAATTTGTTAGAGGTAAGCTGTGGCGATAAAGAAGGGAAAAACTGGTGATCCTGATGGGTAACAAAAAAAAAACAATATGGGAAAATCAAATTCATAAATGGATTAAGGCAGACAACTGTGGGCCGGCTTTTATTCTGGCCTTAATGGTCGTTGATTCGGTGGGATCAATTGCTTTGGTTTTATATCCTCCCCCTGTTTTTCATTCCGCTACCAGAAATGATGTGTCTTTGCTGCGATGGTTTATGTATGTGTTTGTTTTTCGTACACATTATAATAGGTTTGTTAAAACCGGAAGGTTTTTCTACTCGTCAAACATTTACGAAATAACCTCTTGCGCAAAAAAAAACAAAAAATGAAACGCACAAAAAAAATGAATACTCAAAAAGATACCAGCGAACGTACTTATCGCACCAAGGAAAATCCTTCTCAAAGCTACCCGACACTTTCGGCTAGGGTAGAATTGATATCAACACGACGGGTGGCTTTGTTAAGTTTGTACACAACTTCCCAAAGATGTTTTGAAGATTGAGCAAACATAGCTTAGTAAGGTGCGATGTTTTTCTACTGTTTAATTTAACGGCCAACATGATTCCCTGGAAGGACGAAGAAAGAGTTAGTTTTTGGGATTGTTGTTTATTTTAAACAACTGGTTATCGAGTAGCATTGCGAGAAGGTAAAATTGTGAACCTACTCTTGGGTATCATTTTTTTAAATTTAAACATTTCACGCAGCACCTTTGTGATTGTGTTTATCGTACCGGGAGACTGTTCACGATCCATCTAGGTCGATGGACCAGCGTGAACCACACGGCGAAGTGAAT